>NW_028258462.1:0-309227 GCF_053883595.1 Heterocephalus glaber
TATACAAAATGGACTTATATCCAATAGAAGGTATGTGGGTATTACAGCATTGGAGGAAGCTGTGAAATTACACATGACCTTGGGGATGAGGTAATTGCACTCACTTTTTTCCATGGTTGGTTTAGGTTTTGTGCCTTACAAGGGTGACTGGTTGGAGGTTGTGTATTCCACAGAGCCAGGCATATCGCACATCAAGGCATACTCAGTGAAGTCCATGAACTCTAGGCATGTGGATGAGGTAATTTGTTTCCATGTTGCACTTGACATTACTTTCTGTCAATTGTTCCTTTAAGGCTGACTTTGTTGTCTGGGATCCTACTGAGTGTGGTTGGAAAACAAGAAAATATATTCTTTGCCAAAAGGGGCATATTTACTTCTTAAAAGGAAGACTTCTAAAAGGAAATAAATATGCAATAATGTTGAACATGCATATAATTGATTTCCACATTATGTAGTTAATTGGGTATTACGATGTTCTGAGATGAACAGTTATGAGAACAATTTGCTTGCAGGAATGCTGTGGGGGAAAGAATGAATGCAGTGGGTGGTGGGTTGTGAGCATCCAAGTAAAAGCTGGGCCATGCCTTGGGTGGTGCAGCCTGAAAATGAGTAGGATATACAGTGAATGGCCGTGGTGGGTCAAATCTAGAGCAAGGTTTCTCATCTGAGACGGAGAGCCTATTCCCACGGACTCTGATAGTACTGGGGTGAAGTGTGACCTGGGGACACGTGTGTTTACAGAGACCCCGGGTGTTGCCAGTGCCTCTGGCAGGCTGGGAAAGTGGTAGGGGCGGAGTGGCCTGCAGGTGACAGCCAGAGTGAGGAGGTGCAGAGGCGGTTACCATGTGCTATGCTTTCCCCACTCATCTCCATCATTTCCCCTCACAGGTCAGCATTACTAGTGTCCATGGAAGACATGGGGTGATAGACAACAAAATCTTTTTCACCTTGGATTCACTGAAACTCCCTGCTGGTTATGTACCTCAACGAATATGATGTCGTCAACGTGGTCGTAGTGGAGAGTACTCAGTCCTGCTATTTGTGGAGGGCAGTTTCTATGACCCTAGCTCACAGGTGTTAATAACCCAGCCTTTCATTTTCTGTTCATCCTTACTTCTATGGGCAGTCAACTGCCTGGTCCAGTGGAAAAGCTTTGCTTAGTGAGCTTAAACAATATGTTAAATATAAATTTTCTCGTAAACACACTAGGTAGTTCCCTTGGGAGAATGAGCCAACTCTAGGGAAGGACCTTATTAATTCAAAAACATGCTAAAGCTGGCTCTTGATTGTAAGAAAAAAACACACTGCCATTCAGTTAAATTCCTTCTTTTCCCTGTCCAGAAGCAGACTATATGCTGGCGGGGACCTGTTAAGGCTCTCAAGTAAGGTGCAGAGTTGGAAGGCTTAAGAGGTGGTGGGGCCAGCATGGTAATGGGCAGAATCGCCTACCCTTCAAGTGTCGGTCCCGCTTATGCTTTCTGTCCAATTTTCATTTGTCCATGCCATTGTTCCTCTCCGCCTACTTATTCAAGTTTATTAAATTAGTGGTTCCTTATGTCCCTTCTTCTCCATGCTAGACTGTAAGCTCCATAACAATCGGGTGTATTCTTTTTCATTAACTCATTGATAAGCACTTAGAAGAACACCTGTTATATACGAGGGCAGAGTTAATGTTGTTAAGTTCAATAAATCCATTATCCGAGCAGCACTAATGTCTACCAGTGGTTAATTCATCGTTCAATCCATCAGAATAAAATTGTTTAGCATCATATTACACTTCATTTGGTTGTATAAAAGAAAACGTTGCTGTGCGTGGTATCCATGGGATAGCTACTCCTTTTTTTTTTTTTTTTTGGTACTAGGGATGGAACTCGGGTCCTTGAGCTTTCAGGGCAGGCAGCAGAACCACTGAGCTAAATCCCCAGCCCAGTGTGCATGGTGTCTATAGACTCCCGTGAACCACTCTGTGGGAGAGGTGCAGCCCACCTGCAGGTGAACCGATAGCCCCTTGAAGGATGGGCCAGGTTTCGCCCATGCGGACGGATAGTCCCAAAGCCGCACAAGCATACTCCATGAAGCTATGTGCTTTCTCTTAGCCAGGTAAGAGCCTCCTAGGGGAAGAGCTGTTTTAAAGCTTTCAGCATCACTGGGAAGGGGCATGGAGCGCGTCTCCAGCTCTGGGATTCATAATTCACCAAAACACCCTGGTCCTCCAATAAGCAGTTAGTTTAGTTCTGAGTTTGTTTTACAGGTCACGTGGGACCTCGAAACCACCCAGGGGTGAGTTCTCCCCTTCATAATAAAGGAACACAGTAGGAGTGAACATCTTGTACAGCTTAAGCTGTCACTTGTTCTGTCACTGCTCCCTGCCCCCCAGGATTCCTGACCCGAGGCTCAGGAGCCCCTGAGAGAGAAAGGGCAAGGTGGGAGCGGTGGCGTGTCAGAGTCCCTGAGAGAGTTCACGCAAAGCACAGCCAGACCCTGTGGGAATCACAGAGGAGGCCGAGTTGGTAGAAGCGATGGCCTGGCCATGGAGTCCCCAACTCCCACGAACTCCCCAGTGTGGCTGAAGTGGAAGAGAGTTCTCTGAGAGCAACAGCACATGGTCAGCGCACTCGGGTGTGATTCCGTCACGGCCACTGTTGCCAGATGTCCGCCTTGGACTGAGGGGTCACTGCAGCAGCAGGGCTGCCACAGTGTGGGGGTGATAATGTTTCTTCATCTTTGTACGTAGCAAACCTCTGCATCTGTTTCCTGTGGTAGGGCAGGTCCAGGACAGCTGCACAGTGAGCATTTCGCCTTAGGGATAGGTCAACCCTGAGTCTTGGCCAGAATTTGGCAGGCATGGCCTTTGCTCATCTCAGCTCATCCAGGGCCCACACTGCTCTCCCTTAACCGATGTCATTCTGGCGCTAGGCCTGGGGAGTGGGAGGTAGCATGCCTTGTTAGCATCATGTTTCCTTGGATTGGAAATACATGCATGAAAATACAAGGACCTTGCACCCCAAGATTTCGGGGTGCTAGTGTTCTTCTGTAGAGCTTTGCCATGAATCAGGTATTGAGTTCCCTCTGTGGTTCACATGCTGAAAGCTTGACCCCCAATGCAATGCTATGGAAAGTTGTGATGCCTTTTGGAGGTGTGGCCTGGTGGGCGGTGACTGGGTCATGACCACTCCCCTGAAGGGATGAGTGCTGGCTTCAAGGGTGGGTGAGGTCTCGCAGGAAGGAGTGGATTAGTTCCTAGAGTGTGGATTGTTACATAAGGGAGGGCCTGGCCCCTTTGGTCTCTGGCTACCTTTTCTGACCTGTGACCGCTCTCCTCCCACCTCTCTCTTCTCTTTCTCCCTTCCTCAGTCCTTCGCTCTGTCCCATGTGCTCCTGCCATGGGATCCTATCTGCTATGAGCCCCCACCAGAAGCTGGTGCTGGAACCACGGTTTGGGGTCTCCAGAACTGTGAATAAAACTACCTAGGCTCATATCCTTCCTCCAGCACGGGTGACCTTGGGCAAGTTACTTCACCTTTTGAGCCTTGGTCACCTCATCTCCCAAAAGAGAGACGTGTGAGTGTCTGTTGTGGAGCCCTCGTGAGTGTTACATTAGTCCATGTAGCGTGCTCAGAGCAGTAACCTGGCTGTGTCGGCCCGTTTTCCCATTGCTGGGAAATTACAGAAGAGGTTTCATTTGGCTCAGTTTTGCAGAGGCTTAAGGCCATGGTGGCGCTGCCTCGGAGGCAGATACACGGTGGTGAAGGGTGTAGTCAGAGCAAGGCTGCTCAGTTCCTGGTGGCCAGGATGCAGAAGGCAGAGGAAGAGCGCCAGAGAGAGACTAGCCCCGAAAAGCAGGCCCCAGTGACCCAGCTCCTCCCGGCTCATTCCGAGGTGACCAGTGGGTGAATCTGCCGATGCCCCTATGGTCCAATTCCCTCTCCAGCAGCCTCTTATTCCAGCTGACAACTGAGCTTACCTGAAACACGGACAGAAAGTTCTCAATAAACGGAAGCCTTCTTGTTCTTTCTCTTTTTCCGCTTAATCATCAACGCACGTGGAGATTCTTAAACCCCTTTAATGAGTATTTACTTGCTATTATTTCTTAACTTCCATGTCTTCCTTTGCGCCTGCCGTTCTCATGGCTCACACACTTTTTAGTAATCCTTCCAGCAAGACTGGATGGATGGTAAATCTCTAAGCCCTGCTATGTGTCAGGAGGTGTTGATTTCACATCCACGCACACATTCTCAGCTCCCAGGAATTTTCTGAACACTCTGAAGACATTGTGATGCATATGGTGAATTGGGAATCCATGCCTTCCCCAGTCTCCAATGCCCTGCACCGTCAGAGAACTGAAATTCTGCATTTCCCGGTTGCCCACCAGTAAGAAGCTCTGAGTGTCAATTAGAGCCCGCTGGTGAGGGGCCCTTGGGTGAGACTCGTGATGGACAAGAAGCGCCGAGCATCTTCCTGCTTCTCTGCTCTGTTCTCCTGTCCAGCGCAGTCCCACAGCCTCTCTGCTTAATGGCCGCGGGGCTCCTGTCCTAGTCACTACTGCAAACGTGCCCAAGGCTGTGCTGGTGGCAGGAGCTTTCTGATCCATGCATCCCAGCCATGGGGCTGTGGGCTTGGCGTAGAAGACTCCAGCGAGGTGTTCCTGATTTCCTCACACCTGGACTGGACACAAGTGCTTTCTCCCTTGGTGGGGCAGCTCTGCGGTGGAATCCTGGGCGTTTTGGAGGCTCAGCCTCAGTCTCACTCTTTCAGTGCTTGAAATTACTTAGCAAGCACCTGGCCTGGGGCTAATTGAACTTCTGCGTAAAATGGCTACAGTGGTTTCTGTGTCCTGTAGCTGAACCCCTATTGACGCATTGTCTTTTGTCAGCCATTGTGGGGGACGATGTTAGCTGTCAATCTGGTTGTTATTCATTTTGGGGTGGCTTGTTTTCCCTCTCTAGTGGGCTTTAGGTTACTCACTTTGTCCTGAATGTTCTTCAGCTTCACAGAAATGTGTCTAGCAGTATATTTTGTGTGCACACATATTTACTTCTAGTCACCACTTGGGTCCTTTGTCACGTAGCATCTAGACACGCACTGGGCACAGGGCAGATTGGGGATGAAGGGACTTGAAGGAGATTGTTTCACCCCATGGCTTGAGCAGGCCACTTCTTTTGAGGAGCCCCCAGGTAGGCAGGTCAAGATACCCCAGGTCCCAGTCTTTGGCAGACAGCATATTTCCGCCTCCTACATCCACACAGAATGCCTCCTTCTGGCTCCTACCACAACCGTGGCCACCTCGGCTTGCTGGGCATCCTGGCTTCTCAGGCCTGTTTTCTATCCCAGCCTCCAAGGAGGTAGAGCCTCAGGTCCCCCTTGCTGCTCTGCATCCCCACTGCTTCTGGGCCTGATGTTTTCCTGGTGAGAGTGGCTGTTCTTTCTAAGACACATTATTCATTGTTACCATGTGGTTAGAAAAGTGGGTGGGGATGGAATGGGTCAGGGTGGTACAGAGAGAGTCCAAGCTGACATCCTGACCCAAAGTCATTTCCCAACACTCAGTGATAAAAGGCACGTATCTTTTCCTTTGTGACAGAAAATGTACTCCCCCATTGTTAAAAGGGGAAGTAGAAATGGTCAATAGGCATGGAAAGTGTTTCATCCTGATCATGGATGCCCCATAAAAGGCCAAATTAAGTGATTTTAAGGTGTCAAATTGGGAGATCGATAACCCTGATTAGATCCAGGTAAAGGGGAGGAGAGGGAAAGGATCCAGTTTTCTGCCCCAGGAGATTGAATTGAGCTCTCAATAAATTGGAGATGATGAAGCAAGAAAATGTGTAGGGAAGTGACTTAAATTAAACATTATATAGGTCTCAAAGTGACAGAAATGCACCCAGCTCCAGGCAATGAAAGGCAGTAACAAGATTTTAAACATCTATTGTGACTGAGAACTCTCACTCTAGATTCAGAAACTCATTCCTCACTGGACTGAGTAGAGGATCCTGGCACCACAATGAGGGATGGGATCAAATGTCCCACACCATGCCTGTCCTTTGGCCCACTTCTAGGAATGCATATGGAGGATCACGACTTTTCCATGTGTCACTGCATCATTCATCAAACAAACATAAACCCAAACCCAGACACCAAAAACCTCAAATTCCCCAAACAAACAAACAAACAAAAACAAACAGTAAGTAACCCAGAAACTTTGGGAAATGTCTGTGATGTTACCTTTCTTCATACACTGGAGCACTAAGTAGCTTTGAATGGAGAAAAATAGTAACATGCAGTCTCTCTCTGTATGTGTGGGGAGGGAGGAAGAGAGAGAGAGAGAGAGAGACAGAGGGGAAGGAAACAGGATCATCTTCTGCCTTTGGCATGCACTCTCCTTCCAGCGCAATTGCCTGGCCCTCCAGGGGAAGGAGTTCACAAGAGAGCTTCTGCTCAGGGATGGCTTTCAGACTGGGCTCCCACTCTCGGAGTCTCTGGGCTGCAGACCAAGGGTGCAGCGAGCGTGGGGTTCCACTGCCAGTAGCAGTGCAAGGAGCCCGACAGAGTGGGTGGCGACACCACACCCTCACAGGAGGTGAGTTCCCGCCACTCGGGTCTTTCCCACTTTATCAAGGCTGCCCCAGGTGAGGCCTGGTGACAAATGGTGACAGATTTCATCCCACTGAACTCCCAGGAGCACCCCAAAGGCCTTCCCTAATGGCATGGGGTTGTGTGTGGCGTGCAGGGCTAACGCAGAAGTAAGTGACAGAGCTGGGTTCAGGGTCTCCCGCCGGTGTGTTCCTTTGCCACTGCAGGCCGAGGCTGCCCGCTTCCTCTGGAGCTGGTCCTCTCTGGTCACCATGGCTCCGCCCCAGGCCCAGGGCTGAGCCCCTCCTTCTTGCTGTGCTGGACAATGAGATGCCTTCGGTGGAGATGAGGCCATCAGGGACGGGACAAGGGGATGTGGAGGAGTGAAGCAAAGCTCAGGAACCTGGGGCTGTCTCTCCTGTGGTGGCAGATGCCACATGGCATCCCCACCAGTGCTGCTGGGAGGGTCTTGTCAGGGTGCTCGGACCTCGGGGACCCCTTGGTGAAGGCAACTGCATGTAACCAGGGCACCTAACACTTCAGTCTGAGCAAACCCCGTGTGCCCAGGGTCGCTCCCGCCTGGGGCCCTGTGTGCCTTCCTTGCACCTGCTGGGCTGTCCTCCCCAGCGCTGCACCGAGTCTGCCCTGCCCCACCTCCATCCCTGCTCCCAGCCTCCTACCCTGCCCTCCTCCCCAGCTTTCAGCCCTCTCACAAACCCCCAGCTCACCTCAGCCCAGGCTCCCTGGCTTGTCTGAGGAGCCAGTGAGGGTCTGGGTCTAAGATTGGGGGAGGGAGGCGGGCTTCCAGGTCCATGGCCTGGTGGGTGGCTGGTCCTCTCCAGGTGTCCCCAGGAAAGCAGTGGGGGGAACCATCACCTGCCACTCCAGAGGGGCCTCAAGGCTGCACAAAGTGACCTGCAGATAGTCAGTTTCACTTCCCTTTACCCTCAAGGTTCAGCTGCACTAAACACTTTGAACACCCAGCTCTAAAATGGACCGACAGACTTGCTTCAGGTTTAACCAAGGATGGGAACAGGACCAACGGCCCTGTCCTGAGCCGGGCTCTGCTGCAGCAGGCCTAGGTGGGGGCAGTGGTCCCAAAAGTGAGGCCTGGCTGGGGCTTCTGAGCAGGAGGCTGCTGGGCGGGGCCAGGCCCTCTGAGGCTCCCCTGCTCCTGGCCCCAGAGCTGGTGACTGCCCCTCCCCCAGGCCTTCACCCTCACAGAAACCCCAGCAGAAACAGGAGGCCTCCAGCCAGTTGTGTAGTGTGCAGAATGCAAGGGCTTTCTTTTTCACTTGGGGAGACAACAAGATGTGACAACACCAGAAACAAGACAAAGGTTCCGACTGACAATTCCGGCCAGTGCCGAAGGCATCACAGAGAAACACAAAGACATCCACGACACGTCTGCCTTTGGAGAAGTTCTACCATCCAGGACAGACTGCAAATAAATAAAGTGCATCGAGACCCCATCACGCAGCAAGGGCCCTGTGGGGGAGAGAAAGCATGGCCAGAGGGGAGGCGGGAAGCAGTTTGCCATCCACTCAAGGCCAGGCCAGTGCCAGGAACACGAGGCCGAGGCCTGCTCTCTGCCCTCTCTTACTAATCTCTTTGGATGCAGACAGCCACAGGCCAAGCCAGGGCCCCGGGCAGGCCTGGGGTCCACAGCAGCAGGGCCGCTGAGGGTCGGGCCCGAAAGCGGCACACTCATCCCTGCCTGTTCGGAGGGCCTCCAAGGCCCAGGCCAGCCCCTGGCACAGGGCAGGGTGGGCACCTGGAATGGCTACTCCTGCTCCTCAGCTCCACCGCCACCACCCTCACAAGCAGACACAGGCACATGCTGCTCCCATGTGTGCACAGGGGCACACTCAAATTCGTACACACACTCAGTGAAGGGCCTTCCTCTTTCCTTCCATGCTGGCCCAGGAAGGGGCTAGAGCTGGGCATCCGGTCACTCAGAGGGTAGGACCAGGGTGGAAGAGGGCCACACCTGGGGCGCAGACCCTAGGAGGCCCTGGCTCCTGCTTCCCTCTTCTCCAGCCCTGTGTGGCTCCTGTCTCTCACAGGTGGCTCCCAGAGAGCACCCCTGGGTGGACTCAGAGGCTGAAAGTTCACCAGAGGGGGTCCCGGGGAGACAGGGGAGGGGGAACCAGGGAGACCAACAGGACTTGGCGCTTGGGGGAGATCTGGCACAAGGACGGAAGCCATGGGGCTCAGGCTGTGGGAAACCTCAGGGGCCAAGTGACAGCAGTCTTCCAGCCTTTGTTTTTAGGGTGAGGCAGACCAAGTTCTTCATGCAGGACCTTGGCTGCAATGGGCAGCTTTGGAGTGGAGATGGTAGGAGGCGGGACCACGCTGTCCTTGGGGGGCCAGACTGCCGCAGGTTCCAGTCCCAGGAACTGAGCAGAGCACGGGCCTGGAGCTACCACTGCCAGGGAAGCTGAGGGTGGGAACCGGGTAAGTGTGCTCCCTGGGTGGCTCCTGGCTGTTTGGGGACCACGGTTTCACTCCAGGACCAATCCCATCAGTTGGGATGAGCTTTATCCCACGTGATACTGGGGATGGGGGCCTGAGCCTGGGGACCGACAGATGCAGGCATGCCATGGGTCTCGGCCCTATCCCAGCCCCAGGTTTATCTCTTCACCCTCCTGGTCACCTCTGTCCCCAGAGCCACATGGCCACTATCATACTCCACCAGCAAACTAGGAGGCTGGTGTCACACAACTGCAGAGGAGCCTTTGGACAAGCTCAGGAAGGTGGGGACGGTGGGGAGGACGTGGCTCCCCAGCAAGGCCTGGGACCCGCCTCTTGTGGCCCTCCTCAGCTTGCTGTTCTTCCACATTTCCTGTGACCCTCAATCTCTCCTCAAGGAGAGCCAGACCCCCAGAATCCCTACCCCTGGGCCCCTATGTCCCTAGGTGTCCCGGCAGCTCTGTGCTCCCTCCCTAAGCTGCCAGGTCTGGGAGAAGCCTGCAGAAGGTAATCAAGCTCCAGTGCAGTGGCCAAGTCAGCTTCATCCCCTCCTGTGTGTGCCAAGCTCCGATCCCATCCCCTTCCCAGAGCCCCTTCAGGCTCGGTAGGTGGGAGAATCCACCTCCCTCACAGTGTTGCTTAGCAGATCTCCGTGCCCAGGGAACATGGGCCTCCTTCCTATGCCAGGCCCGGTCCCTGGGCCTCCCCACCCCCCTGGGCCTCTCCTGGCCAGGCGCTTCACTCTGCTGCTCCCAAGGCAGCTGCTGGACCAGGAACCTGACTCTTGATAAAGCCAGAGAAGAAGCGGCAACCATCCACAAAGACCAAGGCCTGAAAGAGAAAGAACAGGGAGGCTTCAGAGCTGCCCAGCCACCGAGAGGGGTCTTGTCCTCCTTTCCGCATCCTCCGCAACCCTCTTCTTCAGCTGCCCTCCTGGCCTGTCTGAGCACTGCAGCCTGCTCAGAGGGCTCCTCCCACTTTCTCAAATCCCTTGGGCACACAGTGGGCTCCTGGGCCGTCCATGGCTAGAGGGTGGGCTTGTGTTCCTGGGAAGGCAGAGGAAGACCCTGCAGGGAGCCTGGGCTGACAGGGCCAATGAGCAAGGCCGGGGAAGGGACAGGCCAGAACACCTTTCCCACTCTTCCCTAGCTGCAAGCTTTCCAAATGTCCTCAGATGTGGCTCGGGTGCAAGGGCTACAACAGGAGCAGACAGAGGCCAGTGCCCCGTCCCCAAATGCAAGGCAGGAGGCAGTTTGGGGAAGGGCTGTGGAGGGTGGTAGTGAGGTCCAGGGATCTGAGGACTGAGAAGCAGGCAGACCCGGGGTCTGGATGAGAAGAGAAGGAGTAGTTCTCTGTCTGTTGGCCTGAGACTGACGCAGGGGAAGGGTGGCTGGATCTGCTCTCCCCTGTGCCTTCCCCGGGCTTCTCTGGTCCATTCTTCCTTATTTCCCAGGGTTCAGGTGACATCATCCTTACCCGAGTAGGCGGGGCAGGGACTGGGGGACAGCAGAAGGGGGCTCTTGTCCATGTGCTGGTGATGGCGTGACCCGCTGGGATGCCCACCGTGGAGCAGGGCAGCACCTGCCCATGTCTGCCTTTCCTTTTCCTAGCTGAGCTGGGTAGCTTTTTGGGCTGCTCTCCCTGGCTGTCGTCCCCATTTCTCCCAAATCACCAAGGGGCCTCAACATCTAGAGGTCAAGGCACCCCCCCCCCAACCTGTAGCCTCCTACCTTTCAGTGCAGGGCCCTGAAAGTCAAGCTGCTGCCGCCGAATTCCTGCTTCCTTCTTACCCCTTTTGGCCCCTGTGAGGCAACAGGTCGGCTGAACCCGAAAATTTTTCGCGAGCCCACTGCCAAGGACCCGTTGCGCGGGTCCCCGCGGGGGGCCCGGGCGGAGTCCAGGGTCGGGTGCTGAGGTCGCCTGGGCGTCCACCCGCCGGGAGGTCTAGGGCCCAGGCTTCGGGCTGTGTCGCCTCCGCCCCCGCCGCGTCCCAGTGTCCCCGGGTGGCCCCGCCGTCCTTCCTGCAGCGTCCCGGCCCTGCGCGGTGGGCGGGCAACTCTCCCTCCCGCCGGCCCGGCCGCCGCCGCCAACGCCACCGCCACCGCCACGGCCACCGCCACCGCCACCGCCGCGGCGCTCACTCGATCCGCACCTGCAGGCGCACGTTGAACATCACCGAGGCCACCATGTAGAAGCAGGGGAAGTTGGAGCGCAGCCGCCAGGCCAGGTCGAAGAAGGTGAGCAGCGTGCGCGTGAGTCCCTTGCAGAAGGCGCTGTAGGAGCCGCGCACCGCCGCGGAGCGCGATAGCCGGACCGCCAGGCCCAATAGGGCCGCCGCCGCCGCCGCCGCCGACAGAGCCGCGGACGCCGCCATGGGCCCCGGCCGCCGCCGGCCCCGCCGACCTCGCGACCCGCAGGAGCGCGAGCCTAGAGGCAGCGGGACCCGAGTCCCTGAGCGCCCCAGCCGCCCCGAAGCCCCGCCCGCCGGCCCGCCGGCTCCCCGCCCTCGCCCCCGCCCCGGCTAGGGCCACTGCCCTGGCCACCACCTCCGCCCCTCCTCCCCGCCGGGGACCCGAGGCCCGCCGCCCGCTCGGCGGCTCCTCCTCCTCCTCCTCCTCCTCCTCCTCGCCGAGACCGCCCTCCGTGTGGCCCCGCCCCTATCAGGTCCCGCCCCCTTCCGGGAGCCGCCAAGTGGTCACCGCCCAGGACGGGGCTGTCTGGACGGGAGCCACGCCCTCCCCGCCACGCCCACGGGGCGGCCCTGCGGCGGAAGCCTCGCCCCTCTCGGAACCCTCCCCGGGGGTACTGCCCCGCCTCCTCCCGTGCTCCAAGGCACAGCCTGAGGCCAGGGCCTCTTGGGAGGCGCTGCTGCCAGGGACCCCTCTGGAGAAGTCCTAGGCTGCGGTGGGAGCGGAGGGCTGGCTGGTCTGGACCACCATGCTGATTCCGTTCGGGATGATCTTCCAGAAGCACCCGCCCACTCGCCCCGGCAGCCTCCCCCGTCCTCCCCCAGGAGAGCCAGACAGCCAAGCCCCTGGGCTTTAAGTCGCCTTTCTCTTGCTTTCGTTCGCGTCGTGCAGCGAGGGTAGCACGGGTGACTCCGCTCTCACACGCGTGCGTCGCGCTCCTTTGCTGGCGTATCTGCTGGTGGCAAATATGTCCTTACCGGGGAATTTCCCTTCCTAAGCACGTCTCTTAATCCACCGTGTGCCCTGCTTGCCGCACAAGTGTTCTGGCTTTCATTTGCCCTTATTTAGGGCCTTTTTGCTTGACTTGCTCGAAAGCTTTTTCGCGGTTTCGCGTCATCGTTCACCCGCGTAAAACAAACCCAACCCAAACCTGCGTCTTTTCTGACTACTTAATGAAACGAAGAAATGCTCACATTTCCTCATGGTTGCGACTTCAAAGCGGTCACCGCGACCGCATCCCGGTTTTACCAAAGACTGTCCTCAGTTGGCCCTCCAGAAGTGCCTGTTCACCTCACCCCTGAAGGTCTCTAAGGCATCAGGCGCAACTGTTTTAAGAAACCCTGCAGGTTCACATACACAGGGTCCATTGTCCAAGCGACGTTTCTGACTTAAAAATCTAAAAATCCGTAAGAGGCAGAATTGAAGCATTAAGAAAACGGTGGGAGATACAATAGTGCAGAGCAGGATTTGGGCGAGTCCCTTTTCCCAAATGCCCCCAAACAGATGTAGTACATCTGTTAATACAACCTTTAGGAATTAAGGGAAACAAACACATCCTCAGAAAAAAAGATGAAGGGGATTTGTCAACAGCAGTCCACCCTTCAGTAATGGCTAAACTTATTCCCCCAAACATAAAGGAAATGATAATTGAAGGACAATAGCACTTCGGGAAATCAAAAGAAAAGCTGAAATGTGCGAAGGTAGAGGTAAACATATTACATTATCCTCCTCCTCGTGAGTGTAAACAATTATGTTTGATGCTGGAAGCAGCAAAAACTACCTCATGTCATGTGATGCTCCATACATGTGGCTGAAATATTGAACACATTTATAATTTTAAAAAAGGAGGTTAGACAGAAGTTCGCAGAAGTGATATTTTGACACCACCCGAAGTGTTTTAAAATGTCAGTGTCGATAGGTTGGGGCTGTCAATAGACTGTGTGTTGTAACAACCAAGGTAAGCACTAAGATTCCACAAACATATATGAAAAATACAGATGAACCAAAATGCTGTTCTCAAAAAATTCAGGTAATCCACAGAAAGGCAAGAAAACAAGAACAGAAGAACAAGAAACAGAAGCAATAAACAGAGAACAAATAATGAAATATCTCACTCGAGTCCTACAAGAGCAATAATGACTTTCAATGTAACTCTCAGTATCAGCTAAGAGAGAGACTGATGAGTGGATTTCCATCAAAACCGTGAATCAAACATATCCTGTCTACTAGGAGCTCAACTTCAAATTTTATTAAATAATTTTAAAGATTTGCTCAAGCATGATTTTATGTTTCCTATAAACCATTTGCCCCCAAGGACTATAGGTGATTGTATAATGACTATAAATTTTAGAAACTTAACTTGGAAGCCCTGAATTCTTGAATGGAAAAAATTATTCATTCCATCCACTTTAATGTTCCCCATGCTGTAGAACTTACCTCCTCGATATCCCTGACCAAGGATAAATTTCTAGTTGGGGCAATGATGATTAAGTGACAGGACCTTTTGTTGTACAAAAGCACCCTTAATCCATTGGTCTAAACTGTAAATTTTGGGAAGCCCTGGAGGATTAATGCTTTAGCACGGTAGATTTTCAGATAGTTCAAGAACACTCATGACTTCTAAATATTTGTTCTCTTAGCAACGATCCTTTCTTTGAATTATTCTTCATGAGATCTGTTGCTTTATCATCTGAGTTTGTTCTGGAAATACTCTATTAATGTTTCTCTTAAAATGAGGCATCTACAATGAAGTGCTCATAGTGGTTTTATTTCTTTTATCTAGACCTCTAGCTTCAGAAAAATCAGATAATAAAATGTTTATGAACAAACTAGTGTTTCTGTTTGAAAGAGTAAGTGTACTGAAATTTAATTCATAGCTCATAAAATCCATCCTTTGAGAATGTGCAATTTTGTGGTTTGTAGTGTTATCACAAAGTGTCAACCGTCCATCACCACTATCTTACTTTATTTTCAGTCTTTTTTATTGATTATACAGATTAAAGTGTTTTATTTTGGCACCTATGCTATGTACATGCATTGATCAATTTCAAATGATCCAATTTTAGGCCATTTTTCTCACCACGAAAAGAAACCCTGTCCTCCTTACCAATGAAACTCCATGTCCCACTGCCACTGGTCCCTGGCAACCGCCAATACAGTTTAGTTTTTGTTACAGAGTCTCACTAAGCTGCCTAGGCTGGTCTCAAACTCGCTATTCTCCCACCTCGGCCTCCCAGTGACGAGATTATAGGCATGCACCATCACACCTTCCTCACTAATGCACTTTCCATCGCTTGGATTTGCCTATTTTGGATATTTCATATAAATGCAGTGAACGATACGTAGTGTTTTGGGATGTCCTTTTTTCATTTAGCATAAAACTGTCAAGGTTTATCATATAGAATGTATCTGTGTTTCCATTTTTATGGTTGATTGCTATTTTATAGGTACAGCAAATTTTATTCACCCATCAACCAGCTGATGGGCATTTGAGTTGATTCTACTTTTCAACTACTATGAATAACAATGTTATTCATATTCATGTACACGTTTGTGTGTTTTCTTCTCTGTTGTGTACAGATCTAGCAGTGGAATTGCTGGGCCCTGTGGAAAGTCTATGTTTAACTTCCTGAAGAACAGCCAGAAAGGTTCCCAACTAGCCGCACCATTTAACAATCCTTCCCACAATATCTGAGGGCAGACACTCGTTACTGTCTGTCTTTTGGATCATAAACCTCCTGGTAGAGGTCAGACTGCAGCCAGTTGTGGTATAAATACATTCCGTTCTGTTTCCATCCATCTGTTAGAAGGCATTGTGAAGACAGTAAAACAGAGGGCTCAGCACTTGCTTGGTCCTCCACAGGACAGAACCCAAGCAACAGGTGTGTAGTGACGTGTGAAGGAGAGTGGCTGTGAGGGGACCCTGGAGTCCAACAGCAGAGAGATGGAGACCTGGGGAAACGCAGAGAGGAAGCATGTAGCATATCAAGGGAAACACAGCGTCCCAGCACCTGTCATGTGACATCATGCTTGGGGAGGGTGATTCACCCCTCTGTGGGGAAAAAGTAACAGAGAGAGCCTCAGCTCCACATCAAGCCAGCACCTCGCAGACACACGGCCTAAACCAATGAGAGCTGCAGACTGCACAGCTGCCTGGCTTTGGAGAACAGTGCACTGCATCTCCCTTGGATCCCCCGGGGTGAGAAACACAGGTTTCTGCGCTTGTAGTGCTCAGAGGGTCAGAAACCCCTCGATCATTCCACTGCACTGCCTCCGTGGCTGAGATTTAGCTGAGTGCAAAGGCCCTGGGTTCCAGCTCCACTATCAAAGAATAAAAAAGCTATCCTACGTATAATGATGAAGGAATCAAGTCAGCAAGAAAATTTAACAAGTATAAATCTGTATGCAGTGAACACCAGAACCCTGAATCTCACAAAACAAATACTACTAGATTTAAAAGGAGAGTTGGGCCACAATCCAATGTTAAAGGGGGGCTTCAATATTCCTTTCTCACAAATTCATCCAGATAGAGAAATCAAGAAAGAACTATCAGTCTTATTTCAGTATACACCAAAAGGACTTAGTAGCTATTTATAAATTATTCCATTCAATAGCTGCAAAATATGCATTCTTTTCATTACTACATGGAACTTTTCCAGGAACGAGGCAAATATCAGGCCACCCAACAAGTGTTAAAAAATTCAAAGCTGGGCATGATGGTACAGACTTGTTATGTCAGCACTCTTGGAAGCTGAGGCAGGAGGACTCAAAATTCAAACCCAGCCTGGGCAACTTAGCACCTTAGCAAGTCACTGTCTCAAAGTAACAAGTAAAATGGGGAAGATGATGCAGTTCAGTGCAAAGGCCCTGGGTTTATTCCCCAATACCACACACACACATGCACGCATGCACAGACGCACATGCACACACAAAATGGAAATGGTACCATGCATCTTCTCTGATCCCAGTGGAAAGAAACTAGATATAAACAGCAAGTGAAACTGCAGAAAGCACACAGTGACCTGGAGACTGAACAATATACTTTTAAATGAGCAATAGGCCATTGAAGAAGTCAGAGGGGAGATTTTAAATTTCCAGAGTCAAACAAAAGTACCAGCATACCAAAACCTGAGGGATATAGCAAAGGCAATACCAAGAGTGAAGTTTATAAAAATGAGTGACTACATAAAAAACAGATCTCAAATAAATAACCTAATGATGGTTCAAGTTCTTAAAAAAAACCAAAACCAAAACCAAAAACCAAACAAAATTAGCAGAAAGAAAGATATAATAAAAATCTCTGGAAAAGCCAGGTGCTCTAGTACAGGCTTGGCAAGAGCAAGTTTCAGACTGGCCTGGGAAACTTGCCGAGAGTCTATCTCAAAAAAAAAAAAAATGAAAAATGAGCTGAGGATGTGAAGCTCAGTGGTAGGCCCCTTACTAGTGTGTGTGTGTGTGTGTGTGTGTGTGTGTGTGTGTGTGTGTGTGTGTGGTTGGATCCAATCCCCAGGACCTCCAAGAAAAGACAGAAATAAATGAAATAAAAACTAAAAGGACAATACCAGAATCAATGAAACAAAACCTTGGCTCTCTGAAAAGATAAACAAAATTAACAACAAACCTTTACCTAGACTAGGAACAGATATATAGCTATAGATATAGATATATAGAGACACATAGAGAGAGAGAGAAGGAAGAGGCCAATAAAAATAGAAATAAAAAGGAGTCAGTAAATCTGATGCCAGAGAATTTCAAAGGATATTAAAGAAATATTTTGAAAGTCGTTTATGGAAAATCCAGAATAAAAGGACAAATTTCTGAACACATAAGTCTTGTCAAAATTGGCTGAAGAACCTAGACCCATATCTATCATCATGCACCCCAGAAAATCAAAATGGATCAAAGACCTAGATATTAAAACAGGAACACTTAATCTACTGGAAGAGAAAATTGGTAAATCGCTTGAAAACTTAGACACAGGCAAGGGGTTTCTGAATAGAACCCCAGGTAGAGAGGAAATAGTATCAAGAAGAAAAATGGGATTATACCAAATAAAAAAGCTTCTGCACAGCAAAGGAAACAACCAACAGAGTAGAGACAACCTAAATAATGGGAAAAACATTTTGCCAGGGAACCTCATATAGAGTACTAATACCTACAATATATGAAGAATTCAAAAAATAAGCCCTCCCCATAAAACCCCATTAAAAATGGGTAACTGAGATGAATAGGCACTTCTCAGAAGAACTACGAATAGCTAACAAACACAGTAGAAGTGTTCAACATCTCTGGCCATTAGAGAAATTCAAATTCAAACAACGCTGAGATTCTGTCTTACTCCAGAAAGAATGGGTATCATCAAGAAGTCAAATAATAACAAATACTAGCAAAGATTTGGGAGAACTAGAACTCTTCTACATTGCTGGTGGGAATGTAATCTAGTACAGCCACTACAGAGATCAGTATGGGGATTCCTAAAAAAAAATAAAACAAGAGGGCCGGGGATTTAGCTCAGTGGTTTCGCCGCCTGCTGCACAAGCGCAAGGACCTGAGTTCCATTCCCGGTACCGAAAACAAACAAACTAGAAATTCCATTTAACCCAGCTATTCTCTTTCTGTCTTCCTGAAAGAGTTAGAGACTGAATTCTAAATTTTTTTAGGGGGTGTATGGGGGATCAAACTCGGGACCTTGTACTTGCGAGGCAGGCAGCGAACCACTGAGCTAAATCCCCGGCCCAAAGACCTACATTCTTTTTTTTTTTTTTTTTTTTTTTTCGGTACCGGGGATCGAACTCGGGTCCTTGCCCTTGTGCAGCAGGCGGGGAAACCACTGAGCTAAATCTCCAGCCCCTGAGACTGCATTCTTCAGTGCTATATTTATACCCATATTTATAACACCACCACTCATCATAGCTAAATCTTAGAAGCAGCCTACGTATCTATGAATGGGTGAATGGATAATGAAAATGTATTTATACACAGGGGAGTATTATTCTGCCATGAAGAAGGATAAACGTGAGTCAGTTATAGGAAAATATATGCACCTTGAGTCCATAATGTCAAGTGAAATAAATCAGACAGACGGGCATCAATATTGTGTAACTTCTCTTATATGAGCACTCCAAAGTACAAACTATTCAAGGATCTAAAGAAAAGAAAGACAATAGGGAATAGGGAGATAGATCTCTGATGAGTGTAAAAGGGGTTTTGAGATGCAAGCAGGTGGGATAGAAAGGAGGGGAAGGGGCATAAAAAGAATTAAAGTGCATTATGTACATTGTAGGTAATCCGATTCTCAACTGGAGTGGGAGCGCCCAGCTGAATTGAATCGGCGTGGTTCTGGGCATGGGAGACCTACTTGGGAGGATTGTTGGAATGGTATAAAAGGAGAACGAGAGGGGACCTTCATGCTTGCTGATCTTCCTGGAAAGAGCCTCATTGTGGCTGGTTTTCCTGAAGGGGCTTCCGCTGTTCTTTGCGGAGGGGCTCGGGTCCTCCTAGTTGCCAAGGATGGCTGTTGTACTCTTCAGAGGAGCTCCGGTCTTCACCTTTGCCTTGCGCGTCATTTCCGGCCTTTGGGCACAGACACCTCAGCTTCCAACACTGGCTTTCTGGCGCAGATCCTTCAGTCGACCATAGCAGATTCCTCAGCTTCCTGACACGGACTCATAGGAGTCCCACATTGCTGTGGGCTCCAGGCCTTCCCTCTACTGAATTTCTAAGGGACATTGCGGTGGACTCTAGGCCCTCGGCTGGATTCTTTGGATCTCCAGCATGCAGACAGATCTCATGCACTCTTTTACATTTGACTCTGTGGGTGAATATCGGATGCTAATCTTGTAAGTTTCTGCGTCTTGCATTAAATGTGTCTCTTTTGCAAATATCGACTAATATGTACATGTACCTGCTCCCCAGAATGAGCATAATCAGTGTATACTACAAACATGTACTAATAAAAAATTTAAAAACAAAAGTGGATCAGAAGATATCAAAACTCTAAAGGTATCAATAACAAGTAATGGGATTGAATCAGTACTAAGAAGTCTTCTAAGAAAGAAAAGCCTACAATGGGATGGCTTCCCTTCTAAAGTTTACTAAACTTTTAAAGAAGAACCAACATCAATACTTCTCAAACTATGTCATGGAATTGCAAAGGAAGAGCATTCTAACAAACTCATTCTGCGACACCAGCAACACCTTATTAGAAAATTTGACAAGGCTCCAACAACAAGAAGAAGAAACTCTGTACCCATATTCCTGGAAATGTAGTTGCAAGCTTCCTCAACAAAACGCTGCAATTTGAATTCAACAGCACATTAAAAAGATCATACAGGATGATCAAGTTGCTTTCATTCATGGATGCAAAGACGGTCCAACACCTGCCAATCAATAAATGTAATACAGTCCATAAGTAGAACCAAGGATAAAATTATATGAGCTTTTCAATAGATGGAGGAAAAGCATTTGATAAAATTCAACATCCCTTCGTGATAAAAGCCCTGAGAACACTGACATAAAAGCATCACGGTACAGCATAATAGAGGCTCGTGTGCCAAACCATAGTCAACATCATAGAGTGGGGAAAAAACTGACAGCATTTCCTCTAAAATCAGGAATGAGATAAGGTCGTCTACGCTCACTGTTTGTGAAATAAGCCATAGACAGAAGGACAAATATCTCATGTTTTCTCTCATATATTTGGAAATCAAGTTAAAAGAAGATGACCGGAAGGAAGAAGAGGGATTGTTAGGGACTGCCAAGGGCACAGTGGTGCAGGGGCTGGGTGGCAGGTGGTCATCGCTAGAGGAAGGGTGGGTGGACACGATCGATCAACGCACCATGTATCCATGTGTGGAGCTGTCATAGTGAATACCATCACTTTTACAATTAATACGTGTGAATAATTACAATTATTAAAAGGGAAAGAAACCAAACAAGTAACAGTGAACAAAACTGGGCTGCCCAGCACAGCACACCCGTCCCTCCCCATAGCCCTTGCAAGGCCTTGTGTAATGGGAGACTTCTGCTTGGGTGCAGGCCTGCACTGTGTCACCCAATACAGCCCGTTGGGCACTACCTTCTCCTCTGCTCACGTCTTCCCTCGCAGTGCAGAATTCACCCCAACTCCTCCAGTGTTCCCATACAGATTCGTTGGAGGAAGGCTTTAGTGAAGTGGGAGCCGTCGCTGGAGCAACGGCACCCCAACAGGCCTGGCCTCTGTGAAAGCCAGCCGTGCCTCCTGGGCCCCTGCCTTCTTTACTGCACCCCATGGGCTCCGGCCACAGGCCACTGCTCTGGAGAGAGGAAAACGCCCCACTTCCAGGGCAATAGGCTATGGACTGTGCAGGAATCAGCGTTTCCCACGTCAGCCCAGCTCCCAGCAGCTGTACCGGGGCACATAGCACTCAGGCTCTGCCTGCCTAGGTGCCCCTCCTGTCCCTGCTATGGGGTTGCTTGGCGTCCTGGACGAGGCTGTGCTTTGCCGGTGACTCTTAGACTGCAACAACCAATGCAGCTTCTTCTGTCCTGCCAGAGCTGCAAGAGCCCTCTGACTTTCTGGTCACCACTGAGATTTGGAGGGCACATTAGCCCTGCTTCCCCGCCTGGCTTTCCCTCTCCTGGTTTGCAGTGTCCTTTCTAAAGGCCCAAACTGGCAGAATCCGCTGAACTTTCATTTCCAAAGCCAAAGGCTTTTTTCTCATCTCAAGGTCAGCTTTGGCACCAGGAGGTGACCACCACCATCCAGTGAGGGGCTTGTGCAAGTCACGCCATCGGCCTGCTTTTCCAAACGTGCTGCTAGGGGTGAGAGAAGGGTCTGCCCGTTTTTAGGGTCTCTAAAAGCATTTGTGTTTTCACAGACCCAGTTCCCTATGTGTGGCCAGCTGCGGCTCCCAATTTGTCCTTGTGGGATTAAGAACCGCCCCCCCCATTGCAAGCCTCCACCTCCCCAGGTCCCAGGCTGCCTGGCACACTAGGGAGGCCTGCTGGTGGTGGTGTCAGTTTTCTATGGAGCCCAGGAGTGTTTCCCTTTGAATAATCTGATCATCACGTGCGTTTTGCATCCTAATCTTTCAGCACCTTTAAATGTCTATCAGCAGCCACCCTGAAAGGGAATCATTATCTGCATCCCAGGGATTGAGAGTGCAGGGACTAAATGGCTGGACAGGTCCATGATGCTTGCATGGGGGGACTGTACGGAGTGGAAACGGGGCCTCTGAGACCGGCAAGGTGGTGTCTGTGAAGCCAGTTAATCTGTGTTGATAGCAGGATTACCTGAGCGATAACTGCGTGTCCTATGTGGGACCCTAAGGGGAAGAAAAGGATTTTTGAATAAAGGATAAGATTGACTGCTACGATTACATAAAGTGAGAGATGTTCTTTTACTCAAAACAGTGGCCCAAGTCAGAAGACAAAGAACAAACTGGGCATGATACCCTCAACAAATACAAAGAGAAAAGGCTGACAGCATCCCTCTCTAAAATCTCCTATAAAACAATTAGGCAAACAAAGGGCATGAACAGTCATGTAACGTCATGTCTATACATATACAAACATGAACATGAATCACAAATTTTAATGGGATACTCTTTCTGTCCATTTAATTCACATGATTTAAACAGTACAAAAACCCAGAATATACCAAAGAAATAATAGCACCCAGTGAAAAAAATACCATAATTCACACACATTGTTTTTAGGAAAGTATATTGGAATGATCCTTTTGAAAATAAATTAGGTAATACAAAGAAAGCCTTAAAGCATTTATATCTTTGACCATAATTTCTTTTCAGAAGTGTGCTGGAAATAAAACCCTATACATGTGCTGTAGACCGAGTTGTGCTCTTCTAAAGTTTATATGTTAAAGCTCTAATTTTCCATGTGCTGGTATTTGAAGATGGGTTATTTGGGAAGTAATTAGATTTAGATGGGCTTGTGAAGGTGGGGCCCCCATCATAGAATTAATGTCCTTATAACAAGAGATGCTGTAGAGCTTGATTCTCCCCACCCCAAGTGAGGACACAGAAAGAAGACTGCCACATTCAATCCAGAAAGAGAATGCCCAGTAGGAACCAACCATGCTGACCTCTCGCTGTTCAAAACGCAGTCTTCAGAATGGTGTGAAAACAGATTTCTGTCTGTGAAGACACCTACCCTTTGATATTGCCCAGGACGTTATCCTCTATTCAGCTATTCATCAAATATTAATTGAACACAGACTCTCTGCCAGGTGTTTCTCTAGGTAGGGGAGGCACAGAAGCAAACAGCAGCCACAGAAATCCTTCCCTTCAAGGACCAATGGGAAAGAAATAGCTATGGAAAAGGTAGACGAACACCTGGCTAAGGCAACAGCAATTGCAGAGGCGCTGAAGTTGATGATCCCTAGGGATGGTTGGTGGGGTCTTTGCTTAAATCCTTTGTGGAGGTCATATATATTTTTCCTGAAAAAGAAGACTCAGTCAACATAGTGATGCATGCCGGCAATCCCTACTTTTGGGAGGATTGGAGGAGGCAGGAGGATTGCAAGTTTGAGTCCCACCTGGAAAATGTAGTGAGACCCTGTCTTAAAACAAAGAAATAAATAAAGTGCTGAAATGTACCTGTGTGGGAAGACTTGGGTTTAATCCCCAGTGCTTAGAGTGAAAGAGGAAGGGAAGGGAAGGGAAGGGGAGGGAAGGGGAGGGGAGGGGAAGGGAGGGGAGGGGAGGGGAGGGGAGGGAAAGGAAGAGAGGAGAGGAGAAGAGGAAGGGAAGAGACAGGTCAGCAAATGAGGTGGATACATATGGTAAATAATGCTATGAAGTGGTTGGAAATTAGAGACTCGATATTGTTGCACACAGCACAACAACAGAACATAAAACCTGTGCAGATGGGAAAAAATAAGAAGCAGGATGGCAGGTTGAGATCCGTAGCAAAGTCAACATTTTAGTACAATGACAGTATACCCGTGGATGTCAGAATTTAGGTTTCTTACTTTTGAAAACAGAAATTAGAGAGAAGTGAGAAAGGAAGGCAAGAATAAAGTTGGTGATACCGGGCCATATAGTAGAAAGCTAAGAGTGTGCCATGTTGTGATTGAATAAATATAGGAATACGTGAGCCAATTAAAGGCATATTGCCTTAGATTTTGTGGTCGTAACAAAACACGGTAACTGAAGTGTCTTAGTGACAATGGTCTTAAGAATGACAGTTTTGCAGAAGTTGGTGGCACAGGCCTGTAATTCCACTTACTTGGGAGGCTGAGGCAGGAGGATTCCAAGTTCAACACGAACAGTGTGGACGTTTCGTGAGACTCTGTCTCAAAATTAACAAATACAAAGAACTGGAAATGAGATAAAGCCCAGTGTAAGGCTTAAGTTCAATCTCAGGTACTCACAAAAAAAGAATGGCCATTTTGAATATTCCTTTCTTGTCATAACATTTATTTCTATTGTAGATCTGATGAAAACTTTCAGTCTCAGGAGTTCTGTTTCGGCATTTTTCTTGTTCTTAAAAGGAGTATTTTCGGTGTTTCACCCTAGGCAGTTCCTACCCAAAATATCTATCTCACAAAACTCTCTGACTTCATCCAAATCCTTGCATAATTTCTGCTTTCATAATGAGGTTGACCTTGAGTCCCTACCCTTAGTCTAAGATACAATGAGAAACCCCTGCTCAGCACTCAAGCGTCTTCTCATTCTGCTGTGTTTCCCTCACCACGCTTATTACTTTCCAGCATACCAAACATTTCACTTATTTGTTCTCATCTTGTATCCTCCTCTTGGCCCATGCAAAGGTTAGTTCTACAAGGAACAGACTTTTTTCTCTCCCTTTAATGATTTGTTCCAGTTGCCCAGAACAGTACCTGGCTCATAGTCAGCACTCAATAAGTATTAACTAAATGCATGCAAAAATGGAAAGGGTTTGCCAGAGTAACTGGCTGGCTCAGTGAGGTAAGCACTCAGTAAGTGGTAGTAACGATTAAGACGTGATTCCATGAATAATTACCAATGGCCTGCATGAAAGGAGTCATAGTATAAAAGATGGGTGTTGGCCATCTGTAATGTATCACATGCGTAAACTACTTTGTACACACACACACGCGCGCGCACACACACACACACACGGTCATTCCACTCGAGGAACAAGTAGTCACTGCTGCATGTTCTGTTTGGATTTGGTCCCGTCCTCACGCCCAGGATCCCTTGCGAGCCAGGCTGCAGTCAGCCCCCACTCTGAGAAGCCCTACTGCAAGCTGCGGGGCCCAGGGGAGACATCTTCTTCTGGCCTTGACGTTGGCAGGGCAGTGCAGGACTTCAGGGTGGAGGAGTGGTTCCTGCGCCTTTCTTGGGCACCATATTCCCTGTTGGTCTCCAGCTGCGGGCATCGGGGAAGCTCTGGCCTTGGCCCAGCTTTGCGCATTGTCCTGATTCCTTTGCGGTGCCCACAGCCCCAGATCATTGCTCCTCCAGACCTTAAACCGTGTAGTCGTCACCTGAATCCAGATTACAAACCTTCCTGCTTGAAATGGCCATCGTGGCTTCTGTTCATTCAAGTGTTCAATTTAAATGGATGAATAGTAAGATTCATGAATTATAACTCAATAAAGCTGTTTCAAAAACTCTAAAATAACATCCCATACCCTTAATTAAAAAGACTCACACCATCTGACTAAATCCATAAGCGAGAGAATGAATTAGCATGCAAAATACTTTCTACAACCATAAAATAGAAGCCCTGGCCCAGTGATTGACTGGTACATTCCACTAGTCACTTAAAGAAGAATGAGTATTAAACCTTCCGAAATTCTTGTTTCAATAAATAGAACAAGGAACACTTCCCTAGGCATTTTATGGAAGTAGTATTTCCCTGATACTAAAAAACCAAATGGAAACATCACAAGAAAGGAAGAACTAAAAAAGAATGTCTCTTAAGAATATAGAAGCAAACATCTTCAAGCCAAATATAAACACCTATAAAAGGATCAGATGATGGTATTAGCTGAATGTCTTAGTTACTTTTGCGTTGCTGAGACACAACGCATGAGATCCACAACTTAAAAGAGTAAAGGCTTATTTGGCTCACAATTTGTAGTGGCTTCAGCCCATAGTCAGCTTGCTCCAAGGCAGGTATGACAGAGGGGCATGGCAGAGGCGAAGCAGCTCATGGCATTGTGATGGGAAGGAGAGAGAGAGAGAGAGAGAGAGAGAGAGAGAGGGAGAGAGAGAGATATCAAGGGAGGAGGAAGGGAGATAGACCCTTCCAAGGCATGTCCTCAGTCACCTACCTCTTTAGACCACATCCTACCTCCTAAAAGCAAGTCAGATATGAATTCAGCAGTGAACAATCCACTGATTATTATCACACCCCCATGATCCAATAACCTTCCCCAAAGTCCCCACCGATGAGCACATAAGGCTTTGGGAGACATGTAGATAGGAACCATAACATTGGCTAAAGCTGCCGTAAGAAAGTTCCACAGAGGCTGGATGCCTGAGATTAAGGTGTCGGCAAGATTGTTTTCTTCTGATGCTTCTCTCCTTGGCATGTAGAAGTCTCGGGAGAAATGATGTCTCCACGACCTCCATCCCTGCATTGATATGTGGTGTAGGCTGACACACTGTGTCCTGAGCCTGTGGTCACTCCCACTTAGGAGTGTGCTGTTGGCATGCTGGCTGTTTCAGCACTGGAGTGCAATGCAAGCTCAACTTTGTCCTAAATAATTGTTGGCATATTGCTCAGAAAGAAATGGGAGGCCAGGCCTGGTGGCACACTCCTGTAATCCCAGCATTTGGAAGGCTGAGGCAGGAGGAGGATCACAGTGAGTTTGAGGCCAGCCTGGGCTACATAGTGAGTTTAAGGCCACTCTGAACTATACAATGAGACTGTCTCAAACAACAACAGCAGCAGAAACAACAACAGCAACAAAGGAAAGAAAGAAGAGAGAGAGAGAAAGGGAGTAGAGAGAGTATTTTGTCCCTAGCAGCCTCTCCCTGGGGCCAGCGGAGGCCCTGGTGCTTCATCCATTCTTACCAATCTGTACTCAGATATTATAAGGTTCTGTTGGGCTGGGCTGTAGGCAGTTACTGTGGAGACACCAGCCCTAGCCTCCCATGGCACAACTGTGGTCATCAATGCCACAAAGCTGTGTCACACCCTAACCCTTACCCATCAAGCCCAGCACAAACCTGGCGTAGGATTAAGGCCTGCTCTGTTAAGCATTGTCTACTGCTGATATGGATTCGTGGCTCAAAACCAGTGTAACTAGCCACAGGTGATAGGAGCTGGAATACAAGTCCAGTAGACTGGGGGTCACGCGTCTTCCCCTGGCACTGGCACTCTTCCAGAAGCCTCATCTACAGGCAGGCCTAGGGATGGGGCGATTAGGATCTGCCCAGTGTTAGGAGTCTCCAGCCCAGCGCTACTTCCAGGGCGAAGTATTGGGGTTACCACCCCGTTCTACTCCCAGGGAATGGGGTCTTGCACCATGCGGGTCCAAGTTCGGGATATTGTTGGGGAAGGGAGTCCCTTGCCCTCTTGGTCTGATGCCAAGCTGGGTTATGCCCGAGTCTCACAGCCACTGGGATCTGCACAGTCTCGCGGCGGGTGGGGGAGGGGTCGTACAGCAAGGCTCATGCTACATCCCGCAGTGTGACTCAAGCCAAAACACATGTCCATCCCCCTATGGCACAGGTGTCTGCCCGGCTCCTGGGAAGTTCTAGAGCCCCATCTGTGAGCACTGGCCTTATGATACCTGTGCTGCCTGAGGGTGGCCGCCAACACCAAGCTGCATCACACCTGAGACTCACCGACTCAGGGGTATGATGAGGCTGGGAGGGAAGGGTTTGTGCTCCGGGTCCACACAAAGCCTGAAACTTCTGTGGCAGAATCTCAAGTCTGTCCTGCAAGCTAATAGCTCGCTGCCTGCAGAGACCTGGGTTGAGCTGGAGTCATCTGTCTGTCAACCCTGGTCTTCACACGGGGACTTCAATTGTCCCGGATGTGGGGTCTCTCCAAGGGGTCGTGGCACTTGTCTCTGAGACAATGCCCTGTGTACCTTTCTTACACGGTGCTCCAGAGAGGTGATTCCTGCTGTGTATTCTACCACCCAAGGTGGGAGGAGGGGTGCAGGAAGCACTGGTTCACTTGCAGCCACTCAGTGCATGGTGTTGGCCCAGTGCGAGGGGTCCTGGCTCTGCACAGCACTAGGCTTCAGCTTGGCAGGTCTGGTACTTAGGCTGCATTCTGAGGCCTTGAGTTCATTCTCTCTCTCCCCTATCAGCAGGCACCCTCCCTCCATGCTGGGCTGCTTGGAGTTGCAGGGTAACTCTCCTTTGTGCCTTCTTCAATGTGTGCTTTTGTTATCCTAAAAGCAGGCAGTATGGCTTCTCATCTGCATTCCTTACTTTTGTGAACGAGTTGGTTTGGTTTGGTGAATACTTGTTCACATGGGTGTATCCCTAGCGAGACAATCACTAGAGGATCTCACTCAGTTGTCCTCTTGCTCTACTTCTGAGATTTCCTCTTTTTACAATGACACCAGTCGTATCGCCCACCCTAAGTCCCTCATTTGAGTTTACTTACCTCTTTAAAGAGCAAAATATGAACCTGCAAACACAGCCGAGTTCTGAGACACTACCCATTAGTACTTCAACATAGGATTTTTGGGGAGACACAAATAAACCCATAACAATGACCAGGGGTGGTTTATCCCAAGAACACAAGTTAGTCAAACATGAACATCAATCCATGTTACACTCCATGTCATTAGGAAAAAAACCCAGGTGTACATGGTCATCTCAATAGAAACCCCAGAAGTTTTTATGATAATGTCACTGAACAAAACGAGACAAGAAGGTAACTCCGTCAGCCTGATGAGGGGTCCTGTGGTTTGCAGGACTTTCAAGGCTTCGTGTGTTGAAGTTTGACACCCATCGTGAGATATTTAGAGGTCGGACACTTCATCAATTATGGTGTTCAGAGAGGAGGCCTTTGGGAAGTGACTGGAACTAGAAAGTGTCATCAGGCTAAGACACCGTGATTAAATCCTGGTGGTGTTACAAGAGTTGAGAGAGATAGGCAGGGCTAAACACATACGTGTACCTGCTTCCTGTCTCCTGCCATGTGATGCCCTGAGCCATGTTGGGCCTCTGTCAGCAAGGGTGCCATCACCAGCTGTTGGCCTTGAATCTCTTGAGCTGTGAGCTGAATAAACCTCCTTTCTTTAGGATTCAGCCAGTGAGCAGTATTGTGTCATTAGAAACAGAAAACAGGCTAATACCAAGGGAGTGGTGAAAGACACAGTTTGTCTCCATTGAGATAAGGTAGAAAAGAAAACATTGGGTTTTTTACTGTTATTTGTAACTGTTCTGGGGCTTCTAGCCAGGGCAGCCAGGAAAGTAAAAGGAAAAAAGCTATTTAGCCTGGGAAGGAAGAAGTAAAAATACATTTTCAGATCACCTGATCTCAGATTTGGAAAATCGTCAGGAATCAACAAATAGGTGTAGAGACTTATTGGTATTTCAGGTCCGTCTTGGCTCGAACAAAGAATTGGACAAGCCAAGCCAAAAATGGAGCCAAAAGAGTATCTGAAAAGTGAGAGGGGATGGGGTAGAGGAAAAAGTAGCTCTGGAGAGCAAACTTGGGACAAACCCAAAGAGGAAAGGATGAAAGGAAAAATAATAGCTTCTAGTAGAGTCTGTGTCCTTACACACCCTCCACATCTCATGGGAGCCCAAAAGATGTTTTACCTACAGGGTCCTGGGAATTATTTAGCACTGCACTGCCTTGGGATTTTATAATAAGGTCTCCCTTATTTCCCAGCCAGCTTTGCCACACACTCTCTGCTATATCAATACTACCTGGGAAATAAATTTGAAGCAGGCTTGAAGGAATACCAAAGGCAGTCTTTAACAGGGCCTGTGCTAGCACAGGGGGGAATCAAGGCACAAGAAGGAGCCCTCCCAGGGTAAAACCCAAGAAGTGCCTATGAGGTGCTACTTGTGTAACACTTTGGGTACCTGTTTCAGTGAGGGTGAGTGGGGAAACCAGGGAATCTTCTCTCCCTTCCTGACCTTAGCCACTCCAGGTGCCCTCCCTGTTCTTCCAAAACACACAGTATCTGTGCAGTGGTGGTGGGGGGGGCGCACCATACTGCCTGTCTGTTGTGTTCGCGAGGGACTGGAGAACAGAACGGTGGTTTCACAGCGAGGCAGGACGCTGCTACCCAGGCAGGACATCCCTAGAGAGCAGAGGACTCTGAAACAAACTTTCCCAGGGCATTAGGGTGCAAGGAGAACAGAGGGAAGCAAGGGGAAGTGGCAGACAGCTGCTGGCTAAGCCACACCCCTGTCCAGCTGGCAGGGGAAAATGAGAGTTGGGCTTCTCTCTGTCTCAAAGGCAGCTTCTCTGTTGACCTGAAATCTTTCACAGAAGCATCCATTATTTGTGTCAAATAGAGACTTTGACACGTTTTCAAGGTTCCGACTGGCACTTATCTCCCTTGCCCTTCTTCTCTGTTCTCTAATAGAATGTGACTAACACATTCAATCAATTTTTTCAATGTCAACATTTTCTTGGCTTCTGATTGGATAACCTGTTACAACGAAGATTCCTCCCACCATCCTGCTGACTTACCCATCTCTGGTTCACTACATAGCTCTGTAAGCTGACTCTCTGGGTTCAGATCCCAACCTGTAGTTCACCCACTGTGTGTGTTCAGACACAAAAATAACCCAGATGCACATTTGGGGTGCACTTCCATTTCCACATCTCTTTATGTGCGTTGCTGAGATGAGTTTAAGAATCTCCAGTTATTGCTTCAGATGTGGCTGTGGATGATGATAAAATGGGGTAGCAACAGTGGTTGCTTAAAGGCTCAGCAGATGCAGATAAGCTAGCAGTTATCCCTTTCTCTCTAACCTGTAGGAAGCATTCACAGGTCACACCTCATAGGACACATGCGTGGCAGTTAAAGTTTATCACTGCCCCGTTAGGCAGATGTTGCTAATGTCATGCTTTCACAGATGAGAACAAGGTCAGAGAGGTGAGGAAATGGGCTCATTTTTATACAGGGAAGAGAGTGATTGCAGACCTGGCAGTCTGGCCCCAGACCCAGTGGTCTTCACATCTGGCTCCCACCCAACTGTCATTGTCACCTGTATCCCAAACCCAGATCACTGTTTTGTTGGAGTCTTTTTTAGGTACCAGGGATTGAACTCAGGACCTTGTCCTTGTGAGGCAGGTGCTGAAACCACTGAGCTAAATCCCCGGCCCTAAAAACTTTTATGTTTTTTTTGGACGGGGTGGTTACCGGGGATCAAAGTCGAGTCCTTGTGCTTGGGAGGCAAGTGGCAGAACCACTGAGCTAAGTCCCTGGCAGATCACTGTTTTAATTCTTACTCTTAGCTAACTGCCTGCCACAGCTTCCTCTGCTGGTGCTTCTTTGTAGGCCGTATTTGCATTTCAGAGGAATCAGCACAACTTTCTGTTTACCCATCTCTTAGGAGATTTCACCTTAAAATCCATCCCAGCAGGGCATTGTGACAGGTGTCTGTCCCCAAGATGCCTGGATTGATGAGTCACCTACTTCAGTAATGCTGTTCCATCTGGCAAGGTGCCTCTGAAAGGTGAACAAAAGTTTCAGCAGCTGCGGAAGAAGATAAAGTTTCTCATGGACTCAGAGCAGTCAGGGTAAGCATCGTAAGATCCAGGGGCTGTCATTATGGCTGGGCTTTCAAGCTTGCTTCTATTTGTTCAGCCCCTCAGAGGTGACCTGTTACTGTGGACCCGGAGTGGAATTTGAAGGCTAACTTATGGGATTCTCCGGGACGTTGGCTGTATTTTTGTACTGGTTTCTCTTTACAGGAGCATAAGTTGTATATCTCTTCTTCAGCGTTTAAAATGTGACTAATAGTGAGCACTATTAGAGTTTTATTATCCTGCAACATATTGTTTAGCGAAGAAACAGGTTTCTGCACTTGTTGAAGTGTAATTGCTCAGTGAACAGACATGCATTTTTATGATTTTTCAAGCATTAGCTTTCTCCAGGTCTAATTTCCCTACCTAAGACTCACCAGTTTTAAAACTGTAGCTTGATGATGTTTTCAGTAATGTGCAGAGTCATGCAGCCAGCACCTCAGTTCTGACGTGTAGCACCTTCATGTGTGCAGTCCAGCTGCGCCATCGTTATTGCTGTTGGACTAATTGCCACTGTCTGCAGCAGGGTGTGAGACTGCCTCTTTGCCAGCATTGGCAAGGATGGGAATGTGGTCACTCTTCGAAATCTTTGGCCAGCTAAGCAGTAGAAAGCAGCTTCAGAGTTCTCTTTGCATCTCTTTAAGTGTTGGTGAGAGCGGAGCAACTTTCCTTAGAATTATTTATTTGTCAGGGGCATTAGCACTACTTGTAGGTTAGTGAATTAGAGCTCTGTTAGGAAATTTATGATATGAATGTTTTACAAATATTTCTTCCAAGATTGCCTTTAAACTTTTTAAGGAGTTTAATATGCAAATGCTATAAATGTGTCCATCTGTCTATGTGGGCTTTGATTTCAATAAGAACCCTTAAAAGGCCTTGTGTTACATGGTTGTTGCTGGGACAAATACCTGACACCCACAGCTTAAAGGAGGAGAGTTTATTGTGGCTCACGTTTTCGAAGTTTCAGTCCTTGCATGGTCAGGGGCATGGTGCAAGGGCCTGGCTCTGAGAAAAGCTGCTCCCTTCCTGGCAGCCCTGAAGCAGAGTCAAGAGAGGAGCTGGGAAAGGAGAGATCCTCTTCTTGTCACACCCGCACTGACAGGCCTCTCCCAACCAGACCTCACCTCCCAACACCGAGTCAGGTATAGCACCCCATAATTCAGTCACTGTCCAAACACAGGGGGCTATAGGAGCCATTTTTGATGTAAACCATTGCAGGCTGTTAAACTGCAGAATTCAGGCAAATATCACTTAGGTTTTCTTTTGGAACTTGTTTATTGTATTTTATTTTATTTTTTTGGTACCGGGGATCGAACTCGGGTCCTTGCACTTGCGAGGCAGGTGGCGGAACCACTGAGCTAAATCCCAGGCCCTGAAACTTGTTTATTTATCTACGAGTACATGTAAATATTCCCTCAGCCTCCAATTGATTTTGGTTGTGCAATTGAAAGAAGGACCCAGATGTTGTTTTGCTGGTGGCTTGCTGTTCCATTCACTTAATGCAAGAACCTAATTTTCCCTTACTGAGTTCCAACACACTTGTAGCCTATTATGTTTGCTTAATCGTGTCATCTTATCTTGCTAGAGTGATCTGAAAGCACTGTGCCATATTTCAGTGTTTGGTAGTCTGGTTTCTCTGTCAAAATTTTTGCTTATGTTTTGGAAATTCTCCAGTACATTCCTGCATGAAGGTTTTTCTGTATAAATTTGAAATCTTCATGTTTTGTTCTCCATGCCCCAAAACAAAAGCAAGAAGAGTTACAAACATAAAAAACGTTGGGATTTAAATTATGATGACTTTAAGGTTACAAATTCAATTTAGGAAGAACACATATAATGATAATAGTCTTTCACCCTAAAAACATATCGGTAATTTGATATGGTTTGGACTTATTTTGTATTTTTCTTTAGGTTCTGCACGTGTCCTGCTAAATTTATTTCCCAGATTTTTAATATTCTTGTACCACTATTATCACACATTTTTATTCAAAATTTTTAACTCTGCAAAATGAACTTTAATTTTGGGATAATTTGAAATCATTATTCGTACATTTCTATATGACATGTTGAATCTACTATTGTCTTCCTTGTAGTGTAGCACTATTTTTGTTGTATACATTGGTCAGTGACAAACATACTAAGCTCTTCTGGGTGTGTTTCTTAGACGGTTGAGACACATTTTCTCATTATTATTATTATTATTATTTTTTGCTTAAATACTTTTATTGGTATGTTTTAGGTATACAATATGTTTACATTTATCATTGGGTGTTTGTACCTGTACATGATGTATTTTGGTTCTTATTTTTTCCCCAGTACTTGTGAGCCCTTCACTCCCTCAACCCTCCCCTATTTACATAGACTTCGTTTCCACTTTTTCCTTTTCCCATAATTTCTCCTTTCGCTTCTTTCCATTCCCCTTCTCCTCCCACTTCCTCTACCCCTTTGGACCTTTACTTCCTATTTCAAATTATCAACTATTCACTGTAATTGTTTTAATCCTTATTTACACTTTCAGTTTCTCACATTGAGAGAAACTATTCGGTATTTACACATGTGTGTCCTATTTATTTCACTTAAGAGTATGGCCTCAATATGCATCAATTTAACTATAAATATCTCTAGTTTCTCATTCTTTATGGCTGAGCAGTACTGCATTTTATACAAAAAACACATCTTTATCCAGTTTCCAGTTGATGGGCACTTGGGCTGTTTCCGAGCATTAGGTATTACAAACTGTGCCGCTGTAAACATGGGTGCACATATATCGCTGTGGTATGATTCTTTTAATTCTTTGGGGAAGATACCCAGCAGGGGAATAGCTGGGTCAAATGGGACCTCTAGTCCTAGTTCTTTGAGGTGTCTCCATACTGATTTCCACAGTGGTTGCACCAGTCTGTACTCCCACCAACAGTGGAGAAGGGTTCATTTCTCCCCACAACCTCACCAGCATTTGTTATTGGTTGATTTCTTGATAGCAGCCATTCTTTGTGGGGTGAGGTGGAATCTCAGTGTTGTTTTCATCTGCATCTCTCGAATGAACAGTGATGTTGAACATTTTTTCATATGTTTATTTGCTGCTTTTACTTCTTTGAGAAATGTCTGTTCATTTCAGATGCCCATTTTTGAATTGGGTCTTTGAATTTGGGGGGTCTGCTTTTTTTCAGTTCTTTATATATTCTAGGTAGTAGTCCTTTGTCTAAGGTACAGCTGCTAAAAATCTTTTCCCACATTGTAGGTTGTCTCTTAGCTCTGTTGGTGGTCTCTCTTGCAGTGCAGAAGCTTTTTAATAAGATGAGATCCAAATTGTTGATTCTTTGTGCTAGTTCCCATGCTACTGAGGTTTTGTTCATTAACCCTTTTCTTATGCCAATGTCTTCAAGAGTTCTACCTAACTTATCTTCCAGCAAGTTTAGTGTTTCTGTTTTAATATTTAGATCTTTAATCCACTTCGATCTTAGCACGGTGATAGGTATGGGTCTAGTTTTAATCTTTGGCAGGTTGAAATCCAGTTTTTCCAACACCATTTATTAAAGAGGCTATCTTTCCTCCAGTGAGGGTGGTTGGCTCCTTTATGAATGATGAGGTGGTTGAGTATGTCTGGATTTGTTTCTGCATCTTCTAATCTATTCCATTGATCCTCAGGTCTGTTTCTTTGCCAGGACCATGCTGTTTTTGTCACAGTAGCTTTGTAGTATAGTTTCAAGTTGGGGATTGTGATACCCCCACCCATGTCTCTGTTTCTTTGAATTGCTTTTACTATTCTAGATCTCTCCTGGTTCCAAATGAATGTTTGGATTGTTTTCTCTAGTTCTGTGAAGTATATTGTTGGAATTTCAATCGGCTTTACATTAAATCTATATAGCAGTTTTGGGAGTATGGCCATTTTCACTCTATTGGTTCTTCCTACCCAGGAGCAAGGGATGTCTTTCCATTTTCTTATATCCTCTTTGATCTCTTTTTTCAGAGTGCTGTAGTTTTCAGTCTTTTGCTTCCTTTGTTAGATTGATTCCTATATATTTCATTTTTTGGATGCTATTGTAAAAGGGATTGTTTCCTTAATTTCTTTTTCAGTGAGTCTGTTATTTGTGTATAAGAAGACTATTGTTTTTTGAGTGTTTACCCTGCATCCAGATACTCTACTGAATCTGTCAATTAACTCTACAAGTCTTTTGGCGGAGTTTTTCCTGTCTTCTATGTAAAGTATCATATCGTCAGCAAATACTGACAGTTTAACTTCTTCCTTTTATATCTTCATTCCTTTTATTTCTTTCTCTTTTCTAATTGCTGTGGCTAATGTTTCCAGAACTATATTGAACAGGAAGATAGTGAAGATAGTGGACTTCCTTCTGTTGTTCCTCATTTCAGCCTGAAAGTTTTCAGATTTTGATCACTTAGTATGATGTTGGCTGTTGGTTTTTCATAGAAAGCCTTAATCAGGTTGAGACGAAGACCTTTTATTCCAATTTTCTGTAGGGTTTCTTTTTAATCATGAATAGGTGTTGTATTTTGTTAAATGCTTTTTCTGCATCTATTGAGATGATCATATGGATTTTTCCTTGGCTCTGTTAATATAGTGTATTACATTTATTGTTTTATTGTTGATCCCTCCTTGCATCCCTGAGATAAATCCGACTTGGTCAGGGTGTATGATCTTCTTGATGACCCTCTGTATTCTGTTTGCCAGTATCTTGTTGAGGATTTTTGCATCTATGTTCATTAGGGAGATTGGCCTGTAGTTCACTTTTTGGGTTGGGCCTTTTCCGGGTTTTGGAATCAAAGTAACCCTTGCTTCCAGGAACGAATTTGGAAGTATTGCTTCCCTTTCAATTTCCTTGATGAGTTTAAAGACTAATAGTGATAGCTCATCTTTAAATGTCTTGTAGAATTCAGCAGTGAAGCCCTCAGGACCTGGGCTTTTCTTTGTTGGTACATTTTTTATACATTTTCAATTTCACTCATTGTAACTGGGGTGTTTAGAACTTCTATATCTTCTTCATTTAACTTTGGTCATTATTATTATTTAGATAGTGAATGTCAAGTGAATCCTGAATAGAAACTTTCTTCCAATTTAAATATTTCTCCATAAACTCACAGATTAACTCTTCATACTCTAGGAAGGACATAACATGAAATTTAAAACCCTTCTTGCCCTGTGGGCACCTTGTATTCCTCAGACATAGATTACTTTTTATGGTTTTTACTTTCTAGCTTTTAAAATGAAATTTTAAAATTAGTTTCTTTTGAGAGGAGGTGGCACTTTTTTGCCCAGGGTGGCCAGGATCTCCTGGGCTCAAGTGTATCATTGCCTCAGCCTCCCAAATAGTTGAGCCTGCTGGGATTTTCACATTCATCTGTCTGTCTGTCTATCTATCTATCTATCTATCTATCTATCTATCTATCTACCTCTCTGGCTGTTGGAGACAGAGTCTCACTATATAGTCCAGGCTGGCATTGAACTCACAGAGATCCTCCTGCTTCAGTCTCTTGAGTGCTGGAATTACAGGCACGCAACACCACTCCTGAGTGAAGATGTAACTTTTGAGGAAGTGCTAACATTAGCCACCCAAGTGGGTAAGAAACCAGGAAGGAGGAGGTGAGGGGAGAAAACCTCTGGTGAAGAGGAATGCCAGTCAAAGACAACTGTGAACAGTCACAGCGCACTGTCACCAAGTGTCACAGAAAAGGCCAACTCATTGCCCAGAGTTGTGGAGGACATGGTGGAAAACCTGAAAGAGAAAACAAAACACTTGGCATAGCCTTAGAAAACAAAGTATCGGTCTTGCCCACGTACAGAGTTCAAAGCGCCCGCGCTTGTGAGAATTCAAAGAATGATGAAGTCGCTCAGAACACACCGAACCTGCCCGCTGCAGACAGGCAGGTCTGCTGACGCCCTCCCGAGGTCCTGAGTCCCTTGGAACTCGCTGAATCAGCCCACATCCCAGCAACAATCCACTGGACCCCCTCCCCCGGTCCTCTGTACAGCCACCTGGTTCCACACTACAAAGACGCAGAGGACACCGGATCACCACACCATGGTACTGAGTCCCGCTGCTCCCGGCCCAGAGGTAGGGGCTTCTGTGCTGCCGTCCCACTGCTCCTGGTCCAGAGAAGTGGGCTTCCTGGCCACCATTCCTCACGCTGCTCCCAGCCCAGAGGGAGGTGCTTCCGGTCCACCATCCCTCCCACCACTCCCGGCCCAGAGGGAGGGGCTTCTGAGCCACCATCCCACTACGCCTGAACCAGAGGAAGGGGCTTCCTGGCCACCATTCCTCCCACTGCTCCCAGCCCACAGGAAAGGGCTTTGGGGCCACCATCCATACTCCTGCTCCCTGCCCCCGGCCCACCTCTCCCAGCTCAGAGGAGGTAATATGTGCAGGTGCCAACAGCCCCCCCCCAGTCAAAATGAGAAAACAGGTAAATAAATCTCAAAACCAGACTTTCAGATCACCTACAGCAACCCCAAACGGAAATGAGAAGGAACACTCTGATACTCAACCACCTGGACCCACTGAACTGGCAACAAAAGGGGATCTGGAAAAAATGAAATCACAAATAATTTCTCAGATAACAGGAGAAATTGTGCCCCTAGTGCAAGACATGATTAATAAATCTAGAGAGGAGCTCAGGAACATGATGAAATCCCAACATAGCAAACAAATGGAATCCATAAAACAGATGCAAATAGATTTCCAGGACATGAATAACTCCACTGAAAGTCTACACAGCAGAATGAGCCAATGTGAGGACAGAATTTCAGATATAGAAGATAAGATTGCAATTAGTGACCAGGAAAAGAAAAATTGCTTCAAAATTATAAGGGAACATGAGAAATCAATCCAGCAGCTGTTAGATGATGCAAAGAAGAATAACATAAGACTGATTGGAGTCAATGAAGAAACAGGAGAGAGTGCAGATGACATAAAAAATCTCTTCACAGAAATAATGGCAGAAAACTTCCCAAGCAGGGGAAAAGAGCTTGACATACAGATAAGTGAGGCATATAGGACTCCAAATAGCCTTGATCAAAAAGATCTACACATAGGCATATAATTGTTAAGATTCCAGAAACTTAACAGAAGAACAAAGTTCTACAAGCAGTTAGAGAAAAGAAACAAATCACATACTAAGGAAAGCCCATCAGAATCACAGCAGACTTCTCAATGCAAACTCTCAAGGCAAGAAGAGCTTGGAGTGACATATTCCAAGCCCTAAAAGAAAACAGCCTCCAACCCAGATTGATGTACCCTGCAAAACTATCTTTCAAAATGGATGGAGAAATAAGATACTTTCATGACAAAGAGCACCTCAGGAACTTCGTGAATATCAAACCAGCACTCCAGAGGATTTTACACAATATCCTAGGAACAGACATTGAGGATCACAACCCCAGGAAGCAAAGCAGAATGAACCCATCTGGCATGACAAGAAATTAAATGTAAAGGGGAAGAATCCAACAAAAAGAAAAAATCAGGGCAAGGACAAGTCAATATGTTTCAGACATCGTTGTAGGAAAAGATTTCATGAACAAAACCTCAGTTGCCCGTGAACTAGCACAATTAACAAGTGGACTCTCTTCTTATTAAAAGGCTTCTGCACAGCAAGAGAAACCACCAGCAGTGTGAAGAGACAACCCACAATGTGGGAAAAAATTTTCACCTGCTTTTCCTCAGACAAAGGTCGACTATCTCGAATCTATAAAGAACTTAAAAAGATCATACCTCCCAAATTTAAAGACCCAATCTGAAAATGGGCATCTGAAATGAACAGACATTTCTCAGACAAAGAAGTAGAAATAGCAAATGAATACATGAAAAAATGTTCAACATCACTGGTCATTCGAGAGATGCAAATGAAAACAATGCTGAGATTCCACTTCACTCCAGAAAGAATAGCTGCTGTCATGAAATCAACCAATAACAAATGCTGGTGGGGCTGTGGGGAAAGAGGAACCCTGCTCCACTGCTGGTGAGAGTGTAGACTGGTGCAAGCACTGTGGAAATCAGTATGGAGATACCTCAAAGAACTAGGACTGGAAGTCCCATTTGACCCTGCTATTCCACTGCTGGGGATCTTCCCCAAAGAATTAAAAGAATCATACCACAGTGATATATGTGCGCCCATGTTCATAGAAGCACAGTTTGTGATAGCTAAAACTTGGAAACAGCCCAAATGCCCATCAACTGGAGACTGGATCAAGAAAATGTGGGGCTTTTTTTATAAAATGGAGTACTACTCAGCCATAAAAAATGAGAAATTAGAGACATTTATAGCTAAGTGGATGCACATTGAGGCCATACTCTTAAGTGAAATAAATAGGACTCACATGTATAAATACCAAATAGTTTCTCTGGTGTGAGAAACTGAAAGTGTAAATAAGGACTAAAATATATAATAGGTAATGTGAAATAGGAAGAAAAGGGGCAAAGGGGAAGGAAGTGGGAGGGCTAGGGGAAAGGATAGAAGGGAATGGGATTAATATGAGAAAATGGAAAAACAGGAACAAAATCTTTGTAAATAGGAAGGAATGGAGGGGTTGAAGGGAGGGCTAGGCAAGGGTGAAAAATAAGAACCGAGAGAGACTATGTAAAGGTGCAAATTTCCAATGATGAATGTCATTATATTGTATACTTAAAATGTACCAATGATTAGAATGAATAATCGATAATGCAAACTAGGAAGAAAAGGTCCAAAGGGGTAGGGATAGTGGGAGGGGCAGGGGAAAGGAAAGAAGGGAAAGGAAAAATGATGAGAAATGGAAAAAATGGAAATAAAGTCTTTGTAAATAGGGAAGGGTGGAGGGGGTGAAGGGAGGGCTAGGAATGAGGAAAAAATAAGAACCAAGATGCATTATGTAAAGGTACAAGTTCCCAATGAGAAATGTAATTGTGTTGTATACCTATAATGTACCAATAAAAGAGTTTAATAAAATGCAAAAAAAAAAAAGAAAAAACAAAGAATGATGGTTAGGCAGGTACTCAGACATTAGGGCCCAAGGGACGAAGTGGTAGGGCTGCGGGTGGAGGAGTCCAAAAGACAGCATGCCTTGCCAGTTAATTAAAGAAAGGGTGCTGGCTTCTGCCCTGAATGCATTTATCATTCTTTGTTACGTCTCGGGACCCCACAGAGCAGTCACATCCTAAGGTGACACATTTTGCACATTCCTTCTGAGATCTGGCCCCCTGGCATTCTCACTCCAGAAGACAGCACACAGCGTTCCTGGCTGCCATGGCCTAAGTATCTCTCACTTTGAGAACGCAGGCCTTCTTCTCCTGAATACCTGGATCATGTGGATAATATTCTCACAGTTATTCTTAATTTAGCAATATGAGCCAGAATTTCTTGACCTTGCATCATGAAAGATGTGGAATACAACTAAACTGTAGTTTGCACTTCTCCACTCCCTGTTACCAGTATTGCATTAATGCATGCAAACACATGCACGCGCACATTCTTTTCCTTCTTCTATGGGTCATCATTGTAACATTAAAATCAACCAAGCAGTTGATTTCTGACATACAGAATAACAAGTAGTGTGGTTTGAGAATTTCTTTGTGGTGCTGAGATGGAACCCCAGGCCTTGTGCGTGCTCAGCAAATGCTCTACCACTGAGCTACAGCCCAGCCCTCGATTTCATATGGTCCATGGGCACCTTAACATCTAGAAAATGCATTATTTATGCCCCTCAAGGTTGGGTGTCTCTTTTAAACAACATCTACTGTTTTGAAGGCGTCAGTAGCTAAATAATGGAAATGTAGATTATGCATCCATCACGGCTGGCCTCTTGATTTCAGAAAGTTAAAATGTAAAAAGATGGGCATCTTGAAATACAGGAAATATTGGTTATAGCCCTTATGTGGCTTCCATTTTATTGGGTTGTATGATACTTGATCAATGCTTTGAATTCTTTTAGCTTTGGTAAGGAAGTTTTCTCTCTATTACATTTCTAGGGCTTTTGTAAAATTAAGGATGATGAACTTTCCAAACAGTTTTCATCATTCTCAAGATCTTCTACACTTTTTCCTTTGGAGTTGTTCATGTGCAAAAAAAAGAAGACAAAATATTTTCCTAATATTGGACCATTCTTACATTGTGGGGATGTTCCCCATTTTATTCTCATGTATAATTCTTTTTTATCCCCATGGTGGCAGATATCAAACCAAAGAACTCACACATGCTAGGAGGGTGCTGAGTTCTTATCATTCATGCAATACCCTCCTGGATTTGCTTACTTTCTATTTGATTATTGCAGTTCCATAAATGAAATTCATCTGTAGTTGTCTCTGTTTATGTTGTTTTTGTCAGCTTTTAGTGTCATTTTATGTAGGATTTGTACAAAGAATTTGGACCTTTCCTTTATACTTTTTTTTTTACTTTTTAAAATGTGTTTATTTGCATTTAAAAGAAACTGTTGACAAAGAAGAATGGGAAATAATCTTGAACTAGTGGGAAAAAGAGTCAACACTACCGAAACACATTTTTTTCAACTGAAAACCTCTTAGCTGCTGTCACTGACATCAATGAAAAAACTGACTTCTTACTTTTCTAAGCACATGGCGATATAATGAGCAATATTCATCACCTCTGTTCTTTCCTGAATATACAAAAATTAAAATACCAATTAAAAACTAATATTTTTCTCTTTAAACATTTCTTACAGATACAATTTCAATATTCTCATTTAATAGTGGTATAATTTATGAGGCTTTTTTCCATTCACAAGTTAAGCAATCCACCGAAAGGGAACTGATAGTCTATAGGCTCACAGTGCAAATAAAAAGTTCAGGAAGGCAGCAACTGACATTTCTAAAATACAAAATAGATAAAAATTCTTAGAAGGTTCATGGAAAAAGCTTTTCTAAGCAGATGGTCACAAAACTAGAACATCTGATAATTCTGCTGGCGATAGCAATAGGACTCCCAATGTTTCTTGACAACTCGAACTCTCATCTTAGGCTTTGTATTTGGCTTTTCCAGTTTCACTAATGACACAAACATGATTCAAATCCCGGAAATGTTCATTATAGTCAAGGGCATAGCCAACAACAAACTTGTCTGGAATTTCAAACCCAACAAGATCTGGCCTATATCCAACACTTCGAGGGGTCCTTTTCACCAGCAAGCTTGCGACCTTGACCGTCTTTGGATTATACTGCTTGACCAAGGACAGCAATGTTTGCATTGTTTTGCCAGTGTCAATTATATCCTCAACAATCAAGACATTCTTTCCAGTTAAAGTTGAGAGACCATCTCCTCCAATGACCTTTATGTCCCCTGTTGACCGATCATTACAGTAGCTCTTGAGTCTGATAAAATCTACAGTCATAGGAATGGATTTATCACAATTTCTATTCAGTGCTTTAATGTAATCCAGCAGGTCAGCAAAGAATTTATAGCCTCCCTTGAGAACACAGAGAGCTACAATGTGATGGCCTCCCATCTCCTTCATCACGTCTCGAGCAAGCCTTTCAGTCCTGTCCATAATTAATCCATGAGGGATAAACACCTTTTCCAAATCTTCAACATAATGATTAGGAATACAAAATGAATCCAGGTCATAGCCTGGTTCATCATCACTAATCACGACGCTGGGGCTGCGAGCCGCCATAAGGGAGCCGGCTGGCGCGCGGGCTGGTGGCCGTCTGCGGAGAAGGAAGCCGGCGGAGGCTACCAGAGCCGATGGAGGCTCTAACACTCGCGCCGCCTCGCGCTTCGTGTCCCTTTCCTTTATTCTTTATAGTTCTGCACAACTTAACATCTAAATTATATATTCCATGAAAATTGTAAAGAGTCACCTATCAAGGGAGGTTAGGATCGGTGCTGTGTGGCGAATGGGAATGGGTGGGCGGGCTAACTTTGCTCCCAAAGCTCCTACGCTGTTAGGACTTTCTTTTTCTTATTTTCCCTCTGTTTTTTTTTCCTTTGTGGAGTAGTGCTAGAGGATCTCACACCCACAATAGACAAGACTCTACTACTACCACACACACCCCAAGTTTGCTCTTTGATTTTAGCAACAATACCTATAGATGCCCTTCATCTTCACCTAGTCTGTCCCTCTGTAAAATAGGAGAAATACCCCTCCTCCCAAGGCCAACCTTCCCTTCCTATTTGATGTTTTGTTCCTTCTGCTTTCTTTAAAGCCTTTCCTAACTCTGTGGGGTGTCTCCTTCTGTCCTGTCTCCTTAATCTCTCCTGCTATTAAGGGCTGGTCTCCTTCAGTACATGTTCGTATTTTAGGTCACAATTTCCATCCTTCAAGAGTACTTTTCCTTCTAGCTTCCCCTTTCTCTTTGTAGGCAGAGTTTTCCAGCTCCTTTCCCTTCTCTTTCCCTCACGTGTCATACTACCTCAGTCACACTTGCTCATTCAGCTTCTCACCAAGAACCCGATACCAGGATGCAGAAAGTGCTTTTGGGAGAAGGTGACAGTTCAGTTTCAAGCCTTCCCCTCTTGTATAGATCATTACTCCTATATATTCTTGCTGGGAGGAAAGGGAAAGGCATAAGACTGAAAGGGCGATGAGATGAAGGGAGGCTGTTAAATATTTACTTGGTTTTTAGATGGGAGAGTCTGGAGTAGGCTGGTATGTTGATTCCTTAGCAGTGGAAAACTGCAGGTATAGGAGGAAGAAATAATGAGAGGAGGGATATTCCTGTGGAAGCAGATGGGGACCGGGACACATGCACAGAAGGGCTGGGCTTTGCTAAATGTTTGGATGTCCCCGTATTGCCACGGCAAGGAAAGCAGAGAAATCCAGTTTTGAGGTGTTCTGAGGTTGGGACAGGAGCTTCTGTCCTAAAGCCTTGATTTTCTCAAAATTATAAGAAGCAAGGCCTTCTTTTTCTGTGTTTGCTAATTTTTCATCAATGAACACAGTATACTTGTGTAACTAGAGAAGAAAATAATGATGCTATAGCTTTGAGCGATAGGTAGTGTCGGGTTGTGCGAATGCATAATTATTAGGGGCTAGAGTCAGATTTTTGGGTAGCACTGAGGGTCCATGTGAGATTGGTGTCCCGATGGTGAGTCTAGATAGCTGGATTTGGTGTTTTTATTTTCACAGCAGTCCATTTAAGGAAGAGAACTCCTAGATGACTGGGCCGTTCCGGGCTGGGTGGGGGTTTTGTCACCCCAGCAAAACAAAATGAATGAAGTCTAAGAATTATAGTGTTGAAAAGGGTGAAGAGTCAGAGGAGGGAGAGTGGAGAGTTGGCCGTGCAACTTGGAAGCAGGTTTCCCATGCGGGATGGGTGCGGGTGAGTGTGGAGAGACAGAGGGTGTGATGGGTCAGCACCTGGGATCCTGACAGACCTGCTGGAGTACAGCCAGCCAGGAGACTGAGGCTTCCCTCCTCGATGAAAGTGAATCTGGGGGAAAGGACCATGAGCTGGTACTGAGCGCTGGAAAGGCATGGAAGGAGGAGTGGGAACGGGCCATGGACTACAGTATTCAAGAATGAAACCCGAAGATGAACTTACACCTCCACAAGTCACGTTTTCCTTAGACACCTTTGAGCAGGCCATAACTGTACCATCCCGGACCCGCTCAATCTCTGTTGACCTTGGAAGATAAGCAGTATGGAGCTTGGTCAATACCCGGATGGGAGAAGCCTTGGAGCAAATAATTCCCCTCCCAGGACTTTATCCTACAGAAATAAATCAGACAAGTAGGGATTGTGTTGGGATACAAGGGGAAATAGCCAGATACATGGAATTGAGTCAATAAATTATGGCAGATCTGTTCAGTTGGATACCATAGTATCCTTCAAAAGAATGGTTTAACAATCTGTTGACATATTTGTGATCATTTGGTAATATGTTCATATATCCTTCAAAAGAATGGTTTAACAATCTGTTGACATATTTGTGATCATTTGGTAATATGTTCATAATATATATCATACGAAAGTTCCTTTGAAATGGTCCACAGATATTTAAGCATAGTGAAAACATCTGGAACCAGAATGTAATCAGTGGCTATATTTAGGTAGGTTCTAGTGGATTTCCAGATGGCATATAATTTTGGTATGCTTTCTTTTATTCTTTTCCCATTTTGTATAATGAACAGGTATTATTTGTGGAGTTAAAAAACAAAATATAAAATAAAATAATTCCAATTGTAATGAATAAAGTTTCGGAGACCTGCTTAGTTTTGATAAAGTTTTAATTTGAGTTGTCTAATAAATTGACCCTCATTCCAGTTATTTTGTCAAGTTTATATAGAGTCTTGGGATTTTCCTGGCTGTTCATTGTCTTGATTTTTCTTTTTGCCCGTGCTTTTTCTCTAGGCCTTTTCCCCACTACACCCCCAGCTTCATTTCTCAGGTAAAAATCTTTCTCTTCTTTGCCAGCCCAGATCAAAATCACTGCCTCTAAGAAACTTTCTGTGTTCTTCACTTGAAATCTTTTCCACCTGAGGAATTCTTAATATCGAGTTTGTGGTTCTGATCTTGCTTTTTTGTGTGCTTCGACTTGTTTCAACTTAGTCATTTTTGCTGTTTCCCCTCTCTTATTGTTAGTTATTGACCTGATAAAATATTACAACTTTTCTTTTTTAATCTAATCCTATCAGTGTGTTAAAGCTGGTGGATGCGCAAACAAGGTTTTAGACACATTTTTAAAAATGTATGACTCTTCAACACAAGGAGCAACCCCAATGTAAGCTAGGGACTGTATTGTTTATAAATCAACTTTTTAAACTTGCTTTTAAGACATTGATTTCTCATTGTAATCAATGTAGCATAGCAATACAAGATGCTAAAGATCAAAGAAAGTAAAGGTAGAGCAGAAGAGTACATAGGAACAGTGTTATTTCTGCCCAGTTATCCTAAACTGCTCCAAATATCATAGTAGATACGGAGCTCAGGCATTACTTTACCAACTCCTGTCTATGATATGTGTGTCAAGGTCATATGCACTAATGTTTACTATAGTTTTAAAAACTGTTTCTTGAACATCAAAGGTTTCAGCATATATTACCCTGGTTTTTAAACTTTGTTCTGTTTGAGTGACTGTTTCTCTGCCTGCAGGTGGAGCTTTTCCCTGACGACTGCCATGGTGATGGACTGTCAGGCTCCTCCAGGACAGTTACGTGTAGCTGTGTCACCTCAATAATGGGCAGTGCTGACTTTGTTAATTAGGTACACAATTTCCTTCTCTCTGCATGTCATCTGCAAAGGCACAATTTACAGTTTTTAAATTTAAAATTAGGGGTTGCCTGTTGTTTAAGTCTTTCCAATTGGCTTTGAGATGTTCAGAAGGATTATTTCCGGGTTTAAATATGGAGCATGCTTACTTGACGTGAGGATCCTTGATACTAGAACGACTTCTCCAGGACACATGATTCCTGTCAGCGGTGCTGCAGTGTTTGAGGTGGATCCCCGCGTTGGCAAATGATGTACAGTAAGGGACAGATACATAATATTCTGAAAACTTATGCTCAGTTGTTGCATTTTCATGTTTTGGATGCACTTGCTAATATTGATGAAATTTTTGGTTCATGTAGGTATGGAAATTCTAATCTAACTAAAAATATTGCAAGTATATTGAGATACTATCTTTTAATACTTCCAACCTTTTAACCTATGGAGGTAGCCTTATATACTTCTCTCTGTCTCTGTCTCTCTCTGTGTCTGTCTTTCTCTCTCTCTCCCCACTGTTGAATTCTATGTATAATTATTGGATATATTGTTGTGTTATTATTTTATACCTCAAGCAACAATTGTCTTATTTTTGATGCCATTTCAAGTTAATTCAGTTCAAGAGAGAGTTCTAGATATTCAGGGGCCCAGATAAAGAAAGTCTTCTGGTCCCAGCTGTGATAAGCTCACAGTCTAATGGGAAGAGACGGACATGTGGAGGATATGGCAGCCATGTGACCAGAACACTTACTGAGCTGCAGTGTAGGGAGTGTGGTTGTTCTGCGGAGACCCAGAGGATGCCTGCCTAGAGTGCTGTCCACTTTCAACTCTATGCCCATGTGGTTTCCTGTGGGGCTGGATTTTGAAAAATGAATAGAAGTAAAAAAAATATATACCTGTTTAAGCTTAATCAGCTTCCATTTAGCTTGGGTAAAATGGAGGACTCTGTTTCAGCCACACCAAGCAGCTATCTGTTTACTTTTGTTGGATGTAAAGCCAGAGCCTGATCTGGGTTGTGAGCCCAGCAAATCCCCAAAGATGCTTGTATGGTGCTTGTCTGGATTTCTTGACCTGTTTAGTCAGAGAGCCTCGATTTTGTGGAGAAGGGCCCCTGCGGTTGCTAAGCTCCAAAGCAAATTTCTTGGACTCCGTAACCATGCCAACAGGAAGTTCTCATTAGTGGTAGTCTGCTAGAATTCTTCTCAAGGTGAGAAAGATTTGAACATGTTTGTATGACTGGAAGTGCTGAAGAGTACAAGAAGGTCAGGTGCAACCAGGTCCCTGAGGCATAAAGAGAGCCTGGGCCCCAAGGCTTGGGTGGAGGGGTGAAAACTGCAAAATAAATGGAGGCAAGCAGAGTGACAGACCCCTCCCAGGTAAGGCAGAGTGTGGCTTAAACAGGGGTCCTGCCAGTCCCCAGCTGCGGAAAATGTAGTCTGAACCCCTAATCAGCCATAAAAAGAATCAGCAGAATAGCTGTTATTCATCGGAGTCGAAAACCCAGTGAAAATGGCAAAACATAAATTTCAATTTTCAAAATCCTGGCCCGGTAAAAGCACGGACAGGAAAACTGTGTTGATCTTGAGTGGCTCACTGTGTCCCAGGAGAGGTTTTCATCAGGTTTCCATGGGAATGAAGAAGATTGTGGAGCATCAGAAGTGAAACTGCCCCTCCCACTGCTCCCCAGTCACCCGTTGTTTCTTGCTCTTCAGGATTCAGCCAGGTCCTGTGATGGTAAAACTGGGGCAGTGTGGTCTTCGCAGTGGACAGCAGGTCAGAGGCAGCCCCTCTTAAGAGCTGGCACTTGAGCCCAGACCGGAAGGAAAGAAGGAGCCAGCTGGGGAAACTAGAGAGGGGACAGGAAGGCTGGAATGTAGGGAACGAGTGTGCTGTGACCTGAATGAAGAGGATGAGAAAAATTCTCCATGCCAAGAGCACCCAGGCAGGGTGGAATCTGATCTTGTGTTAAGTACAGTCGCCCAATGTCAGATTTGTAAGCCATTTGAGGTCTGATGGATCCATTCGTTCACGTCTTGCATTTTTAGGCTTACATTTGAACACCTTTCCTCTGCAAATTTCACATCAATAATTGTAATATTCCAAAAGTGCCAAAACTGTGTTTTTTGTTGCTACATTTGAATTTTTGTACTACGTATTTCCAGCTGATTTTACTGACTTGTCATCTCTTACTAAAATTGAAAGGACTACTTTCAAAAAAACCCCCTCCCAAATCACTGTTGTGGAAGGAATTTGGGGCTGATTTACACAATTGTCCTTCAGAGGCTCATGCATTCCTGATGTCTGATTGACTGGTGCAGCAAAAACAGGGACCTAATGCAGCCATGCAAAGGCAGAATCTCTTTCTTTCAGTCCCCTAAATTTTGTAGTTGAGCTGTTTTTAATATATAAATATATACACACACGCACATGCCATGAATTGTTATTACTACAAATATATACACACATACACATGCCACGAATTGTTATTACTACAGCTGCAGTTTTAACTGGTAGAATATGGCCATGTGTTTGGATGTAGCTCTGAACTGGGTTTGCACCACATCCAAGTTTTAGTACATTTCCACTTTCTTAATTGCTAAGAACTGCAAGTTTGCTATCACACTTGCCTCTTCTGTTGTCCTGTGGGTGATCTCACTGTGCCTCTCCTGGACCGCAATAAATACTGACAGATCGGCTTCATCTGCAGGGAATGCTATAACACAATCCTATCAAGTGAGATCAAAGGAAGTTTGTTTCCTCCCTCTTCTGGAGGCTAGAATTCCAAGATCAGGGCATCATGGACTTCGTTTCTGCAAGAGCTGTCGTCCCAAATTATAATCTTCCCACTCTGTCATTACACAGTGTGACAAACAGCCGAGAAATGAAGCCACCCAAGCAGGCCAGGGGAAGGCAAGGAGGCACAGACCTTATTCACCTGGGTGCAGGTCGACTGAGGATGAGAAAGCAATCAGTGGTGAACAAAGAAAAAGCAGGGAGTTTTATAGGGGATTGGGAAGTGGTCCATCACGTATGGGGCTCACAGTAAATATTTGTTTTCGGGGTCCATGCTGTGGTCAGGGCCGATGTATGGATGTTATCAGGTGACATGGTGCCAGGAAGATGTTGTGCTGTACTTTGTAGACTTATCTCTCTTCTATACCACCCCGTTCTCTGTTCTGTCTGCCCAGAGACAGCACAGCCTGTATCTAGGTGGAGAGGCCACGGCCTATATCTGGTCTTTAGCCACCTGAAGGAGTGGTATGTTTTTTGCTGAGGGCTGTGGTTTTATGTATCTGCTAAAACTGTAGATTGGAATGAAACATTCATTAAACAGGTCACAGCCAGATCAAGCCTGACACATAGATTTTCTCAGTGTGTGTATGCAGACAAAGAACAAGCTCTCTGGTGTCCCTTCATATAAAGACACCAGTCCCATTGGATCAGGGTCCTTCACTGTGATCTCACATAACCTTTGTTACTTCCTTAGAGGCTCCATTTCCAAAAACAACCACACAGGGGGTCAGGGATTCAACATATGAACTGCGGGGTGGGGGTGGGGGTGGGTGGCAGCACAATCATGAAGCCCAAAACACAGACACATTCTATAAGCTCTGTATTCATTAATTTTCACTATCCATCTTCCACAAGCACACACTTGGTTTGTAGCTTATTGCTGCCAAAAGGCTTTATTTAAAAGTAAAAATAGTGTTATAAAAAAAGAAGTGGTTATACATATACATCTTGGCAAGAACATTAGTTCTGATCTCTACACTTTATGAGAGGATGTCTGAGCTGCTCTTTCCCCTCAATCATTGTATGTAAACCTAGTCTACAGTATTCTAGACTTCTCAGTGTCCATGCCAGCTGATGAACTGGTGGAATCTTGCCTTTTTAGGACATGGCAGGAATCACAGAATGACAAGTGGTTCACTAAGTGGCTGGTGAGGCAGGAGAATCGGCTACCTTTACTCTGCCCTTCTGTGACTGGTTGGACTTACCTGTCCGTAGTCACTCAGCGAAAGGACCCTTTGTTTAACCATCGAGTGTATTTTATGTGGTCCCTAGAAGATACATATTAGTTACTTTGTGTCTGGAAAGAATAAGGAAAAGAGAGGGAGATTACTGTTGGTTGTATTTAAAATTTTTACCAGGTTAGTGATAATTCTTATATATGAACTGTAATTATGAAGTGGAATTTTACTCTCTTGGGGAAATTTTTCTTTCAGTAAGAATTTTTTCAAGCATACAGTAAAGTTGAAAAAATTTCGCAGTGAAAACATGGTACAAGCACCTCCTGGATTCTCCCATTGATGTTTTATTTACTTGCTTTATCACATATCCACCCAAGCATTCTTTGTTCCATCTGTCCATCTGTTCATGTGTTTGAAAGCAAAATGACGACTTTATGTAGTGTTTCCTGAGCCTTCTAGCATGTGTATTACCAATTCAGGTTTGATGTTTGTTTTTGTCTGCGTCTCTTTGGGTTTTGACCATCCGTGTGCTGAAATATTACCTTCTTGCCCTTCCCTAGTCAGTCTTTGTCTCCATCTGTAGACCAATGGCTTTCTATTTTTTTTTTTGCACCATAGATTTAGTTTACCTGTTTAAGAATTTTATTTAATGGAATAAGACATACATAATCTTTTGACATTTGTAATGCAGAAGTTTTCGTTTGGTTGGGAGAGGTTCGGGGAGTTGAATTTAGAGCCTTCACACTGAGCTTTATCTCCTTCCCCAGCCCTTTTCTATGTTTTGTTTTGAGACAGGGTCTCACTAAGTCACTGAATTGCTCAGGCTGGATTCAAACTCCCAGACTGCTGGGATTACAGGTGTGCGCCGCCACACCTGGCTAAGAGTGTTTTTATCTTGAACACCATGGCCTGTGCCTGTACTCCCAGCTACTTGGGAGGCTGAGGCAGGAGGCTTGAAAGTTTGAAGTCAGCCTGGGCAACTTAGTGAAATGCTTTTTCACAATAAAAATGGCTTGGGAAAGTGGCAGAATCCTCGACTAGCAAATCTAAGGCACTGTTACCAAACTTCAGAGTTTTTTTAAAACAGTGTTTTAAACTCATCTATGTTTTTGGCTGTGTCTGTAGTTCATAACATTATATCTGATATATAACATTTTTCCACTCTGCTACTTGAAGGTCGTGTTGGCTCCTTGTGGCTTTTGTTCTTAATGAGAAAAGCTGGCAAGGCTATTTTTTGTATGAGTCTATTTGTGGACCTACAGTTTTGTTTCTCATGGCTAATATACATAGGAGTAGGACTGAAACTACAGATTCACAGTTTAAGGAAAAATATATATCTAAGGATCCATGGGTTGAAAGGTTACACAGCATGTTCACTAAAAAGGTGAAATTTCAATTGACACCTAAAAGTTTCTGACTGATATTACTGATTTTCTAAGTATCATCAAAATGGAAAGAACTCATCTTCCCCCTCTACCCCTGAAAAAACCACTCCCATATTGGACAATTAGGCTAATTTAAACATGTTCTTAAGAGACTCACATATGCCTGAAATCTGAGTGGAATGGGTATGAGCCACATAGGGCTTTATAGCTCACTGTAAGAATTTAGGTTTTCGGGAGGTTGCAGACAATGGTATTGTGAGGAAACAGAGATGCTGTGATAAATTTAACAAAGTTTACTTGAGCAAGGAAAGGGTCCTAAAAAGTGAAAATAGAAGGAAAGAATGGAAACAAAGCTTTTGTACATAGGGAGGGGAGGGGATGAGGGGACTCGAGGGGGAGAATGGGATAAAATAAAATAAAATTTATTTAAAAAAAAGGAAAGTGTCCTAAAACTGTTGCCAATCAGCCAGCATTCTTTAGCTCAGTATTCCTGATGTCACTTGATGATACCAGGTAATGCTTGGATGCCAACAGTTGATACAACCAGCTGCTGGTCTCTGTCTTTGTCAGCTGTCACTGTAGGTCAACTCTCCTGGGTCCTGGTCTCTGTTGCTGGTCTCTGGAGCTCTTTGGTGTTAGTACCTCTGAGGACTGTATGGACAGTTGGGATCCTTAGGTAGGATTAGATTAGGGAACCAGGCCCCTTTAAACCGTAGAAAAAAGGAGGCCTCTGCGTCTCAGCAACCAGCTGAGCTGACAGCCTGAGGTTTTGACACTGGCCTCTGTGCAGGCAGCACTGTCCCTCCTAGTGCAGGTTGCCATGCCTACCCAAATTCTCCTATCAGGCCACAAGACCAAATCCCTAGCAACAAACTCAATAGCCAATCAATCAAGTGTCGACCTTCAAGGGGGTGAGACGGGACCCTTATCCCATAAAACAGGATCACAGCCCCAGACTCAGCAGTATACCAGCTCTGGGCCCGCCCACTCCTCCCAAGTGGTTCTTTACCACTTCCGCTTACAACACTTACAGTAAAATTACATTCACTTTGCACTTGTCTTTTCTGACTCATCTTCCTCTTTCTATGTTGGAGAGAGAGGCAAGCCTGGTGAGGTTGAGTCTGGGGACACTTAGACCCCAGACCCACCGGATGTTAATCTTTCTTTGGAAGCAAGCACTCCGTTCATACTACTCAGGATAGAAATCCTAAGTAGATACAGGACTTTCAGAGGTCAAACATCAGAAATTACAGAGGTTTACAGGAATCCCAAAGCAACTCTCTATTGCAGCAAGGCTTCTGCTGTAGCACAGGTTAGGCAGTGCAAGGAGGGAGCCCTCCTTAGACCAAAACCAAAGAAGTCCCTTGCGAAGTGCTACCTAGGCAGAGACTTGCAGACCTGTTTCAGTAAGGGTGAGTGGGAATCTTCTGGAAGGCGTGCTGTGAATGTTGCGTATGCAAATAAGGGACCAGATCCCACCCTTCCTGATTTTAGCCACTCCAAGTGTCCTCTCTGTTCTTCAAAAATACAACAGAATCCCTGGAGTAGTGGGGTAGGGGAGGATTACCATGCTGCCTGTCTGGTTGTGCTCATGTTGGACTGGAAAATGGTGATTTCACAGCAAGGGAGGACAATGCTAGATAGCCACAGAGGACACTGCCACTCAGGGAGGACATCCGTAGATAGCTAAGGGGGACACTGAAGCAAACTGTCCAAATCCATGAGGCTACAAGAAGAATCAAAGGGAAATGAGGGGAGAGGCAGACAGCTGCTGGCTAAACTACACACTCCCTTCCGGCTGGCAGGGGAAAATTGATAGTCAGGGGCTTGTCAGTCTCAAAACCATGCAGCATTCTGCACCAAAGATGGCTCAGCTTGTTAATGACTCCAATGTTTTGAGCTTCAAGTATAGCCAAACCAGAGCAAACTAGACACAAACAAAAACAGGAAATGAGTACAAAGATGACCTGATTGGTACAGTTCAGCTTTGGCTTTATTTGGGCATAATTTGTCAGCTTTCAGCCTAGGATTGGCTGAGGCTTTAGTTGCTATGATTGGCTGACAATCAGTTGCTTGGTTACCAGGGCATACTCTTAGGTTAGATGACAAGTTGCCTATAAATCAAGCTAGGTTGCAGTTAACCTCATATGGAGGCCTCTTTGGTTCAGATTTTTCATACACATATGGAGTCTGATGTGGGACAAATTTAGTTCATTGTTAAGCAATGTGATATTAGTTAAATTACATTTTAAGGTACTTATCCTGGCTGTGGTGGTGAGTATAGTTGGTACGTGAGTGGATCTGGGAAGACAAATTAGGAGATTGTCACAATCATCCTGGTGAGAATGGAGACTTGGTTGAGGTTAGCAAAAGTTGAGGCTGTAAGGATTGAATTGTGAGTATATTTTAGAGTTTGAGGTGAACCTATTGGTTGATGAATTGGACATTCCTTGTGAAGGAAAGAGGATTTGTGAGTTAGCTCAAAGTTCTCTATTTGATCTATGGTGAAGGAAGAGGTCTCATTTTCCAAATGTGGAAAGGCTGAGGAGGAAAACTGAGTTTATGACTAGAGTAGTAGGAAGTCATCTTCAGTTATAGCCATTTGATGAAGCATTTGGATACGTGAATCTGAGGCTGATTGGAGCTTCAGGTGTATATATTTTGGGGTTATCAGTCTGTAGATATTCTATAAAGACAAACAAAAGGAATGTGAAGAGAAAAAATACAACAGAAAGAAAGGGAGGAGGAATCCAGTGCTTCTCATGGGTCATGGTAAAATTTAGTCATAGTAGAATTGAGGAACAACAAGGAATGAAGACGAAGAAGTTAACTAGAAAATGGTAGGTGAGTGGGTTAAGAAATATTTACTCAATATTGCCCATTTTCTGGAATAGTTATACCATTTTACACTTCCAGTAACAGTGTTTGAGAATTTCATTTCCTCTAATCTTCCTTGAGTTTTTTATTTTCCGATTTGCTTTTTTACTGTACTGTATCTATAATTTTTAAATGAGATGCAAAACATATAGGGTTTATTAACTGTCCAAAACAGCCAATAAAATAGATTATTTCTGGAACATTATGTCCTACTGTGAATTCTACTACTAACAGCAATCAACATTCACTTGATGGTGATTAGTTGTCCAGTACTATTATCTTCGTGCAGTATGCACTGATTTGTTGTTCCGGTGACCATATGGCAAGTACTACTATTAATGCATTTCAGTTATACCTGAAGAACTAAAGTGCAGAGAGGTGAAGCACTGGGAAAAGGTTGCAAAGTAAGTAGAAATATCAAGATTTCCAAAATTTTTAAACCGAAATTCCATCTTGTGCTCGCTCCTATGAGGTAGAAGTAGAGTTTTCCATCAAGCCAGGCACAAAGGGAAGAAAGGCCCTGTGTGTGAAGCCTCTGAGATGCAAGATGTGAGTGAGATATTTTATGTGCTTGGTTGACTCTTCCTTTCTTCTGTGTATTCTTCTTTTAGTGAGAATTTCCGGTTTCTATTGGGTGTGTTGGGAAATCTAATATACAGTATGCTCCTTGCCAAAGAAGAGCCAATTTTCTCATTGCAAAGGCTGTACTGCTGAAGAAAATAATTAGAGAATAATGGGGAAGACACTTCTAATTAAGGACTAAATTATGTATTTTATTGAGGGGGTGTTAACAAACATAGAAGGGTCACACTTCAAGGAATTGTTGGGAAAGAGTGAGTGAAATGGGATCTGAGGTTCCTGGTAATCGCTTGGAATAATGTGGGTAGTGGACACTGTTATGTCTTCTACCTAGATGGCCCCCCAATGCCTTATGGGGGCAGCTTATAGGTGCTGGCCCGATCGTGGGTGTGTGGGACTGGATTAGTCCACAGATGGGCTTACAGCTGGCTGTGAAGCCTGGTGGGAGGAGGTGGGCACTGTGTGGCCTCAGAATGTATATTATATTTAACATATCCCTGATGGTGCTGCGTCCTGCTGCCAGGCCCCTCTGTCGTGCCACCCTGCCTTGGAGCCCACCGACTATGGACTGAAACCTCTACACACTGTGAACCAAATAAACCTTTCCTCCTTTACTAGCTGGTGTCAGGTATTTTGTCCCAGCAATGAGAAACTAAGACAGGCAGAGAATATAAGTTGGTAATTCAACTTGTTTTGCACCACAGCAGAATTGAAGGAATGTACTTAGAGTGTGACCAAGAAGTAGGGAAAAATGAAAGTGCATTTCCCACCCAACTCCCTTCTTGCTTAGCCCTTTGCACTTTCTGCACCTTAACTGTAGAGGTGAATGGCCATGGTGGGTGAAATTCTGAGTCAGTTTTTTCATCAGAGATCCAGGGCCCATCCCCAGAGACTCTGACTGTACTGGGGTGAAGTGTGATCTGGGGCCAGGTGTGTTTACAGAGACCCCGGGTGTTTCCAATGACCCTGGCAGTCTGGGAATCAGTGGTAGGGGTGGAGTGACCTGCAGGTGACAGCCAGAGTGAGGAGGTGCAGTGGTGGTTGCCATGTACTGTGCTTTCCCTGCTCATCTTCATCATTTCTCCTCCCAGGTCGGCATTAGTAGGGTCCAAGCAAGACATGGGGTGATAGATGTGACATATTTTCACCTTGGATTCTCGAAAGCTTTCTGTTGATCATGTACTTCAACAGCATGACATTGTCAGCACGGTCATAGTGGAGAGCACTCAGTTCTGCTGTACTTGAGGGTCATTTTCTGTAGTGATCGTCCACAGGTGTCAATATCCAAACATTTTGCTTCCTGTTCATCTTTACTTCTATGGGCAGTAAGAGCCTGGTTCAGTTGAAAAGCTTCTCTTAATGATCCTAAACAATACATCACATATACATTTTCTTGTAAACACACTGGATAGTTCCCTGTGGAGGACGAGCTCATTTTAGGGAAATATCTTATCAATTATAAAGCATGGTAAATCTGGTCCTCATTTGTATGATAAAAATGACATCATCATTTATCACAGAGAAGACCACTGTTGGACGGGAGAGATCTGTGAGCCGTGGACTACCTCGCCTCTCATGTAATTCTTCAGTTAGAAAGGTATGCATATAGGAAGGTATTCTGTGACGGCAAAGTGCACATGGTCAGCCCAGTCCACTGGCGAACAAAGTCCTTGTTTTGTACAAATAAGCATGGAATCTGGGCTGTTGGTGGCTGAGTGAAGCCCTTAAGTATCCTGCAGATGCAAAGCACTTAACTCAAGGGCACCATGATGAACATGGTAATGGACAGGATTTAAATTTACAGCTGAATGTCCCTTATGCTCTCCATTGAATTTTCATATGTCCATGCCATTGTTCACCTCCTATTACCTACTCAAGTATATAAATTGAATATTTACTTACTATTGCCTACTGAAGTATATAAATTTAGTTTTTACTTATGTATCTTCTTCTCCATGCCACAGTGTAAGGTCCCTGTCAATAGAATATATTTTTTGGTGTGTGGTTTTATTATTCATTATATCCTCAACAAAGACTTCTAGTACCTATTATACGTTAGAGACAGAGTAATTGTTGTTAATTTCAACAAATGAATTACCTGAGTATCAGTAATGTTTACCTGTGGTTGATCCATCACTTTTATTCCGGGAGTAAATTTGTTGAGCAACTCATGAACACTTTAGTTGAATGTTTACCAAAATCACTGGCCCAGATCTGATGCAATAATCCTCAAAGTGAGTAAAGGTCTACTTGGTTAGAGAAGTGCAGCCCAGCTCCACACAAGAATCAGGGAGTGAACTGAGAGTCCTTTGAAGGAAAGGGAGGCTCCTTATGTGTGGGCTCTGATGGTACTGAAATTCCTACTAGTGCATTCCACAAAAACTTTTCCTTCCTCCAGGAACACATATAACCAGGCAGGTGTGACCTACAGCCAAGGTATTCATCAGACTTTGGACATCACTAGAAGTTGGCTGTGAGCTCACCTCCAGTCAAGGGATTCATAATTCCACCAGAATCCATCACTGAATTACAGAATAAGCAGAGTTTCTTTCTGAGTTTGCTTTACTGTTGTACTGGCTCCCTGCAACTTCCCAGTGATTTGTTGTTCACTATATAATAAAGAAACATTCTAAGAGTGAATATTGTGTAAAGTGGTCTGCAAAGTCTTACTGATTCCATGATATGTACCAGGCACTGTGCTACCCACTGCAGTTAAACTAAAAGGACTAAATCCTAGGCCCTTGTGGATCATGGCTTCTGTTTGGCTCCTCTGGGCTTTGTGACCCATTGGGCAGTAACTCTTGGCAGAGAAAGCAGACCCGCACTCTGTGGAGTCACAGAGGAGGCCACCAGTGCATGTGAGTGATGCCCCGCCATGGAGTCCTCACCTCCCGCTTAATTCTCCATTGTGGCTGAAGTGGAAGCGAGTTCTCTGAGAGCAACTGTGCACACAGTCAGCCCACTCAGGTGGGATTCAGTCACAGCTGCTGTTTGCCAGACGTCCTCCCTGGACTGAGGGGTCACTTCAGAACCTGGGCTGCAGCTGGTGTTGGGGTGAATACAGTTTTTAAACGTTTACAACCAAACCCAAACATCCCCTTTCTTTCCTAGGACAGGCCCAGAAGAGACACACTTTGAGCACTTTGCCTCAGCCATATGGCAACCCTGAGGCTCTTTGCCATCATTTGGAAGGCGAGGTTCTTGGTAACTTTACACTCATTGGTGCCTCACAAGGGTCTCCTAATGAACTTTAGGAGCAGGAGCACTTGCCCTGGGTTAGGTACATGCTTTCTGCAGGTGGGACCAAAATGGCATGCAAAAATGAGACCAGCTATCATGAGTCTCTGTGGTTCCAGGGTTTCAAGGTAGAACTTCCAAACGGCATTCTGGAAATGGGATGTACATGTGTGATGGACCCATGCCTCTGAGATCATTTCTGGATATATGCAACAAAGAAAGGAAACAAGGCAGAAATGTTCTCTAGAAATTGATAAGCTACAGCCCTTGGGCCAAACCTGGCCGATGATGACATTTTTAGCAGCCTCAATGAAAAAAATGTACATAACATGTAAGCTACCCGTATAAACATACAGTTCTTTAATTTTTGGTAATGGGGATTTTGTTTATTTTTATTTTTAGATAGAGTCTCGCTAAATTTTTAAATAGAGTCTCTTGCTTAGTGGCCAGGCTGGCTTCTAACTTGTAATTTTGCTGTCTCAACCTCTGAGAATGCCAGGATTGCAGATGTGTGCCACCATGCTTAGTTCAGTGGGTTTTTAAAGTATATTTTCAGTGTCATGCAGTGATTACGACAATCTTAATTTTAAATGATTTTCATCCCCACTGAAAAACACTCCATATCAGGAATATAAGTCAGATTACACATTTAGACTTTTTGATAGTCTCAGAATCACTTTCATGTCCTCACCTGCATTTTAAAATTCAAGTCTTCATGTAGTTCTGAAGCCCTTTATGCATTGAGATTAGCTGTAGTCAACTTTCTCACAGATGGCATTACACATCACTTTCCAACCCAATAACAAATCTCCATTCCTGTCCAGCTGTGCTGCTGAACGTCCTTTGATACATAAGCAGTTGTGTACTGCAGTTTATCTTTGTTCAAACGGAAGTGTCCTGAAACAATTTTTCACTTTCTATCTCTTGAACCTCAGCTTGCATTTACTCTATTCCATAATCTAGTGACGAGCATCCCCAAAATCGTTATCTAAATTGGACATTAAGTGGTATTGAAACACTGCAAATATTACATATTTCCCTATTGCTTTATTGTTTATTCTTTTCCAGAATTTTGTTGTTGGGGCTTCTGAAGTCCATCATTCTCTGTTAAAATTCTTCGTGTTTCAGGCTAAAAGCAAATATACATCTGATGCAGAGACTTAAAATAGTAACAGAACATGTCCCTCCAGGAGGTCAAAGAAGTGGGAGTTCACTTAAAGAGTTATGGGGAAGAGTCATACTAATCTTGTTCTCCTATAGCTGCTGTACATTTATTTATATCCCTTTTATTTTCCTGTCTTTTGTTACAGAATGTGTTGCTCATATTGACGCTGAGCCATTACCACCCGGGTATTTTCACCTGTATCCTGAACCTGCATAATGTTCTATATAATGTGTGCCCCTCCGGTTAGGGATTCTCTTAAGGGGTGAAGAGTCTATGTGAGCAGATCATAGCAATAAACACCCACACTTGGTGTATTACCGTTACGCTGACTCCATTCTAGCACTTCCTCCACCATCGGTGGCCACACGTGGCCCTTCTCAAACTTGTGATGGCTGAGCAGTAATCAAACATCATCTGGCAGAGATGCAGCTTGTAAAGCCCACCCCGACTGCCCCTCTCATATATGCTGTCTACCCTCAGCTCAGCTCTATAGGATACCAGGGATGTTTGTGATTTAAGGTCGCCATGGGTCAGAAGGCTGGAAATTCTGTGCAGTGTTGCTCTCTGATATTCAGAGTATTTAGAGCCAGTGCATTCTAGACCCATAACTCCCCCAGGAGATTTTACATGGCAGTGAGTGGTGCCAGGATCTGGGTAAGTGACACTGCGGGTGTTAAGCACTCGTGGATGGTAAGCACATTGCCTTATGTCCTGTTCCTATTTTGAAGACAGACTCTAAGTTTGACCCTTTTGGTCCCATCTCCTGATGTTCACATCTTCCTGCAATCCCCATGCCCCTAAATGTGCATGGGGCCTATGACTTGCTCCTAAAGAACAGAACAGGGCAAAGGTGATGAGGTGCCACACCTGAAACTGTGATTATATTGTTTCATCAGAGTCCATCTTGACAACAGATGGGAGGCTCTCTTGCCTGGCTTGATGAAATTAGTGACATGTTAGGAAAACCCACCTCACTAGGAGTAAAAGTGGCTTCTAGGAACTTTGGACAGCCTCTAAGAGAAAAGGGCAATTTCCTGGCTACAACCAACAAGGAGCCAGGGGCCCCAGCCTTACATGTGTGGGCAAATGAATTCTTTCAATGACCCAAGTGGTCACAGAACTGGATTCTTCTGCGTTGAGAACATCATGATTTCTTAATTCTGACCAATGTCTTGACTTGAGGATTGTGCCACCCTGAGCAGAGGACCCTTTTAAGCCATGCCCAGATTCCAGACTCACAGAGACTGTGTGAAACAAATGTGTGGTGGCTCAGGCCAAACAAAACTGGAACCTCACCAGTGGTGTGATGTTAAGCATGGAAGTAAACTTAGATTAGGAAGGGATGGGGAGAGGGATGGCTAGGTCTTCTCTCAGAGTATGGATTTCACACAGTGTTTAATTGTCAAGTGTGTTGATGTACAATGCACATTCAATAAAATTCACACTTCTTATATATAAAATTCAATGCTTTTTTGGTGTAACTGGGGAGTGAACCCAGGGCCTTGTGCATGTTAGATTATCCTTCTAGTCCTGAGCTACATATCCTGCCCAAGTTCAAGAATTTTGACATATATATACAGTCATTAGAACCACTGTAATCAAAACATTTGAAGTTTTTCTCTTCTTACCGAGTACCTTCATGTACACTTTCTGTCAGACCCTTGCCCTTACTCCCAGGTATACACAGATAGGATTTTCATCTGTAGGTTTGTCTTTTCCTAAAAGCATATGAGTGAAATAATTTACCGTGTGGTCTTTAATACTTGTCTCTTTTCACTCAGTGTAATTTTTAAAAAAACCTTTGGAGTTGTTGCAGCCACCAGTAATTTACTCCTTTTTGTTCTTGAACTTATTTACCAGGGCAACAGCTAAACTCAAGAAGGTGAGAATCTAAGAGTCCCAACCTAGGTACTTTTGCCCTCAAAAATAGAGCAGACTTGCTAGATCCATCCTTCTTTTGTTAGCCCCAAGTCTAGTGATGCTCTTGGAAAACATTCTTATTTGCTGTGGTCAAGTGTATTCACTAGTGGAAGAATACAGTGAGTCCCAGACTTATGAACATTAGAGTTGTTAACTTTCACAGATAGGAAAGGACCTTGCATTATGAACATTTGTAGATGCGAACAAATCGTGGACATAGCTCATGTGTCTGCCAGACATTGTCATGGCTGTGCTGCTGTGTGCATACTGTAGAGTGCGATAGTGTACAGTAGTACAGTATTCAATCAGAGCCCAGGGTGTCTGGAAGCAAGAGGAAAAGCAGTGGTGATGTGGAAGGGACTGCTAGGAAGTGCAAAACAATAACTCTGGGGGCAAAAAGTGAAAATAATTGAGAGATTGGAAAAGATGGTAGATGTTGCTCTGTCTTTACAGATGTACTGTACCACCATTTTAAGGTAACTGTAAAAGTAGTTTATTTACAGTATGTGTTTGGTTTGGTTTTTGTATGCTTTATATTGTATATTGTATATTTGTGTCAAAGGTGTATAAGATTCACTTTGTCAGACTGAACAAATGAATCTGACTTACAAACATTCTCCAGTCCCACAAATCATTGATAATTGATGAAATGTCTAGGACCTATGAGTACTTCCAGCTGCAATTTTTATGAATTATGTAAATGCTGGGGCCTTCTCTTTAGTTGAAGGACCCCAGCTGCTTGCCCTCTGGATAAACTAAAAAGAGTTGGATTAGATCAGGCCTAATCCCTATTTACAGCAAGGTAGCCTAAGGCAGTGTGGGTAGAGGCTGAAACTCTGGGGTGGTATCCTCAGAGAGAAAACCTCAGATTCAGAGCATGATCAGCTGAGTGTTGGTCAAAACAAATTTGAGAAGAGAAATTATCTTCTGGATCTCTGCCTATTTTTAAGGGATCTCACCACTTCCTATCTGTGCCTACGCCCAGATATCATGTTGTGCTACCTTAAATTATATGATCATATTTCCCAAACTGCTTCAGAGAATACTAGATCAAAGTGATATTGATAATTGTCCTATCAAAAGTACTCTGCCTTGGTTTGAATTTGACCTCCAAAGTTCACTTATGGGAACATTAGCTCTCAACTGAACAGTGTTGGAGAGGTGAAATCTTTGAGAGATGATTAGGTCATGAAGACTCTTGACCTTATACGGATTAATGCTATTGTCTTGGGAGTGGGTTCCTAGTAAAGAGGATGAGTAAACCCCTTCCTTTCTATGCGCATGCATGAATAAGAAGAATAAAATCAGATAATAGTTCAGAAAGACATGCTATCAAAATAGAAAATCATTTAAAAATATAAAGAAAAAAAAAAACTTGAGCCAAGCATGGTGGTGCACGCCTGTAATCCCAGCACTCCGGAGGCTGAGGCAGGAGGACTGCTGTGAGTTTGAGGCCAGCCTGGGCTACATAATGAGTTCAAGGTCAGCCTGAACTGCATAGAGAGACCTTGTATCAAAAAAGAGAAAAAAATATGTAGAGAGAGAAGAATGTTGTTCTTCATCAGGCGAGCGGCCAGACCCAACTGCCGTAAAAGCAAGAAGTCTCCTTGACAAAGTCTAGAGTCTTGTCAACTCTTGCTCAAACTCTGGCTAGAACTCAGGAAGACTGAAACCAGAGTGTTGAGGTGGCTCCGACCTTATGAACCCTATTCTTCCATGGACCCTGAGTAAAAAGGGCCGCTTATTGAAGGGAAGGCAGCAGGGACAATCTGGATGTGCAAAACTTCGCAAATCTTGTGTAGAAGACCTTTATACTAGGAGTCATTAGGCTACATCTCTCCCAGGGGACAAAGTTTGCAGGGCTCCTCCAGGCTTCCAGGAGGCCTGGAGCCTCGGTGGCATTAAGTTTTTCTTGCATCCAGTGCCAACTTGGAGCAGAAGGCCTATTTTTCCGTGATGCAAAGGACTCGTGAGACTTCCAAGGTAGTCTGGCAGAGGAAGGGAGGTGGCTGGGAGTGGCTGTCTCGAAGCTACCGGAAATGCATCTTTCTTTTTCCGGTTGGACTTCCATCCGCAGCCCTCAACCCGAGATTGGCAAGTTGGGTCTTGGGGAGGTGGAAGGTTCAGGACGGGGACTGACTTTCCAAGGCCCCTGCGTTCCCGAAACCCCGGCGCTCCCATTCGGTAAGCATCGCGCGCTTTTCCTGACATCGCCTCTGCGAGTGGCATGGGAGCGGAGTTTCGCTCTGTAGAGCAGCGGGGAGGCGTGGTGACTTTATAATCGGGTTGAGGAAAGGTAAAGTGGCCTCCAAAGAAGCCAGAATTGACTGGACATAACCGAGAAGCTGCCTTTCCCTTTCATTTCGGTCGGGGAGCCTCCGAGTGACTCCGCCGCTCCTGCTAGTTGCAGCCTCTGCGGCTGCGGAGTGGCGGTGAGTGGGGGCGGGGCATAAGGCGAAGCTTTTTTCGGAAGGCCGTGGCTTCGTTGCTAGGCGGCAGGTTGACTGGAGAGCGGGCGGGATCTGTCCTCTGCGAGGCCCAAAGGCCACTTGTAATCTGCAGAAACAGCTTCTTTGTACATTTTGTGCAAATGCAAATGGTGAAGCATACTCGTGGGCTGGGGCATGCTGAGTGATTAGGGGCGTCCCTGTGGCCTAGAATTTGTGGTGGGACGGGGCAGTAACATCCAGCACTGCACCCAGTTCAGTGTGTCGATAGCCACTGGCTTATGATCATAGCCCTGGAGAAGAAGCCACTCCAGCCTTAAACACATTGGCTTCTGCTGACACAGGAGGTGTCCCTTATCTCATGAGCCTGGATGGACAGCAAGGAGCCAACCATTTCCTTCAATATCCATGGCATCCCCGAAAAACTTTTCTGACTGTTTCTGTGAATCACGTGGGGGAGAATCAAGCTGTGAGGGCTGTCTCCGCTTTGAGGATACATGTGAAGTCCTATCTTGAGGAAATGTAAAAGTAAGGAGAAGAGTTACCCTTACTCAGGCCCTTCTTGTCTATAAGAATCGTAATCATCACCATCTCTCTTTTTTTTCTTAACAACATTTGGATTTCTTGTAAACACAGGCCAGCTGTAAGTTTTTCCAGTTAACGTAAACAAATAATTTAATATGCAGGTACAAATTTGTACGGGGCCCCTTATCAGTCTTCCAAAAGTAGTGTGACCCCTCCCAAATATTGATGATCTTATTGCCTAGTGAAAGGAAATTTGCTGAGAGCAATATTGTTATTTTTTCCCTTATGTCTCTGATCTTGTGCTGTCCCAGTTTTCCTACTAGTATTTATAAAATGGAAATGAGAATATCAGATGGTCCATGAAGTAATGGCTTTAATCTTCATGAGAGGATGAAGAGACATAGAAGTTATTTTTCTACTGACTAATGGCAAAAGACATGGATGATCTGTTAAAATTTAGAGAAACTCAAATATGCCCTATTTGTGAAGATCAGATAGGAAACACAGGTTAAGTACTGGATCTCTCAAACCTTCTTTTGGCTAGTGGGTACCTTTTTCCCCACCAACCTTTCCTAAGCTGCTAAGACAAAGGTGGCTGCGGGGGATATAAGGCCTAATTTTGACATTTGTCTTCTATAAATTGGGCTTTGTTTCAAAGTTGAGTAATAAAGAAAAGGAGAGCAACATACCTCCTTAAATAATCTATCATAGTGAGGGCCCTAATACTTGGCAGTTGATTTTATATTATTTTTAAATTAATTAATTTATTTTTGTTTAGTTTTTTTGAGCCAGTGTCTCACTGTGTAGTTCAGGCTGGCCTTGAACTCACTATATAGCCCGGGCTGGCCTCGAACTTGTGGTAATCCTCCTGCCTCAGCATCTTGAATGCTGGCAGTTAGTTTTAAAGGGGAAACAAGGCAGGAGCTTCTCACTTCATTTAATATGTGCCATATGACTTTCTCCTTGACGTGTACTTTCTTTTTCTCCTCTCCCTTAGTGCTCTTGGAAAGAAGATCCATTCACTGGTTTTGTAGCAAACCTAATGGGGCTTCAATTGTCACAGGTGGCACCAGTGGGGTGTCAGTGTCACATGCAGGAGTAAAACTGTTGCTAGACAAAATGATGACCAGTGAGTTGAAGGAGGATGCATGTTTGAACCCCCACATGGGGGCTGTTTGGGAGACTAAAGGATCTGTGAAAGACAGCTCCAGTCAGAGTAAGCAAAACAGCCTACAGATAAAACATCTTTGTCCTGAGAGTGCTCGCCAGCACTTCCGGAGCTTCTGTTTTCGTGAAGCACCTGGACCGCTAGAGGCTGTCAGTCAACTTCAGGAATTATGCCATCAGTGGCTGAGGCCAGAGATCCACTCAAAAGAGCAGATCTTGGAACTGCTGGTGCTAGAGCAGTTCCTGACCATTCTGCCCAGGGAGATCGAGAACTGGGTGCAGAAGCATCATCCACAGAACATCAGACAGGCTGTGGTCCTGGTAGAATGCTTGCAGAGAGAATCGGGTGGAACAAAGAATGAGGTGAGAAGAAAGATTCCTTATACGGTATGTACAATGAAATAGTATAGGGGTAGATATGTCTGGGTGGGGGCTTATCAGGGAATGAGATGGATCAAGTCACATTTTTCTTGTTCCGTTAGGAGAGCCAGGCAGGATCTGAAATCGCAGTCATACAGCAAAGAGTCCACAGGTTTCAGAATTGCTGATAGAGTCTTTCCTGGGCTTAGAGGAAAAAAAAAATACAGTTTTCTCTCTTTAGGGCCAGGATGAATTGACGGTGGTGAGCCTAGTCTGGCATGGAAAAGGAGACAAGACCTGAGTTCTTAGGAACAGAAATAAAAGACAAGAAAGAGTTGAAAAGTGGGAAACATTTCAAAAGCTGGACAGCGCTTAACAGAGACCAAAGGAAAGTGAGGGTAGCAAACAGAAGTATAAATCAAACAACTCTGGGTAGACTGCAAAGGAAGAGAAGAAATGGAAAGCAAAAAGGGAAACAATTATATGCACAGAAGAAAATGCCAACAGACAAGTGGAGGGAATCAGGATGCTGGGAGCTTGTATCCTCTGTAGCAGGAACACAGGCCTTTGGGCTGGGAGAAAAAGCCTCCACTGCCCTCACGTAGAGGGAGCACCTGTCCTTGGCACTGCTAGTGACTGGGGAACCAAGGTAGGCCCTTGGGAAATGGCAGCATGCTACTTCTCTTCAGCAGCCCACCTTGCCACCTTGAAGACAAGGCAGAGCATATTTTTGGTGTCTTGCTACAACCAAGTCATTCCCTTTCTCCATTACATCCTTCTTTGGCTATAAGAAGGTTGAAAAATCTGGCTGACAGGAAAACTTATATTTAATTCCCTATCTTTTAGAGAGAATGCAAAGATAGAAATCCACTAAGGCAGGGATCCAAGACAAGAAAGCAAGCCAACAAGAGCAGTGTGAGAATAGATAACCTTCCCAAACCTGCTAGTGGCTTGAACTGTGACTTTGTCTACAGGGGTGGGGGCTGTTGGGTTGGGGAGGCTGGAAGTAGTCAGCATTATCCTTTTTATCTTAATGTTCCCATATTCTGAGAGCATAGTGACACAATATCTCATCAGTCTTTTTTTTACTTCCCAAACCTGGGCTCTGCTCCCTCTGCCACCTCCCCTAATCCAAAAGCAAGTTCTGTGCTAATGAGGATGGGGATTATTTCTAGGTCACAGCCCATGAGCTGGGAAGGGTGGCAGTGCTCTTGGGAGGAACAGCAGTGGCCCCAGGCTTCAAGTGGAAGCCAGCAGAGCCCCAACTACTGGGTATGTTCCAGAAAGAATGTTGCAATACTTACCAGGTACTATAAGAACTGCTGGGCTGGCGTACTCACAGAGAAACCCAGCCTGTATATAAAAGAGGCGAGGCGCTTCATAATGTTTCTCCTGGGAGCTGTGATAGCAGTTGGTTCAGCTAGAATGGTGTATAGTGATGGCGAACCTTTTAGCGCTTTCAGTGATAACAGCGCACTGCAGCTGCCGAAGGTTTGCCACCACCTCTGTAGGAGATTTGCCGGTGCCCAGCCATGCACCATTATGTTTCCTGGGTGGGAATGTAGCAGGTAGCTGAAGGTTGGAGGTGGTCTGAGTTGTAACAGTTATCCAAGTGACAGAACCCTGATATTTACACCATGATCTTTGCTCCTCAGAAATTTGAGAGGAAAGAAAATGGAACGTGGACAAGTAGGGCCTTCACGCCTTTGTAAGTGACAAGAGAAATTTAGATTAGGAATGTGCCATCAAGTGGCAGAATGTGAAGAACCGTGTGTACCAAGAATAAAATAAGACAAGATAAAAATCTCCTTTATTTCTTACTGTACACCAGAGGACTTGAATCCTTCATTTTCACATACCACTAATTCTTGCCCAGCTTAATGAATAATTTATTTTATGCGATTTAATATATTTTATAGATTTTCTTTTATTAATTTACCTCATGAAATCTGGAGAAATAGTAATCTGGGGAACTGGCTCTAGGACTGGTGGATATATGCTTTTATTTCCCTTGAGAGGACCACTTCTGGACATCATACACATGTTTGTCCCAGTGATCCATCTTTACCAAAGGTGTCCTGATATTCTGTATTTTAGAAATCAGATTAGGATGTTCATAAACAGAAAAGAGAAATTTTCTCTGGCTCTTTTCCACCCACAGCTGTGCACACTCCACAGATTTTAGGCCTTTCTGGGCAGAAAAGCACCAAACACTGGAAGATGGCATCTGAGCTCATCTTGCCTGAGTCCCAGGTGAGCTGTACTTTCTAGCTTTTTCAGGTGGCCCTGTTTCTGCTCTTCCCTGCTGCCTATCACGTGTTCTGCCCCACAGGTGTTCTACAGTGTCTTAGCCCCAAATATTCTCCAGGAAGCTAGTGAATGGGAATTAGGTACCTCCCAGGCTGTTTACTGATCTGCTTGGCTCCTTCCTTTCTGCCATCTCATTCTTCCCCCCTAAATCTTGTACTGTTAATTTCTTCGGCATCTGTCCTACCATATAATTCAGAGATGGGTGATTAGAACTCTTCTGTAGTGGCAGGTACTAAACTAAAGCCCATTGCCTTCTTTAGAATCTGTTGACATTTGAAGATGTGGCCGTGTATTTTTCTGAAGAAGAATGGCAGTTATTGGACCCTAATCAGAAGGCTCTCTACAATGATGTAATGCAGGATACCTATGAGACTGCCTCCTTTCTAGGTAAAGATTTTTCCTTCTCTTTGTGTACAAGTTGAATAATATGTTGTGTCCTTAGGTTATGGAAATTGCACCCCTCTGTTCCAGCAGCTGGTTGTTCTCAGCCTGATAATGTGAGGTAAAGCGAAAGTGTATCCAGATAATTTTTAATAAATATGCATGTGTCGCTTCCTTATTCCAAATAGAATTATTGATCCGTCATACCCTCGCTCTCTGTAAACCTGCTTTTGCCTTATCTTTCCCATCTCAGTAAAGGATGCAAGCATTTACCCAACTGCTCAGGCCGGAAACCTCAGTCACCCTGTACAACAGTCTTTCTGTTATACTCCGCGCTCATCTATTAGCAGATCTTCACTCTGTCTTCCCAATATAGCCTGAATCCAGCCATATTCCAGCCTCTTCCAATCTCGCTATCCTAGTTGAATCCACTCTCCTCTAATCAAGTCTATCTTCAATAGCACTGGATGCCCGGTCCCCATATCATTTGTGCCTATCTTCCTTAGGCTTACTCCCTAGCTTCCTCATTGCATATCCACCCACAGACACAGTGGAGTATAAATAAATTATTGATCCAAGATTTTGCCCACTTAAACATTTGGAAATTTAAAAAGTATGAAAGAGTCACTTACTCTTCCTGAAAAGAATATGGAATTAAAATGGCAGTTCGTGACTTCAAAATTTTATTCTCAAAGCATTATTGCTACACTTTAAAGTTAAAGTGATTTGTTTGGAGCAAGGAGAAGAACCATAAATCCAAAGTCTCCAAGAATTCAAGGACAGTCTTAGAGATTTCCTGTAGGTAAGTATATACATGAGAAAAGGAGAAACGTTCTTGGATAGGAATATTTACTTGACTAACATTTTAGGATTCTGTTCCTGTATTATTATTATTATTATTTTGGTACTGGGGATCGAATTCGGGTCCTTGCACTTTCGAGGCAGGTGGCGGAACCACTGAGCTAAATCCCCAGCCCCTGTTCCTGTATTTTTAATTGAAGTTTTTATTGAGATCATTGTAGATTCACATGCAGATTAAAATGTAATATACAGAGAATCTATGTACGCATCACTTAGTTTCCTGTAATAACTTTTGCAAAAATACTATATTACAATAAGATACCAATCCTGATGTAACCTACTGATCTTATTCATATTTCCCCAGTTTTACTTGAATTACTTTGTGTGTGTGTGTGTGTGTGTGTGTGTGTGTGTGTATTAGTTCTATATGTTTTTTTTTTTTCAGTACCAGAGATGGAACTCAGGACCTTGCACTTGTGAGGCAGTCGCGGCGCCACTGAACTACATCCCCAGCCCATTTCTATATGCTTTTATCACATGTAGCTTTGTGCATTCACCACTGTAGTCAAAATATAGTCAAAATCCATTACCATATGGATCCCTCTATTGCCTTTTTATAATTGCACCTACTTTCCTCTCACATCCCAGTAACTCATACCATTAATATGTTTTACATTTTGAAAATTTTGCTATTTGAAAAATTTTATATGGGCAGAATTATAAAATATGTAGCTTTTTGGATCAGCTTTTTAAAATTTATGATAATTCCCTGGAAATTCATTTAAGTAGCTGCATACATCAATACCTAATTTCTTTCTAATTGTTGAGTAGCATTCCCTATCACTGTTTAAACATTCACTCACTGAAAGATATCTGGCTTGGCCAGGGGATTTAGCTCAGTGGTGTTGCACCTGCCTTGAAAGAGCAACGTCCTGAGTTTGATCCCTGGTACCGGAAGAAAAAAAAAAGATATCTGGCTCTATTTTTGGGTATTTGAATATAGCTGCTAATACATTTGTGTACAGGTTTTTCTGTAGAGTTTTAATTTCCCTGGGATAAGTACTTCAAGGGTACAATTGCTCATTCATATGATAATTACATGTTTAATTTATAGGAAATTGGCAAACTTTTCCATATGACTGTAGCATTACATTCCCTCTAACAATATATGAACAATTCAGTTTTTCTAAATCTTTTCCTGTGCTTAATGTCAGTATGTTTTATACTTTTAGCCATTCTGATAGGTGTGTAGGAATACCACATTATGGTTTTGGTTTGCATTTCCCTAATGGATAAAGATGTTTTATATCTTTTCATGTGTTTATTTGCTATCTCTGTATCCTCTTCAGTGAAGTGTCTTTTGCCTGTATTTTATTTGGATTTTTTAACAATTGAGTTTGAGTATTCTTTGTATTCTAGATTCTCATACTTTGTCAGTTGTATGGTTTGCTGTCAGTTTCTCCCAGTGTGTTTATTGCCTTTAACCTCTTGCCATAGGTTTCCATAGAGTAAAGTTTTCATTTTGATGAGAACCAATTTTTTTCTGTTATACATCATAATTTTGGTGTCAAGTCTAGAACTCTGATTAGCTTTGCCCTAGGTCCCTGTGATTTTCTTCTAAAACTTTTATAATTTTATGTTTTACATTTAACTCCACGATCCATTTTGATTTAATTTTATATAAGGTATGAGGTTTAGGTTGAGGCTGTTTTTGCCTATGGAAGTCCAGTTGCTTTAGGATCATTTGTCATTTGTTAATTGCTCCATTGAATTGCTTTTGTGGTTTTTGACAAGGATGAGTTGGGCATGTTTGTGTATTTCTAAACTATTCCATTGAGCTATATGTCTCTCTTACTATTGCACGCTCTTGATTATTGTAGTTATATTGGAAGCTTTAATGTCTGTTGAGCAGAGTGATTTCCCCTATTTTATTCTCCTTTTAGCTCTGGTAGGGCCTGTGCTTTCCACGTAAATTTCAGAGTTAGCTTATCTATGTCTAAAATGAACTTTGTTGAAATTTTGCCAGAAATTACATTAAACGTATACAAATCAATTTGAAGATTGATGCCTAATTATTTAGGTCTTCTTTTATATCTTTCAGCAACTTTTTGTAATTTTTAGTGTATATATAGTCTACATTTTTAAAGTATATGGCTAAGATTTTCATTTTCATTGGAATAATTGTAAATGATGCTATTTTAAATTTTGGTTTTTGCATATTTACTGTTTTTATACAGAAATGCCATGGATCTTGTATCTTGTGACTATTCTGAATTCATTTAGTAATTCTAAGTCTTTTTTTATTTGTAGATTTTATGGGATTTTCTACACAGGCAATTATAAAATCTAGAATGCTTTTTATTTCTTTTGCTTGCCTTATTACACTAGATTCAGCTTCTAATACTATATTGAATTAAAGTAGTAAGGGAAGACAACCTTGCCTTGTTCTCAGATTTAGCATGAAAACATTCAGTCTTTCATCGTTACCTGTGATGTTAGCACTGGGCTTTTTGTTTGTTTTTGGTAACAGGGATCCAACTCGAAACCTTGCGCTTTCCAGACAGACGCCCGACCCACTGAGCTAAATCCCCGGCTCAGCACTGGGCTATTTTTTTGTTTTTCTTTTTTTGTTTCTTTGATACCAGGGATCAAACTCGGAAACTTGCGCTTTTGACACAGACGCGGCACCCACTGAGCTAAATCCCTGGCCCAGCACTGGGCTTTTTTTTTTGTTTTTCATTTGGTTGTTTTTTTGGTACCAGGGATCGAACTCGGAACCTTGCGCTTTCCAGACAGGCTCCGCACCCACTGAGCTAAATCCATGGCCCAGCACTGGGCTTTTTTTTGTTTTTGTTTTTGTTGGTTTTTTGATACCAGGGATCGAACTCAGAACCTTTCCCTTTCGAGACAAGCACCCGACCCACTGAGCTAAATCCCCGGCCCATCACTGGGCGCTTTTTTTGTTTTTGTTTTTTGTTGTTTTTTTGGTACCAGGGATCGAACTGGGAACCTTGCGCTTTCCAGGGAGGCACCGGACCCACTGAGCTAAATACCTGGCCCAGCACTGGGCTTTTTTTTTGTTTTTATTTTTGGTGTTTTTTGGGTACCAGGGATCAAACTCAGAACTTTGCGCTTTCGAGACAGGCACCCGACCCACTGAGCTAAATCCCCGGCCCAGCACTGAGCTTTTTAATTGACACTCTTTATCAAGTTGATATAATTCTTAGCTTGATGAATTTTTATGATGAATGGATGTGGGGCTTTTTGAAAAAAATTTTTTCTACGTCAATTCATAGCAGCATATTCCTTCTTTAGTTTGGTGAAATGGTGGATTATGTTTATTTTTACATGATGAACAAGACTTGTATGGGTGTAATAAATTCTGTTTTGTCATGGTATGTAATTCAGTTGCATTAAGTTAATATTTTGTTGTCAATTTTTGTATTTTAATTTGTAGGAGAAGTTAGAATAATTTTCTGTTTTAGTATTGTCTGTATGATTTTTGTATCAGCATAATACTGGTCTTACAAAATGAGTTGGGTGATGTTTCCTCCTCTTTTGTGGAACAGATTATAAATACTTGTTGTTAATTCTTTTCTTTTTTGTTTTTTTTTTAATACGGGGGATCTCACTTGGAACCTTGTGCTTTTGAGGCAGGCACCAGACCCACTGAGCTACATCCCGGTCTAGCACTGGGCTTTGTTTTGGTTTTGTTTTTCTTGTTTTTTTGGTACCAGGGATCGAATTCGGAACCTTGGGCTTTTGAGGCAGGCACCGGAACCACTGAGCTAAATCCCTGGCCAAGCACAGGGCTCTTTGTTTTTTGTTTTTTTGGTGTTTTTTTGGTAGCAGGGATCAAACTCGGAACCTTTCCCTTTCCAGACAGGCGCTGGACCCACTGAGCTAAATGCCTGGCCCAGCACTGGACTTTTTTTTGTTTTTGTTTTTGGTGGTTTTTGGTACCAGGGATCAAACTCAGAACCTTGCGCTTTTGAGACAGGCGCCAGACACACTGAGCTAAATCCCCGGCCCAGCACTGGGCTTTTTAATTGACATTCTTTATCAAGTTGATATAATTCCTAGCTTGATGAATTTTTATAATGAATGGATGTGGGGCTTTTTGAAAAAATTTTTTTCTACGTCAATTCATAGCAGCATATTCCTTCTTTAGTTTGTGGAAATGGTGGATTATGTTTATTTTTACATGATGAACAAGACCTGTATGCATGTAATAAATTCTGTTATGTCATGGTATATAAATCAGTTGCATTAAGTTAATATTTTGTTGTCAATTTTTGTATTTTAATTTGTAGAAGTTAGAATAACTTTCCTTTTTAGTACTGTCTGGATGATTTTTGTATCAGCATAATACTGGTCTTACAAAATGAGTTGGGTAATATTTCCTCCTCTTTCCTGGAACAGATTATAAATACTTGTTGTTAATTCCTTTTTTTTTTTTTCTTTTTATACCGGGGATGGAACTTGGAAGCTTGTGCTTTTGAGGCAGGCGCCAGACCACTGAGCTAAATCCCAGGCCCGGCACTGGGCTTTTTTTGTTTGTTTGTTTGTTTTTGGTTTTTTGGTACCAGGGATCGAACTCGGAACCTTGGGCTTTCGACCCAGGCGCGGGACCCACTGACCTAAATCCCTGGCCCAGCACTGGACTTTTTTTTTATTTTTGTTTTTGGTGGTTTTTGGTACCAGGGATCAAACTCGGAACCTTGTGCTTTCGAGACAGGCGCCGGACCCACTGAGCTAAATCCCTGGCCCAGCACTGGACTTTTCTTTTGTTTTTGTTTTTGGTGGTTTTTGGGTACCAGGGATCGAACTCGGAACCTTACGCTTTCCAGACAGGCACAGGACACACTGAGCTAAATCCCCGGCCCAGCACTGGGCTTTTTAATTGACACTCTTTATCAAGTTGATATAATTCCTAGCTTGATGAATTTTCATGATGATTGGATGTGGGGCTTTTTGAAATAATTTTTTTCTTCGGCAATTCATAGGAGCATATTCCTTCTTTAGTTTGTTGAAATGGTGGATTATGTTTATTTTTACATGATGAACAAGACTTGTAGGCATGTAATAAATTCTGTTTTGTCATGGTATGTAATTCAGTTGCATTAAGTTAATATTTTGTTGTCAATTTTTGTATTTTAATTTGTAGGAGATGTTAGAATAATTTTCTTTTTTAGTACTGTCTGTATGATTTTTGTATCAGCATAATTCTGGTCTTACAAAATGAGTTGGGTAATATTTCCTCCTCTTTCCTGGAACAGATTATAAATACTTGTTGGTAATTCTTTTTTTATTTTTTCTTTTTATACCGGGGATGGAACTTGGAACCTTGTGCTTTTGAGGCAGGCACCAGACCCACTGAGCTAAATCCCCGGCCCGGCAGTGGACTTTTTTTGTTTGTTTGGTTTTGGTTTTTTGGTACCAGGGATCGAACTCGGAACCTTGGGCTTTCGACCCAGGCGCCGGACCCACTGAGCTAAATCCCCGGTCCAGCACTGGGCTTTTTTTTTGTTTTTATTTTTGGTGTTTTTTGGGTACCAGGGATTGAACTCAGAACCTTGGGCTTTTGAGGCAGGCGCCGGACCCACTGAGCTAAATCCCCGGTCCAGCACTGGGCTTTTTTTTTTGTTTTTATTTTTGGTGTTTTTTGGGTACCAGGGATCGAACTGAGAACCTTGCGCTTTCGAGACAGGTGCCGGACCTACTGAGCTAAATCTCGGGCCCAGCACTGGGCTTTTTTTGTTTTTTGTTGTTTTTTTGATACTAGGGATCAAACTCGGAACCTTTCCCTTTCGAGACAGGCGCCGGACGTACTGAGCTAAATCCCCGGTCCAGCACTGGACTTTTTTTTTTGTTTTTATTTTTGGTGCTTTTTGGGTACCAGGGATTGAACTCAGAACCTTGGGCTTTTGAGGCAGGCGCCGGACCCACTGAGCTAAATCCCCGGTCCAGCACTGGACTTTTTTTTTGTTTTTATTTTTGGTGTTTTTTGGGTACCAGGGATCAAACTCAGAACCTTGGGCTTTTGAGGCAGGCGCCGGAACCACTGAGCTAAATCCCCGGCCCAGCACTGGGCTTTTTAATTGACATTCTTTATCAAGTTGATATAATTCCTAGCTTCATGAATTTTCATGATGAATGGATGTGGAGCTTTTTGAAATAATTTTTTTCTACGTCAATTCATAGGAGCATATTCCTTCTTTAGTTTCTTGAAATGGTGGATTATGTTTATTTTTACATGATGAACAAGACCTGTAGGCATGTAATAAATTCTGTTTTGTCATGGTATGTAAATCAGTTGCATTAAGTTAATATTTTGTTGTCAATTTTTGTATTTTAATTTGTAGGAGATGTTAGAATAATTTTCTTTTTTAGTACTGTCTGTATGATTTTTCTATCAGCATAATACTGGTCTTACAAAATGAGTTGGGTAATATTTCCTCCTCTTTCCTGGAACAGATTATTAATACTTGTTGTTAATTCTGTTTTTTTTTTTTTTCTTTTTATGCCGGTAATGGAACTTGGAACCTTGTGCTTTTGAGGCAGGCGCCAGACCCACTGAGCTAAATCCCCGGCCCGGCAGTGGACTTTTTTTGTTTGTTTGTTTGTTTTTGGTTTTTTGGTACCAGGGATCGAACTCGGAACCTTGCGCTTTCGACCCAGGCGCCGGACCCATTGAGCTAAATCCCCGGTCCAGCACTGGACTTTTTTTTTGTTTTTATTTTTGGTGTTTTTTGGGTACCAGGGATCGAACTGAGAACCTTGCGCTTTCGAGACAGGTGCCGGACCTACTGAGCTAAATCTTGGGCCCAGCACTGGGCTTTTTTTTTGTTTTTTGTTGGTTTTTTGATACTAGGGATCAAACTCGGAACCTTTCCCTTTCGAGACAGGCGCCGGACGTACTGAGCTAAATCTCGGGCCCAGCACTGGGCTTTTTAATTGACACTCTTTATCAAGTTGATATAATTCCTAGCTTGATGAATTTTCATGATGAATGGATGTGGGGCTTTTTGACAAAATTTTTTTCTACGTCAATTCATAGCAGCATATTCCTTCTTTAGTTTCTTGAAATGGTGGATTATGTTTATTTTTACATGATGAACAAGACCTGTATACATGTAATAAATTCCGTTTTGTCATGGTATGTAAATCAGTTGCATTAAGTTAATATTTTGTTGTCAATTTTTGTATTTTAATTCGTAGGAGATGTTAGAATAACTTTCCTTTTTAGTACTGTCTGGATGATTTTTGTATCCGCATAATACTGGTCTTACAAAATGAGTTGGGTAATATTTCCTCCTCTTTCCTGGAACAGATTATAAATACTTGTTGTTAATTCTGTTTTTTTTTTTCTTTTTATGCCGGGGATGGAACTTGGAACCTTGTGCTTTTGAGGCAGGCGCCAGACCCACTGAGCTAAATCCCCGGCCCGGCAGTGGACTTTTTTTGTTTGTTTGTTTGTTTTTGGTTTTTTGGTACCAGGGATCGAACTCGGAACCTTGCGCTTTCGACCCAGGCGCCGGACCCACTGAGCTAAATCCCCGGTCCAGCACTGGACTTTTTTTTTGTTTTTATTTCTGGTGTTTTTTGGGTACCAGGGATCGAACTCAGAACCTTGCGCTTTCGAGACAGGTGCCGGACCTACTGAGCTAAATCTCGGGCCCAGCACTGGGCTTTTTTTTGGTTTTTGTTGGTTTTTTGGTACCAGGGATCAAACTCGGAACCTTTCCCTTTCGAGACAGGCGCCGGACCCACTGAGCTAAATCCCTGGCCCAGCACTGGACTTTTCTTTTGTTTTTGTTTTTGGTGGTTTTTGGGTACCAGGGATCGAACTCGGAACCTTACGCTTTCCAGACAGGCACAGGACACACTGAGCTTAATCCCCGGCCCAGCACTGGGCTTTTTAATTGACACTCTTTATCAAGTTGATATAATTCCTAGCTTGATGAATTTTTATGATGAATGGATGTGGGGCTTTTTGAAAAAATTTTTTTCTACGTCAATTCATAGCAGCATATTCCTTCTTTAGTTTGTTGAAATGGTGGATTATGTTTATTTTTACATGATGAACAAGACCTGTATGCATGTAATAAATTCTGTTTTGTCATGGTATGTAAATCAGTTGCATTAAGTTAATATTTTGTTGTCAATTTTTGTAGTTTAATTTGTAGAAGTTAGAATAACTTTCCTTTTTAGTACTGTCTGGATGATTTTTGTATCCGCATAATACTGGTCTTACAAAATGAGTTGGGTAATATTTCCTCCTCTTTCCTGGAACAGATTATAAATACTTGTTGTTAATTCTGTTTTTTTTTTTCTTTTTATGCCGGGGATGGAACTTGGAACCTTGTGCTTTTGAGGCAGGCGCCAGACCCACTGAGCTAAATCCCCGGCCCGGCAGTGGACTTTTTTTGTTTGTTTGTTTGTTTTTGGTTTTTTGGTACCAGGGATCGAACTCGGAACCTTGCGCTTTCGACCCAGGCGCCGGACCCATTGAGCTAAATCCCCGGTCCAGCACTGGACTTTTTTTTTGTTTTTATTTTTGGTGTTTTTTGGGTACCAGGGATCGAACTGAGAACCTTGCGCTTTCGAGACAGGTGCCGGACCTACTGAGCTAAATCTTGGGCCCAGCACTGGGCTTTTTTTTTGTTTTTTGTTGGTTTTTTGATACTAGGGATCAAACTCGGAACCTTTCCCTTTCGAGACAGGCGCCGGACGTACTGAGCTAAATCTCGGGCCCAGCACTGGGCTTTTTAATTGACACTCTTTATCAAGTTGATATAATTCCTAGCTTGATGAATTTTCATGATGAATGGATGTGGGGCTTTTTGACAAAATTTTTTTCTACGTCAATTCATAGCAGCATATTCCTTCTTTAGTTTCTTGAAATGGTGGATTATGTTTATTTTTACATGATGAACAAGACCTGTATACATGTAATAAATTCCGTTTTGTCATGGTATGTAAATCAGTTGCATTAAGTTAATATTTTGTTGTCAATTTTTGTATTTTAATTTGTAGAAGTTAGAATAACTTTCCTTTTTAGTACTGTCTGGATGATTTTTGTATCAGCATAATACTGGTCTTACAAAATGAGTTGGATAATATTTCCTCCTCTTTTCTGCAAAAGATTATAAATGCTTTTTGTTAATTCTTTTTTTTTTTTCTTTTTTATACCGTGGATCGAACTTGGAACCTTGCATTGTTGAAGCAAGCACCAGACTCACTGAGCTACATCCCCGGTCCAGCACTGGGCTTTGTTTTGGTTTTGTTTTTGTTGTTTTTTTGGTACCAGGGATCGAAGTCGAAACCCTGTGCTTTCAAGACAGGCGCAGGACCCACTGAGCTAAATCCCTGGCCCAGCACTGGACTTTTTTTTTGTTTTTATTTTTGGTGTTTTTTGGGTACCAGGGATAGAACTCAGAACCTTGCGCTTTCGAGGCAGGTGCTAGACCCACTGAGCTAAATCCCCGGCCCAGCACTGGGCTTTTTACTTGACATTCTTTGTCAAGTTGATATAATTCCTAGCTTGATGAATTTTTATGATGAATGGATGTAGGACTTTTAGAAATAATTTTTTTCTATGTCAATTCATAGCAGCATATTCCTTCTTTAGTTTGTTGAAATAGTGGATTATGTTTACTTTTACATGATGATCAAGGCTTGTATGCATGTAATAAATTCTGTTTTGTCATGGTATGTAATTCAGTTGCATTAAGTTAATATTTTGTTGTCAGTTTTTGTATTTTCATTTTTGGAGAAGTTAAAATAGTTTTCTGTTTTAGTACTGTCTGTATGATTTTTGTATCAGCATAATACTGGTCTTACAAAATGAGTTGGGTAATATTTCCTCCTCTTTTCTGGAACAGATTATAAATACTTGTTGTTAATTCTTTTTTTTTTTTCCTTTTTTATACCGGGGATCGAACTTGGAACCTTGCTCTTTTGAGGCAGGCGCCAGACCCACTGAGCTACATCCCCGGTCCAGCACTGGGCTTTGTTTTGGTTTTGTTTTTGTTGTTTTTTTGATACCAGGGATCGAAGTTGGAACCTTGTGCTTTTGAGACAGGCGCCGGACCCACTGAGCTAAATCCCCGGCCCAGCACTGGGCTTTTGTTTTTGTTTTTGTTTTTGTTGGTTTTTTGATACCAGGGATCAAACTCGGAACCTTGTGCTTTCCAGACAGGCGCCAGATCCACTGAGCTAAATCCCAGGCCAAGCACTGGGCTTTTTGTTTTTTTTTCGTTGTTGTTGTTTTTTTGGTACCAGGGATCGAACTTGGAACCTTGCTCTTTTGAGTCAGGCGCCAGACCCACTGAGCTACATCCCCGGTCCAGCACTGGGCTTTTTTTTGTTTTTGTTTTTGTTGGTTTTTTGATACTAGGGATCGAACGAAGAACCTTTCGCTCTCGAGACAGGTGCCGGACCCACTGAGCTAAATCCCTGGCCCAGCACTGGGCTTTTTATTTGTTTTTGTTTTTGTTGGGTTTTTGATACCAGGGATCGAACTTGGAGCCTTGCGACTTTGAGACAGATGCTGGACCCACTGAGCTGAACCCCCGGCCCAGCACTGGGCTTTTTATTTGGCTTTCTTTGTCAAGTTGATATAATTCCTAGCTTGACGAATTTTTATGATGAATGGATGTGGGAATTTTTGAAATAATTTTTTCCTGCGTCAATTCATAGCAGCATATTCCTTCTTTAATTTGGTGAAATGGTGGATTAAGTTTATTTTTACATGATGAACAAGACCTTTATGCATATAATAAATTCTGTTTTGTCATGGTATGTAATTCAGTTGCATTAAGTTAATATTTTTTTGTCAATTTTTGTATTTTAATTTATAGGAGAAGTTAGAATAATTTTGTGTTTTAGTACTGTCTGTATGATTTTTGTATCAGCATAATCCTGGTCTTACAAAATGAGTTGGGTAATATTTCCTCCTCTTTCCTGGAACAGATTATAAATGCTTGTTGTTAATTCTTTTTTTTTTTTTTCTCTTTGTACCGGGGGTGGAACATGGAACCTTGTGCTTTTGAGGCAGGCGCCAGAGCCACTGAGCTAAATCCGCGGTCCAGCACTGGGCTTTTTTTTTGTTTTTATTTTTGGTGTTTTCTGGGTACCAGGGATTGAACTCAGAACCTTGGGCTTTTGAGGCAGGCGCCAGACCCACTGAGCTAAATCCCTGGTCCGGCACTGGACTTTTTTTTTGTTTTTATTTTTGGTGTTTTCTGGGTACCAGGGATCAAACTCAGAACCTTGGGCTTTTGAGGCAGGCGCCGGACACACTGAGCTAAATCCCCGGCCCAGCACTGGGCTTTTTAATTGACACTCTTTATCAAGTTGATATAATTCCTAGCTTGATGAATTTTCATGATGATTGGATGTGGGGCTTTTTGAAATAATTTTTTTCTTCGGCAATTCATAGGAGCATATTCCTTCTTTAGTTTGTTGAAATGGTGGATTATGTTTATTTTTACATGATGAACAAGACTTGTAGGCATGTAATAAATTCCGTTTTGTCATGGTATGTAAATCAGTTGCATTAAGTTAATATTTTGTTGTCAATTTTTGTATTTTAATTTGTAGAAGTTAGAATAACTTTCCTTTTTAGTACTGTCTGGATGATTTTTGTATCCGCATAATACTGGTCTTACAAAATGAGTTGGGTAATATTTCCTCCTCTTTTCTGCAAAAGATTATAAATGCTTGTTGTTAATTCTTTTTTTTTTTTCTTTTTTATACCGTGGATCGAACTTGGAACCTTGCGTTGTTGAAGCAGGCACCAGACTCACTGAGCTACATCCCCCGTCCAGCACTGGGCTTTGTTTTGGTTTTGTTTTTGTTGTATTTTTGGTACCAGGGATCGAAGTCGGAACCCTGTGCTTTCAAGACAGGCGCAGGACCCACTGAGCTAAATCCCTGGCCCAGCACTGGACTTTTTTTTTGTTTTTATTTTTGGTGTTTTTTGGGTACCAGGGATAGAACTCAGAACCTTGCGCTTTCGAGGCAGGTGCTAGACCCACTGAGCTAAATCCCCGGCCCAGCACTGGGCTTTTTACTTGACATTCTTTGTCAAGTTGATATAATTCCTAACTTGATGAATTTTTATGATGAATGGATGTAGGACTTTTAGAAATAATTTTTTTCTTTGTCAATTCATAGCAGCATATTCCTTCTTTAGTTTGTTGAAATAGTGGATTATGTTTATTTTTACATGATGATCAAGACTTGTATGCATGTAATAAATTCTGTTTTGTCATGGTATGTAATTCAGTTGCATTAAGTTAATATTTTGTTGTCAGTTTTTGTATTTTAATTTTTGGAGAAGTTAAAATAGTTTTCTGTTTTAGTACTGTTTGTATGATTTTTGTATCAGCATAATACTGGTCTTACAAAATGAGTTGGGTAATATTTCCTCCTCTTTTTTGGAACAGATTATAAATACTTGCTGTTAATTCTTTTTTTTTTTCCTTTTTTATACCGGGGATCGAATTTGGAACCTTGCTCTTTTGAGGCAGGCGCCAGACCCACTGAGCCAAATCCCCGGTCCAGCACTGGGCTTTGTTTTGGTTTTGTTTTTGTTGTTTTTTTGATACCAGGGATCGAAGTTGGAACCTTGTGCTTTCGAGACAGGCGCCGGACCCACTGAGCTAAATCCCCGGCCCAGCACTGGGCTTTTGTTTTTGTTTTTGTTTTTCTTGGTTTTTTGATACCAGGGATCAAACTTGGAACCTTGTGCTTTCCAGACAGGCACTGGACCCACTGAGCTAAATCCCCGGCCCAGCACTGGACTTTTTTTTGGTTTTGTTGGTTTTTTGATACTAGGGATCGAACGAAGAACCTTTCGCTCTCGAGACAGGTGCCGGACCCACTGAGCTAAATCCCTGGCCCAGCACTGGGCTTTTTATTTGTTTTTGTTTTTGTTGGGTTTTTGATACCAGGGATCGAACTTGGAGCCTTGCGACTTTGAGACAGATGCTGGACCCACTGAGCTGAACCCCCGGCCCAGCACTGGGCTTTTTATTTGGCTTTCTTTGTCAAGTTGATATAATTCCTAGCTTGACGAATTTTTATGATGAATGGATGTGGGAATTTTTGAAATAATTTTTTCCTGCGTCAATTCATAGCAGCATATTCCTTCTTTAATTTGGTGAAATGGTGGATTAAGTTTATTTTTACATGATGAACAAGACCTTTATGCATATAATAAATTCTGTTTTGTCATGGTATGTAATTCAGTTGCATTAAGTTAATATTTTTTTGTCAATTTTTGTATTTTAATTTATAGGAGAAGTTAGAATAATTTTGTGTTTTAGTACTGTCTGTATGATTTTTGTATCAGCATAATCCTGGTCTTACAAAATGAGTTGGGTAATATTTCCTCCTCTTTTCTGGAACAGATTATAAATACTTGTTGTTAATTCTTTTTTTTTTCCTTTTTTATACCGGGGATCGAACTTGGAACCTTGCTCTTTTGAGGCAGGCGCCAGACCCACTGAGCTACATCCCCGGTCCAGCACTGGGCTTTTTTTTGGTTTTGTTTTTGTTGTTTTTTTGATACCAGGGATCGAAGTTGGAACCTTGTGCTTTCGAGACAGGCACCGGACCCACTGAGCTAAATCCCCGGCCCAGCACTGGGCTTTTGTTTTTGTGTTTGTTTTTGTTGGTTTTTTGATACCACGGATCAAACTCGGAACCTTGTGCTTTCCAGACAGGCGCCAGATCCACTGAGCTAAATCCCCGGCCAAGCACTGGGCTTTTTGGTTTTTTTCGTTGTTGTTGTTTTTTTGGTACCAGGGATCGAACTTGGAACCTTGCTCTTTTGAGTCAGGCGCCAGACCCACTGAGCTACATCCCCGGTCCAGCACTGGGCTTTTTTTTGTTTTTGTTTTTGTTGGTTTTTTGATACTAGGGATCGAACGAAGAACCTTTCGCTCTCGAGACAGGTGCCGGACCCACTGAGCTAAATCCCTGGCCCAGCACTGGGCTTTTTATTTGTTTTTGTTTTTGTTGGGTTTTTGATACCAGGGATCGAACTTGGAGCCTTGTGACTTTGAGACAGATGCTGGACCCACTGAGCTGAACCCCCGGCCCAGCACTGGGCTTTTTATTTGGCTTTCTTTGTCAAGTTGACATAATTCCTAGCTTGACGAATTTTTATGATGAATGGATGTGGGAATTTTTGAAATAATTTTTTCCTGCGTCAATTCATAGCAGCATATTCCTTCTTTAATTTGGTGAAATGGTGGATTAAGTTTATTTTTACATGATGAACAAGACCTTTATGCATACAATAAATTCTGTTTTGTCATGGTATGTAATTCAGTTGCATTAAGTTAATATTTTGTTGTCAATTTTTGTATTTTAATTTATAGGAGAAGTTAGAATAATTTTGTGTTTTAGTACTGTCTGTATGATTTTTGTATCAGCATAATCCTGGTCTTACAAAATGAGTTGGGTAATATTTCCTCCTCTTTTCTGGAAAAGATTATAAATGCTTGTTGTTAATTCTTTTTTTTTTTCTTTTTATTCTGGGGATGGAACTTGGAACCTTGTGCTTTTAGACAGTCGCCAGACCCACTGAGCCAAATCCCCGGCCCGGCACTGGACTTTTTTGTTTGTTTGTTTTTGGTTTTTTGGTACCAGGGATCGAAGTCGGAACCTTGCACTTTCGAGATAGGCTCCGAACCCACTGAGGTAAATCCCCGGCCAAGCACTGGGCTTTTTGTTTTTTGTTTTTTTGGGTTTTTTTTGGTAGCAGGGATCGAAGTCGGAACCTTGCGTTTTCGAGACAGGCCCTGGACCTACTGAGCTAAATCCCTGGTCCAGCACTGGGCTTTTGTTTGGTTTTGTTTTTGTTGTTTTTTTGGTACCAGGGATCAAACTCCGAACCTTGTGTTTTCGAGAGAGGTGCTAGACCCACTGAGCTAAATCCCCGGCCCAGCACTGGGCTTTTTAATTGACACTCTTTATCAAGTTGATATAATTCTTAGTTTGATAAATTTTTATGGTGAATGGATGTGGGGCTTTTTGAAATAATTTTTTTCTTCGGCAATTCATAGCAGCATATTCCTTCTTTAGTTTGCTGAAATGGTGGATTATGTTTAATTTCACATGGTGAACAAGACTTGTATGCATGTAATAAATTCTGTTTTGTCATGGTATGTAATTCAGTTGCATTAAGCTAATATTTTGTTGTCAATTTTTGTACTTTAATTTGTAGGAGATGTTAGAATAGTTTTCTTTTTTAGTACCGTCTGTATGATTTTTGTATCAACATAATACTGGTCTTACAAAATGAGTTGGATAATATTTCCTCCTCTTTTCTAGAAAAGATTATAAATACTTGTTGTTAATTCTTTTTTTTTTTTTTTTGTATACCGGGGATGGAACTTGGAACCTTGTGCTTTTGAGGCAGGCGCCAGACCCACTGAGCTAAATCCCTGGCCCAGCACTGGCATTTTTTTGTTTGTTTGTTTTTGTTTTTTTGGTAGGAGGGATCGAAGTCTGGGAACCTGGCCCTTTCCAGGCAGGCGGTGGACCCACTGAGCTAAATCCCCGGTCCAGCACTGGGCTTTTTTTTTGTTTTTGTTCTTTTTTTGATACCAGCCATCGAACTTAGAACCTTGAGCTTTCTAGACAGACCCCAGACCCACTCAGCTAAATCCCCGGCCCAGCACTGGGCTTTTTAATTGACATTCTTTATCAAGTTGATATAATTCCTAGCTTGATGAATTTTTGTGTTGAATGGATGTGGGACTTTTTGGAATAATTTTTTTCTTCGGCAATTCATAGCAGCACATTCCTTCTTTAGTTTGTTGAAATGGTGGATTATGTTTATTTTCACATGATGAACAAGACTTGTATGGGTGTAATAAATTCTGTTTTGTCATGGTATGTAATTCAGTTGCATTAAGTTAATATTTTGTTGTCAATTTTTGTATTTTAATTTGTAGGAGAAGTTAGAATAATTTTCTTTTTTAGTACTGTTTGTATGATTTTTGTATCAGCATAATACTGGTCTTACAAAATGAGTTGGGTAATATTTCCTTCTCTTTTCTGGAAAAGATTATAAATACTTGTTGTTAATTCTTTTTTTTTCTTTTTTCTTTTTTAACTGGGAATCGAATTCAGGTCTCTGTGGTTGCAAGGCAGGAGTTGGAACCACTGAACTAAATCCCGACACTTGTTGTTAATTCTTTACATATTTGGTAGAATCCTCCAGCGGCACCATTTGGATCTGGAGTGTTTTTTAGGGGGAGTTTATAAATTATGAATCATTTTTCAATGGTCTCGGTGCTCTTCCAGTTGTCTATTCCATATTGGTTGCATTCTGGTAATTTTCAAGGAATTGGTCCATTATTACTAACTTTAAATTCATGAACATAAAGTTCAGAGTACCGTGTTACCTTGGTTTATGAACTTAATTTGTTTTATGATTTTGATGAAGATGGCTGTAGTTGTGTTTGTCATCTGATGCATGGTTTGTGAATGGAAGCAAAATTTTGCCAAACGCTTTTGTTTGTGAACTGAATTTCTTGCAAACAGAAGCATTCATGAACCAAAGTATTACTTTACTCACTTATTGTATTTTAATTGCTGCAGAGTATGTAGTGATATACTGCCCTCCATGCCTCCCTATCTTTCTGTCTTTCATCTTTTTTTATGATGAGGCTTTCTTGATATTGGTGATCTGTGTGTTTACTTTTCTTTCTTTTTTTTTTTTTGTATTGGGGATTGAACTGGGGACCTTGTGCTTGCGAGGCAGGTGGAGGAACCACTGAGCTAAATTCCCGGCCCTGTGTCTTTATTTTTGTTAAGTCTTGTTACAGGTCTAGCCATTTTATTAGTTTTTTAAAGCAGAAGCTTTTTGTTTGACTGTGATTTCTGCTCTCATTTTTATTATTTCCCCCTTTTAGCCTGCTTTGGATTTATTTTCCTTTTTGTATAGTTTCCTGAAGTAGGAACTTAGATGATTGATTTGAGACCTTTCCTTTTTTCTGTTGTGAGCACTTAGGGCTACAGATTTTTCCTCTGATAATACTTTAACTAGATTTTATATATTTTGTTATACTTTCATTTCATTCAACTCTACTTTAAATTTTCCTTTGAGACTATCTTTGAACTGTGGATTACTTAGAAATGGGTTTTTTATTTCTATATATATTTAGATTTTCCGAGTTTTTGTTTTTGATTTCTAGTTTGATTATATTTTCTGTCAGAATTGTCTTTCTTACTGAAGTTGTGGTTTTTCTTAGTTCTTTGTATGATGAATAATTTTTATTGCATCCTAATTCTTGTGTATATTAGAAGAGTTTGCATCATAGCAAATATTTTATTTTAAATGTTGAAATCAAACATTTACTGGTACAAACTAAATGCTGGCATGAAAAGCCTTCTGACTTTTATGGAGTATGCTTCCAATTGCAGTTTTAAGTTTCAGAAACTTTATGATATTAACTTTGGTTTATATGGTACAGTTGGGGTTCCCATGAGTCCCAGCTGGTTTTGCCTGAAGCTGTGGAAGGCATTTCTCTTGAGCAGGGTGTCTCTCAGAGGGGAAGGGGAATTAGGACCCATAGAGATGAAGAGGCTTCCTAAGCCAGGCCACTTGGGTCTGGTTCACTCTTATTAGCTGTGCTGCTTCACTTGTAAATCTCGTGTTGAAGGGAGGAAGTCTCATGTTTATGATGTTAAAGAGGCCTCTTTTCAATTTTCATTGATTTGGCTGGATGTTTCTTGCCAGTTCTGCTTGTATCTTGATCTTTTTCAACTAGGGTTGGGGAAACTCTCCAGCCCAGTGTGGAAGGCACGTATCTCTCCTGGCTGTGTACTGTTGACAGATTCCAGGTTGGTCCCCTTTGCCAGTTGTATCTGGTTTGCCTGATGTTGTCAGAAGGTTTCCCAGTCAGGGTGGGGAAGGAATAAGAATCCCTGGATCTGAGTTACCTTCTTATGCTGGGTGTTGGGGTATGTCATTGTCATTTTGCTCTGTCATTTTTCCATTCCTGGGGTCCCAAACTAGTTTGCATTCTTCTCAGTTTTTAGAATTCTCTTTTGGTTATTTCTTGCATTATTTAATGGATCTGTTGTTGTGCCTGGAAGAAAGACTCAGGGAGAGAGAGATTTTTGCCATTTTGTCAGACTAAACCAAAGTCACTTGTTTGCTGTATTTTAAAAAGCAATCATTATTGATTTTTCTCTCCATTCATGTAGTTTTATGGTATGGGAAACAGATGTTTGATTCTTCTATTTGTTCTAACAGGGTTAAAGCTCAAAAATGACACCAGAAATGATCAGCCTAAATCTGTTTCTGCATCAGAAATACAAGCACCAGAACGCAAAATATCAAAGAAGACCAGAATGAAAGTTGCCCAGAAAACAGCAGCCAAGGAAAATCATGGTGATACATGCAGGGTAGAGAAACACAGTCGAGGTTTTCCAAGGAAAAAGAGAAAGAATCTTTCAACTTATAAACAAAAGCTTCCAAAACTTAGGGATCTTCACAGGAAGGGTCACCCAGGGGAGAAACCTTTTAAGTGTCAGGAATGTGGGAAAAGCTTCAGAGTTAGCTCTGACCTTATTAAGCACCAGAGAATTCACACTGAAGAGAAGCCCTATAAATGTCAACAGTGTGACAGGAGGTTTAGATGGAGTTCAGATCTTAATAAGCACTTTATGGCACATCAAGGAATAAAACCATATATATGCTCATGGTGTGGGAAAAGCTTCAGTCATAACACAAATCTCCACACACACCAAAGAATTCACACAGGAGAGAAGCCTTTTAAGTGTCATGAATGTGGAAAAAGATTTATTCAGAACTCCCACCTTATTAAACATCAGAGAACCCACACAGGTGAGCAGCCTTATACTTGTAGCATGTGCAATAGAAACTTTAGCAGACGGTCAAGCCTTCTTAGACACCAGAAACTGCACAGAAGGAGTCCAGTATCTCCAGTCTAAGGAAAGTCACCATATAGAACAACAGAAGTAATGAAAGATTATAAAATTTTGAGGTGCTCAATGATAGGAATGTGTTACCAAAAGAAAATTTGCAATAGATTTATGTCCTGTGGCACAGAAACAAACCCAAGCTGTCTATTACTCAGCATTGTATCTTCGGTGCTTAGCATAAGACTGATACATGATAAGTTATTTACAAATAAAAGAATGAAAATGTAAATATAGCTCTTTGTTTATATGTATTCATCTGATTACTCAGACCTTACACACTCAGTGTTATAAGCTCTTCAGGTACTAGATGCTGGGTAAATGTGTGATGGGCATGAATCCTGCTCTCATTCTTCAGTTTTTCTCAGGTGAGATGGAAAATAAGGGTAGACAAGGTCATCTCAAGAAAGCCTAGAAAGAATAACTAAGATTGGGACAATCTCAGTGGTTATGATTCAATCTGTAATGACAGCCAAGCCCAGGGCTCAGGGAACTTTAATCTGGGACAGAAAGAGAATCAAATGTTTGCCCTGGGAGAAGTACCCTCCCATTCTAGTTGTCTTTCTCCTGAGAACCCACTACTGCTGTGCCTTCTGTCAAATAATTTCAAGGAGCAAGGGAAGGCCTGAAGGCCAATGAAGACCCAGGAACCTTGCAAGAACTTGATATTTCTCTCCTGCAAATCCTCTCAATACAGGCTTATAGAATGAAATGATAAGGGTCTGGGTCCTCATCCAGGTGTCCTTTTGTAGAAAGCACAAGGCAGTGGTGAATGGCCTTTTTCGGCTTTGATTATGTGCACAAGAGGCTTTTAAATTGATATGTACTGTTCCAGGGCCTAGAGAAAGGTCCATTTTTATGACTGCTCAATTATCCATTTACCTGAATGATCAGCTGGAAAGTCTGAGCATTTAGTTTACTGAAAATGGCAAGGAAAGCCCTGGGGCTTCGTGGGCTTGGTGCACATCTGATACCAGGAGGAAACATCCAGAAATACCTTAGCAAAGTAAGGCATGTGCCTTAGGATTATGGTCTCAGTTGGAACCAGGCCAGATGGAAACTTTTCTGATGTTTTTTTCTTCCTTCTCAATTGATTACCTTTTAACAAAAGAATGTGTTATCAAAAAAGTTGGAAGACATGGATTTATAACATTAGAGCTTGGTTTATGATACTGGCCAAGGCTTCTGAATATTCATAAAATTTTATTTTCTGATGAAAATGACACATTTCACATTAAATTTAAACATTAAACAAAACTCCATCGATTCCAAACCATCCAGAAGTGGCCAATGTTCACTTATTTAGAATAGATGCTTTCAGATATAGTTCTAGGAAGAGATCATTCTGGGCGTGTTTTCAGATTTGTAAAACTGGGATAGTGATTTTTTTCCTCTCAGGGCTGCTGTAAATGTTCCATAAACATTTGGAACATTCTTCCTTCATCTTTGACCTATTTAATTAGAAAAGAAAATAAACTTTGTGTGCAAGTATGCTTTTAAACATACTTGATGACTTTTTCATCATTTCCAGCTGTTTTTTATGACGGCCAGGAGGGTACCTTTCTGGTGTGATATTCCTTTCTAGATATGCTCCTCTATATCTCTATAATCAACATTAAACAACAAGCTGATATCTCAGTTCAGCTACATACACTGCTCTTAAGAGAACCAAAATATACTAGAAACCCTTGATTTGAGATGCCTGAAAATGGAGGGGAGGTGATAGCTAGGGGTAGAAATTTTGCAGACTGTATGGTATTAGATGCATTCTCAATGTAATGAAAGGGCTACTTAAAAAGAATGGAAGAGCTAAGAGGTGGCAAAAAATGCCTACTGAAAAAGAATGAAAGAGCTAAGCCAAGAGGAAGAAGTGACCTAGGAGAAAAGGATCCCATTATATTTCCAGAGGCTTGAAGACTGATACCCCACCCCCACTCCTTCCAGAACTGAGGTTGTGCCCTGGAATTAAGAAGGTGAAATTTAACTTCCTGTAGAAGACTCCACTCTCTTGGTGTGAATCCACATTTGTTTGCATTCTCTCTATATATGGTATTGTACCACCATTCAAAGCACATTCATTTATTAATGCAGCTTTTGGAAAGGAGTAACTCAAAAATTAAAAGAAATACTACCACAGTGGAGCTAGTAGTTACTGCGGCTCATGATATTCCGCTATGTCCTTCAAAGTGGGCCAGCAGAAAGGACAATCCATTTTCACAAACCCTGTTATAATACTTTTTGTCTTCAAAGCTCATCTTGCAGGTCTTCATGTATACTGGCGTAATTCTCATGAATTATGGTCATGAGTAGGGAACATGTGTCCAGTCTTATTTGAGAGATAAATAATTTAAGGAAAGGGACAGGAAGTGATTAGTTTTAGTTGTTCCTGGGGAGAAACAGAATGAGAACTGAGGTCACTATTTGAATACAGAGGCTGCAGGAAGAAAGATATTCTTTTCGCAAAGTTGTGGAACAGGATTTAGAATTCAGGGATCCTGGCTGACTCATCAGTCAGTATCTACTCTTCCCTTTCAGCCCTCTGACAGTCTTCCAGGGCCCCATTCGTCATGTAGTTCTTATTGTCTCATGAAGCCTTCACTACCTCAGAAAAAGAAGGAAACATGCATCTGTGGAGATGTAGACACTAAGGAATGAGATGGCAGGGTGAGATAAAGGGAGAGGAGAGATGTTACTCTACTCCACACCTCTGCCACCTCCCCACCATATGGCTAAGAGATGTGAACTCCATGGCCTTTCTGAGGACACAGTAGGAAAACAGCATACAAAATCTCAGGGGGTAGAGAAGTGAACAGATAATACATTCAGGGGACAGAGTAAAGAAGTGTGTGCTCCAACTCCAGATCCCCTACGCAGAGACTGAATCAAGGAAACAAAAGCTTACCTGAACCAGATGTGAGGAGTGTGGGTTTATATTCCAATCTCTGTGTTCCAGGAGAAGATAGGATGAGGAAGAGCAAAAGACAACGGTACTTTTCCACTTACGTGTGCATTTGTAAGGCCCAAGGTTGAGGTTAGAGGTCAAGGGCTTAGGGAGCAGAATGCCATTGCTTGCTGTAGCTGAGGCACAAGAGCATGTCTGTAGGTTAAAGCCTGCTCGTACCAGACTTTCTCCCTCCCAGAAAACAGTGATGTGGCATTTACCCATGGCTCTCATGAGTCCCTTCCAACTCATCTCTCCCTTTTCCTCCTTTACTGCCTTGTTCCCTCTGTTACCGGATTTTGGGGTGCTGGAGTCTCCTTCTAGAAGTGATTTCTAGGTTTGTTCTGTCTCAAAGAGTTGAATGAAACAAGCATAAACAGTGGAAAATGTTCACATTTATTAAACATAGGGAAAAAGAGAAAGGTAGGGGATAAATGGGCTCTGCAGAGCAAGACTGGGCCAAGTAAAAAGGAAAAGGAAGGAAAAAATAAAAATACATCCTACAGCATAGGGTGGGCTACCAGAAGAGACACAAAAGTGAGTGCTTAATGGCAACTGTCCCTTTTTTATATTTTCCACTCTGGCGTCACATCAGGTCATCCTATCAAAAACCTGCCTGAGTTCTCACGAGAAGTCCACATGCGGGACTCAGAATTGTTCCTGCACATGTCCCCGGGATTGGGTCATGCCTCCTTTCCCAACCAGTTTTAGCCACGCCCTGTCTTCCTGCCTCACCTCTGCCACATTTCAAGCCTGCTGCTGCCATTTTGCCAGTTGCATTTCCACTGAGCTGGAAAGGAGGAGATGCCCATGAACAGGGACCAGGGAGTGTTACTGTGTTCTCCCTTTCCCAGAGGAATGAACATAAGAACTAAGCATGGGTAAGTGGGTTTGGGGAGGAGAAAAAGGGACAAAATGGAATCATGATCTAATTTTTATCAAGAGATTTAAATGCTTTCCTTGCTTGGTAGCTCTTCTATTTCTTTTCTTTTCTTTTTTTTTTTTTGTACCGGGGACCGAACTCGGGTCCTTGCGCTTGCTCAACAGGCGGCGAAATCACTGAGCTAAATCTCCAGCTCTCTTCTATTTCTTAAAAGACAATAATGGCAGGTAGGTGGGCATAATTATGACCCTGTTGAGAAGAAAGTTGCTTCTATTTAGAAAACTCCCTACAAAAGTCCAGTCCCTGGTTTAACATTGACATGCAGTCATTGCTAAGCCCTCCCATTCTGCTTTTTGTCTTTTCCTTCCTCTTCTCCCTCTGTGTTACCTGCTCTTGACTATCATTATGGGTTCAGGCAAGTGACACAACTACAGAAAAAAGTACATGGATTCAGAAAGTCTCAGGGATCAGCAATCATGAACATAGGTTGAGAGAGGGAAGGAGCCATGATTGAGAGGAGTGGAGGAAACATGCGGCCTTTTGATATGGACATCCCGGGGAAAGGAGGGAGGGGAAGAGGCCAGGAAAGCTTCTAGAAGCTGTTTTGTTCCAGATCTGGAATTTAAGGACTTAGTAAAGAGGAAGAGCTAGGTAGGCAATACCAAGAAAGTTTTCTCCTATGTCTTCTCAAGCTCTGGAACTCTGTGAAACTTGAGTTGGCAAGAAGGAACTCTCTCCCACTTGAGGGCTGCAGCAGACTCCTCAGAGGAAATCTGAGTTCAATAGCATAAGCTAAGTGGGTTGTCTCTTCAGGAGTACCCCCTTATCTGCCGATCCTCAGGCCTCTGGGCGCGGATTTCAGCTGCCATAAAGGGAGTGCTTCTGGTTTTTCTTCTTTACCTTATGCCCCATTCTATTTTAAGAGACAGGATCGCAAGGATCTTATTTAGTGGCATTTCCCATGTTGAATCTCATATGCTATGGCTTGTATTCTAGATGTCTCACCAAAGGCTCATGTGCTCATAGATGGGGCTTTTCAGAGGTGGCCAGATCTAGGGTGTGTGAATGTGGATTAAGGGTGTGTGAATATGGATTAAGGGTGTGATAACTAAATTAGTCAACTGATTGGTTAGCTTTGTTCTGGGTGTTGGTAATGGGAAGACCTACCCTAGGTGTGGGTGGCATCATCCATTAGGTTTATAGCTTGAACAGAATAAAAAGAAAATAAGGAAGGCAGGCTGCAGTTGCTTGCTGTTTTCTGCCTGCCCTGCCATGGACCGGTTTTTCTCTGCTATGCCCCTCTGCCACACTACCTTGCCTTGGAGCCAGCCGACTGTGGACTGACCCCTCTACAAACTGTGAGCCAAAATAAGCCTTTCCTCCTTCAACTTTGGGTGTCAGGTATTTTGTCCCATCAATGAGAAAAATAACTAAGACATCTTGGGTGTCTCTTATAAAGCCAGGAATCCCTTCTTAGGACTGTCTATCATGTCCCTGCAGAGAGAGACTCTTTTCAAAATGACTCAGCTTCACATTTCTGTGGTACATATTCATTAATTTTCCTCAGATGCCATGGTTACCATGTCACTCTTCCACTCATTAAGTTTCAATAGCTCCCCTGTTTTGATATCTTTCAAGACCTGCTCCCTTCTTTGGTTTCAAGGCCATTCATCATGCTCCACATGATAGCCAACCCTTTCTCCTATCTTCCATGCTGAGTCAGACTGGTAATCTGTCTTTTATTGTTCGCTGCTCAAAGCTCCAGTATTGCCTCCCGACCTGTCCAAATCATTCCTCCAACCTCACATTCCCATTTCCTCCTTTTAGTCCCCCCCCAAACTCACGCCACATTGTCCTCTTAGAATAGCATTTAAAACTCAGATTTTGTTTGGACACCAGGTTTCCTGGTCCTCACGCCAAGAGTTTCTACTTCAGTTGATGTGAAGTAGAGCTAGAAATTTAGCATTTCTAAAAGATCTCGTGTGTACTGATGCTCTGGCAGCCCCTTGGTGAGAACTGCTGGTTTACAGCACCTTTCGTGTCCCTTCTGCAGAGGGCAGAGCCAGCCTTAGAAGTCAAATTACTATCTAAGACCAGCTAGGTGCTTGATATCTAGATAAACTTGGAGCATATAAGCCCTATGACTTTAGTGTTAAAGGTGAACTTAATTTCCACCTTATTCTCATCCACTTGGCAAATGGTTCACTAATTTTTAAAAGCAAACACAAAATCTCCTTGTGTTCCCTCACTTTTGAGGCTCACAGTGTCTGTCTCCCTAATCTTACCTGTTTCTGTCTCCACGGCTGCCAACATGTATGATACCTTTAATGCAGTCTGAGCAATGGGCCTATACAAGCTCTGGTCTCCTTGGGAAGGAAGCCTAGGAAACTCTCCTGCAGCAGCACCCCTGCCATTTGGCACCCAATTAACCATGAAGTTGGTTCCATCGAGGGCACTTCAAATCTAGCATTCTCTGTGGTAGAATTCACCAAAATTCCTAGTAAACTTCTCTATGTCTCCCCAACTATCCAACTTGCCTGCAGGCCCTGTGCAACTCAGCCTGCCCAGCATGCTGTTCCCTCTGGGAACTGACCACGGAAAAGGTCACAGGGAAACCTGAAAGGATGTAACAAGAAAGTGCAGGGACATTATTTGTCTTTCTCTGAGGACTCTTAACTTGCCTCATTCTGGAGATTGGCAGTGGTGCACTTGACAGTGGATGCTATGAGGAATACTCAACACAGTTGCTCTGGCTTGTTCAAAGTCTCCTAAAATGTGAAGGTCCCCTCCAGCATCTCTGGATGCATCATTACCTCTGAAGATCCCCAATCCCTGCACATCAGCAGCAGCCTGGGAACTAGAGGCCCAGAGAGGCTTCTGAAGATATGATCCAAAGAACAATTCCTCAATAGTCCTTAGCCAAGCCTTTGAACCAAGAGTTACTTGTGCCTGGGAGTACACAAAGACTGTGTAGGACTACTTGGCATAAGAATTGCTAAGGGACTCCATTTCCATATTCTCAATTCTATACATTCTTCTTCTTCTTAAAACTGATCTGAAGGAAAATTTAAGGGCAATTCACCTTTCTCACCTCCTTTTCACTACCCACCATCCACCAGTTTCCTCTCTCCTCTCTTACCGTAGTACATCTACCTAGAGTTCACCATCTGTCAGGAAGCAAAGAGAATTTCGAGTGGACATTTTTTTCTACTGACCTGAAAGACTTTAAGCAAGTCACATTACTCCAGTGAATCTTGGTTTCTGCTTCTTCAAGGTAAAATAGTCACACCTGTCCTACTTATTTCACAGAGATGCTTCATGGGTCAAACTGAAGGCTGTGAAGTCAGACTTTAACAGTTTACCGATGTTACGAGCTATTTATATCATTCCTTTCGTTATGTAGAGGAGTTTGCATTCTCATCTGCTTAATAAATTTGCTGAGTATAATGATGAAGACATAGACTTTGCTGCATACTGTTTAGAGAGAATCTAATATATTGAACTCAATGAGTTCGTCTTGTTGGAAAATCATATGTTATATAATTCAACAATACCAGAGACGTGTTAACCTGTGACCCTATGCAAAATTGGCAAACTTGCAGTTTTCCACTTGTTGAGAATAATGGGAAGGAAAAATGGGTTAGAGATATGGAAACAAGTGCAATTTTAATTTTTTTCCCTTCACAACCTGACTTCATCTAGTTTATTTTCAAGGAGAAAGCCTCTTCCTTTTGGAAAATCAACATTTGCACAAGAAAGGTCTAAATCTGTCCATCTGATTACTGCTGAGCACCTACCATGTGTGCCGGGCTCTAGAATAGAATCTGAGCAAAACACACAAGGTCTTTGAACTTTCACAGTTTACTGTGCAATAGAGAAATGAAAACAATAAAGAATTACAAAAATAAATTTAACCTATTGTAGAATTCCAATAATTTTCACAATTTCATCATCAGGAAGATGAGAGTTCATCTCAGACTTCAGTTGGATGGTGGTGCAGGGTGAGTAGGAATGGAGAGACCTGTCATTTGTCATAGACAGAGTTAGAAAAGCAAAATGAAGCAGGTGAGTTAACGTCTTTTCTAAAGAGGAACACTTCAGTGGGGATGGCTGGCATTTTTTTCCCTGATGTTTTTTTCCCTGATGCTGCAGTTACATTTACCTATTTAAGCTGGGAGAAAGAAAAGATGACACTAGACCATGAAAGATATTGTAAGGAAGAACTGCTGAGATGGATTGGAATGAAGGTGACTGAAGTCAGGGAAACAGGAAAACAAAGTAACTCATTTCAGGCCTAGCTGCCCTGAGAGTGTGACCTGGTTCTTGTACATGGCCTGACCCAGTTTCATAGCCTCCAGAGGCTGAGCGTATACTGCAGGCCAGAGTAGGAAGCAGTACCAAAGGCTGTGGTCTATTCACACTCAACACATGAGCACACACTTTCCCCTTTGGTTCACATCTCATCAAGGAAGAGACAAAGCTGTGAAACTTCCTTTTTGAGACTTGTTTCATCACAACTTCTAAAACCTGCCCATCCTTTAGGGATACAGAAAAAAACAACACACTTTTGTAAGGTACAGATTTAGAGGTATCACAAGCATATACTAACAAAATGAAATAAGATAAAGATGTCATACTATGAAAATATGATTTATTTATTTATTTAATTTTTGAAAAAATGATTTCTGTGGAAGCTAAGTCTGGCAACTTTTGCCTGAATTTTTCATGACTTGGGTGACATTTCACCTGTGACCTGTGCCCAAGAAGACCAAAGAAACAGTCCCCTGCTGAGTAGACTGTGTCAGCCACCAGCCCCACAGAGTACACAGTGTCATCATATTGGCCTGGGGCCTGGAGCCTCCTGCCTCACAGGCCTTGTTTTTATATTGCCTTCATTTATAAGCTGGGCACAAACACATACAGTAGAGTACTTGGACAAAGGTACACGCAGGCCTATTCTGATTTTTGCTAACTTTAATTTCAAGTGCTTTTGCATGATTTGCAACTAGCTTTTTTTTCTCTTTATTTCCTTTCCTTTTTAAACAGGAACTCTGTTTTACCACTTTGTTGAAACAAAGTATAAATGGTTTTTAAGTAAGATTCAATTCATCTCCTGTATTATGAGGATTATTCACAGAATCAGATCTAATAGATTTTATTTATTCCTTGTTATGTATTCATTTTATTTTTGCATTTAATTTATTTATATATTTATTATTTTTTTCTTCAATTAAAAGTTAGAATATGTCTGCCTTCTCTTTTGAAATATTTCTTGGCAATCTGAGGTGACATTTTCTCAATCAGATCTCTGTTGTCCTCCTGGAACATTCACCTGCCAGCCACACTGAAGGAACAACTAAAATGTATCTGGGTAGAGGCCTAAGTAAATTTTGGTGAATCCATTCAGCGGATTACACTGCAGCCATTGAAACAGTGTGGCAGATTTTTGTGTGCCAATGGGCAAAGATTAAAAAAAAAAAAAATATATATATATATATATATATATATATATATATATTTGCAAGGAGAAAAGGAAATTTGCAGTTAGATGAATATATTATGATCCTACTTCTGTGTAAACTGTCAAATGTTTAATATTAAATATTTGGATGGGTACATAATAAATAACACACTGGAGACAATAGGAGTATAATTGGGGAAAGGGACATAATGATTTTTTTTTTTGACATAAGATCTTGCTGTGCAGTTCAGGCTGAACTTGAATTCACCATGTACCCAGGCTGGCCTTGACCTCGCAGAGATCCTCCTGCTTCAGCCTCCCAAGTGTAGGATTACAGGCACGCATCACCATGCCCAGCATGAAAAGGGGTAACTTAAATGTTTATCAACTGGGGAATGGCTGAATGAACTCCAGTGAGTCCAGTTCATGGACTACCCTACATTTTACATTCATTGAAAACAATGGATTTCTGTGTGCTAACATGTGATGAAGCCCATGTGTGTTATTAAATGAAGAAAATAAGTTCACAGTACAAGATGTATAGTAACACAATTTTCAAAATTCTGGGGAAAATTTGTATTGTAAAATATTTGGAAGGATTCACAAGAAATAGTACAGCTGCCTCTAGCATTTAGAAGCAAAGAAAGGAGAGTATATTCTCCATAATTTTGCTATTCTTCAATAAGCATAAAAATGCTTTATATCGCAAGGAAGATAGCATGTGGATATATTCTCGGTGTAAAATATACAGCATCACAGAAAATGTAGCCAGTTAAATGGTATAGGGGGCCTTTGATTTATTTTCTTCAGAACTTACACAGCTAAAATTTGTTAAAATCTTTGTGGAGATGTTGGTTTTACTGTGTTGCAGAGGATTCAGAAAGTGACTTCTTTTTTTGTTTGTTTGTTTGTTTTCAGAAAGTGACTTCTAAAAGACAGATTGTGCCCACAGAAAAATATATGAGGTATTCACATAAGGATAGGTTTAATTTCAGAAGTCAAATAAGGATCCTTGAGCTAATAAGGAAGCAAACACAGCACAGAGCTACCTCTGCAATATACACATACACAGACATGCAGAGTAGGTACAAAATTAATGTTGATGTAGTCTAAAGGGGGCACAAAAATCTACCCCTGGCACCCCTAAGTGAATGAAATGGAAGTTGCATGATCTTCTGGGACCTCACTTTAGAATTTACACAGGATCACGTCTACAGTACTGGATTAGCAGCTGGCTGAAACACGCCCAAGATTCCAAGTGAGGAGACACAGGTCCATCTCTTGGTGGTAGATATATGAGTCTCCTATTGCTGCCATAACAAATAACCACACATTTAGAGACCGAAAACATTGCAAATTTATTTCAATACAGCTCTAGAAGATAGAAGTCTAGAATCGAGGTGCTGGCTGGACCTAGTTTCTTCTGAAAGCCTTAAGGCAGAAATGATTTTCCTGACCTTTACTACTTCCAGAGAACACCCACATTGCTTTGCACATGGCCCTTCCAGTCATCAGTCTGGGGTCTACTCCTGACACCGATCGTCTTGTCTTCTTGTATGTCTCTTGTGCTTACATCGTGTTGTCCCGGATAATGCAGTATAATGCCCCATCTGATAATTTTTAAGGTAATCATGCATGTAAAGTCTTTGCAAAACAATGTGCTATAGTACCAGGTTCTGGGATTAGGGCTACAAGATCTTTATGTGAGCATTTTTCTGTGAGCCACAGGTTGAGAGGAAAGCATTTTCAGCAAATAAAGAAATCAAAGCACATAGGTATGACAAGGCCATTTGGTAAAGGATGGAAGATTTCTCAATGGTAAGTAAACCATCATTCAGTGGGAAAGTGGAAATCATGAAGAATCACAAACAACCTTTACTCTTCCTTCACACTGTGATGCACTAGGGCATTCTTTTGCAGGTGGGGGGTCCACCTGAGAGTACTGTTTTGGAGGTCTCAGAGTGGACACAAGAGTCTCAATAGATGTGAAAGTGGAGGTGCTCCTCTCTCACCACAGATGGAGAAGGTGGCCACCTCTTCTTTCCCGCCGGCCAGTGACATTCTCTTCTTACGAAGGGAAACTAGTCAGGCAATGTCAATGAGACTCATTCTCAGGGCAGCCCTTTTTTAGTGCATTAGGACTATAACATTAAATATAGGTGGATATTCTTAAGATTAACATTCATTTAGCGATAAATGAAAAATAAACTAGCCATAAAGATATAAAAATCACTAAATTTTTTTAATGGCTAATTCCATGTTTTAAACTACAGCCTGCTTATTATTATGGAGCAGTTTTGATTTGGACGCTATTTCACTTGTATCTAGGACCTCACATCTTAGTTATGTCCAGTATTTCATATATTCTCATTCTTGTGTTCAGCACTAAAGATGTCAACTGAGGGCAGATATTGAAAATCTACCGATATGTTTGTAATATTTTTATATTCAAGATCTTTACTAAGGGGGACCTAGCCCATGCTACTCTGAGAAGGCCTGTCTCAAAAGTTCAATGGGAAACAACGAGGATGAAGAAATCCCTCAGCTCCCAATCTAAGTTGTTAACATCCAAGAAATGGGGGCTGACTAAATACTAAATACTAAATACTAAATGTGTAAATACTAAAGAGAGGTTAGGGAAAGAGCTCCCCCCCGCCATCCCATTGCAACATGTGCTACAGTGGACTAGAAAAGAAGCTTGAGCTGGGCCTGGGCTTAAGCATGAGCCCTGGTCATGTATGAGAATATTCACCCAACATCAGGAGGTTAGAACTGAGGGGCTTGTGGGAATAAGGCTCATGCGGTGACCTGCAGGTACCCAATTGGGTCCCCTTAAGTATGCTGTGGAGACCTCAGGAGCAAGCTAGCAAAGTGCAATAAATCTCTTCTTCCACCGGTGGTGAGCCTCTTGGGGACAGAGTCCCATGTACTTTCCCTATTTCCCTAAAGCACTATAGAACAGGCCCTGGTGACTCAGGAGGATGAGGCCCGAAAAAACATTAAAGGGACTTCTAGGGGTTCTCTCTGGGCTCAGGAGTGGCAACCAGGGGATCTGAGAGGGAGCAATCTCAGACTAGTAGGACAAGCAATGCCTCCCCTAGGTTCAACATTTAGCTATGGGTTTTAAATGCCAAGCTCACAGGCCAGTCACTTGTCCAAAATTGCTCTTCAGCATTCAGAAAATTGATTCACACACTTGTACAAAGGCACAATACAAAAAATGTTGAGGCCAAGGCACAAGGATCCAAAGTTTGAGCCCAGCCTGGGCAACTTACCAACCTGGAGAGGCCTTGTCTGAAATTAAAAAACAAAAAGGGCTGGAGATGCAGTTCAGTGTGAAGGCCATGGATTCAACCACCAGTACCAGAGAAAAATGCAGGCATTCAGCACGTGGAGCAAGGCAATGCATTCCATGCCACTAGCCCAGCGTTAGCACCAGGGTCACTGCTAATGACTTGGAATCAGCTGACAGTCCCTCTACGCATGCCCCATACATTGAATGCTTATTTTCCATGGGTCACAGAAAATAAACCTTCAAGAAAAACTAAATGGATACATAGCAGAAATAGAATGAATTTTATTTATTAATCCAAATGCAATACAAGCAAAAATGGAGAGGACAATATCAGCATGGTCCAGCTCTGGGAGCCAACACGAGCTAAAATGCCAGTGGTGATAATAAACCAAACCATGAGTGACAACAAGGTCATCAAAAAGAAAATTACCTCAAATTGATAGAGGGTAACGAAAACTAGACATAAAGTAAAACTCACTGCCATAAATGCTTTCACTTCTATTAGCAAAGAAAACAAGTTACAGTGCATGACTATATACTGGAAGCTTACTGTGGAGCACGACCCACGTGCTAATGTATTTCATTTAAGCGGCACAGTATGTATGTGATGGGTCCCTTTTGCTGCTCTTCACAGTACCTGAGATGGCCATATGTCTTTGAAATTGTCTGCATGTCAAAAGTGGACACTGGTAAAGGCTGAAATGATGCCCAAGTAGAGCGCCATAGCCACACTGAAGCGGGTGGTGCTGTTGTGGGCTGGGGCAGGGGTCAAGCAACTTTCTTGTCACCAATGTTCAGGAGGCATTTCTATGTTGCTCAGAGAAGGAGCTGATGAGACGGAAGCAAGGAGAGTGGGTGCATTTCCTTCACAGGTCAGAACTTTATCAGTGAAAATAATGCATAGCTACAGAGCCACTGGGGATGTCTATGTACGGTGGGGAAAATGCCTCCATTTATATGGGTCACACTTATGCCTATAGTTTGGCTGCCTGGCTTGTGACAAAAAAGAATTTTCATTGCAATGCTTAAACTAGTTCTGCCAAGGCCAGCCAAGAAAATCAAATCCAGGATAGTGGAACCAGCAGGTGAATACTCTCGAGTTTATATGCCTGGGCAGGTGGGTTTTAAATGTAGCCAAATGCAAAGCTCTTGTCAGAAATGAGTGCAAATGACATTGCCCTTGCAGGACAGTGCAGCCTGCAGGAGCAGGCTCTTATGGGTTGCTACTTCCTGCAGGGCCCATTTCTGCGGATGTATTATTAGGGAATTCTTCTCGAAAGTGGGCAGCTTGGTGGGTAGTAAGGTCTGCTTTCTTTATGAAGCCTTTGAAACAGAGGCTACACTTGTACGGCTTCTCCCCTGTGTGGGTTCTTCTATGTATTATCAGGCTCGATCTGTACCTATAGCTTTTTGGACCATAGTCACAGATAAATTGTCTCTCTGCAGTGTGTATTCTCTGGTGCTGAAGGAGAGTTGCCCGCTGACTAAAACATTTTCCACAGGTCTGGCACTCATGACTCTTTCCCTCATTGTGAGTTTTCCTGTGCTCTGTCAGGCTGGACCAAAGAGCAAAGTTCTGCCTACACACAGGGCATTGATAGGACTGTTTTTGAAGATGTTTGCTCTCATGCTGTGTAAGGTGTGCCAGCTGAGTGAATTGCATGCTGCACTGGGTGCACTGAAAGGGTTTCTCCTTTGTGTGAGTATGCTGGTGTTTATCAAGGTCTGACTGGTGAAGGAACTGTCTCCCACATTTGTGGCATTTGTAAGCTGGCTCTCCTGTTTGAATTTTTGGGTAACAAGGAAGTGGCCTGTTATAGGCAAACTGTTGTGCACACGGAGGGTAACAATAAGGATTGGTTGTGTTGGGCTTTTGCTTGTTGGCCCTAGGTTTCAGAGGCAACTTCTGGTCTGCACTTTGGGATGCCTGTCCTAGACAGGGCTTCTCGACGCCAATGCTCAGTAGCTCTTCTGAGGATGTTTTCTGGGGAACTTCCAGATGTTCACAGTTGTTCAGTAAGTTACGACCGCAAAGGTCATTCCTGTCTAAAGAAGGAAAAATTGGACTCAGTCTCTCCAGTTTTTCTGCTCTGACATATTTGCCTCCTTTTTCCTCCAAACCCAAGAGAAGAAATAACAATTATAGTTTTCATGTGTGTCAGGGAAAACAAAGAGATGGGGAATAAGAATAGCGGTACCCCAAGCCCAGGGAGATGTGGGGACACCCCGGTAGCTTCCCATACCCCTTTCCTTGAAGTGGGCTGCGTTTTTCTCTGCTTTCTTCCTGGGCACTCAGCAAACTGTCACCTACCTCTCTTGGAGTCAGAGGATTGTTCCAAGCTCTCAGAATCCTGCAGTTCCTCTGTGTACAGCTCCAGTCCAGGCTCCAGAGAATAGCTCCAGTCAGACTGTGGTACTGCATGTCCTGGCCACAGGGAAGATGGGAGGAAGAGAGCTGAGGTGAGCACAGAACGGTTTGCCAGAGTTCAGGCTGCTTTCTTGGACATGCGCCCTCTCTCTGTATACTTCCTCCCCAGTCAGGTTTTCTTCCCTTGGAGCCCCTAACAAATGGTGTTTGTTCTTGGGTTTTTTGGGGGTTTTTTGATCAAGAACCAAAGGAAAGTGAAGGGAAGAGTGCACTGTGTTCACTCCAAGGCTATTCTCTTCTAAGCTGGGGAGAGGGAATTCAAATCCAGGTTAAAGTCAATGAACTGAAAAGAGTTTCATGTGTGTTTTGAGAATAGAATTATTTAGTTGAGTTAAAATACAAAGCAAATCTTCCTAAAATATTGGCATAAGTAAACTGAGCACCACTCTTTTATTCATTGCCAAAGGACAGAGAGACAGAGGAAGAGGTAAAGCTTGAGTGCTGGGAAACTGCTTACTAGAATAATGTCCATGAGAGCTACTCAAATTAAAAGGACTGCTGAAGTGGATTGGTAACCAGTTCAAACTATCAGTGTGTGTCTGTTTCAGTTGATGTCTAGCAGGAGGTCCTCTGAAAAATAACCCAAACAAATACCAAATTCTGCTTCAGTATCTCAGTCTAACAACAACTATGTAAAATGTCTTCCACTGGCTCTCCCCCAGTGTCTGAATACCCGCCTCCAAGACTAGCATCCTCTTATCCATGTCCTTTTCTCTGTTTCCTTGATGCCAGCCAAATGTCCTGTTGTGCAATAGAATGTGGGCTGGAAATGGGTTTCTCATTAGCATTATTAAGATGGCACAAACAAGTTGGTTTGGCTAACATGATTCCAAAGGGAAATTTAAATTTCAGACATGGTAACATAACTTATTTTGTAGTTTCATGAGGGAAAGATCACGTGTTTCAGATTCAGAAAAATGAAACACATTTCAAATGACGTGCCATTGTAATTCACAGATTTCTTTATACTTGGATTTCAAAACTCAGGGTAATATCAAGAGTAAATGAGGAACAGCTCAAATAAGCCTGGAGGTCAGAGATCAACCAGAAATGGCCATGATTAGAATAGGAACACACACTGACCTGAGACAGAGCACAGAGCAGTCCAGTCTTGGATTTGCAGAAACCTGGAGGTCCAGAATACCCTCTCAACACAGCCAGCAAGACATCCCATACTCCGTGAATTTGTTTCATTAACTCCATTACCAAAGACTCTGGATTCTAATAGTTCCATTGAGTAAGACAGCACTGCATGGACGGTCAGGTGCAAGTGAGATAATGGTGCATTAGTTGGGATACCCAGACACTCTCAAGCAATTGCAACTATCAAGATCTTCTGAGGCTTTGCAGGTAGCATTCTTCTTGTTCTGTGCTTGCTTTATATTTCCCTTCCCCATGTCCTCCATCACCAAAAAGGTATGATCTGTAGCCATTAATGCACAACTTCACATTGATGCCATCAATTGAAATTTGAAACACAAGCATTGGGAAAGAAAATGGCAGAGTAGTGATCAGCAGCAAAATTCGGCCTGTCTGAAGCCTAGAATCCATACACGTAGCAAACAACAACTTGGTGAAGAGCACAATGAAAAATAAAAGTAGATCCCTGAGAACTGGGAAGAAACTGATAGAAAAATTAGAAGCTATGGAGAGGTCGGAGAAAAGGGCCCCAAAGCAGAGAATAGAACGAAGTGGTCTGGAAGCTTATCCGGGATCCTGGGAAGTGGAACCTGCCTCCACAGCCACAAAGGAAGTCCCCAGGGCTGTGAGCTTCAGAAAAAAAGCACTGGCCTGAGCCAGCAGAGGGTGACTCCTTCCACACAGCTGTTAACAACCTGAGAGGGACTCCACCGTGGTGCCCACTATGGAGCCAGAGAGTGCTTAATAGGATACCATTTCAGAAGAATTTGATTAGTTAAGACTGAGACTCAGAAAAACTAAAAAAAACTTTCCTTCAAGATTTCCAGTGAAACTCTACGATATTACTGTTAAATTCTTTTTTATTGTTAGTGGAGATATAGTTGTCACACTTAATAAATATTTACTATGTGTCACTGTGTGGTTTGTTTTAGTGTTTATACTACAATTATAGATCTCTTTTCTGTGATCAAGGGTGATACATTATTGGTTTTTATGGTATGTCAAAGATTAATCTCACTAGTAGCATACAGAGAAAACCTATTATAGCAATGACTATGCCACCAAGGCAATAGCAAATCAATCAGCATTAATAATATCGTCTAAGCCAAGCTTGGTTGGGTTCACTCTCTGGTGTCCACTATCTGTTTATTTATATCTTATTTTAGCTCGCTGAGCACCTTACTCTTCTGTTTTTAATCTCTGTTATCCTTTCAAATAATTCTGCTGTGTGGCTCTTGCTTTCTTCTCCCTTGAGGCCCAATGGATTGGCTTTGGTGGGGAGGTTTGGAGTATGGGGAGGCATTTTGTTGCCTTGTCTTCTCATGTATCCGCTATTGTTTGTTTTCTGCTGAGGTTTGCGGATACTTACAGTGAGTGGAAAGCATTTGCTGCTAGTGTGGAGATCTCTTTAGTTAGTGTGTGCTTTGTAGTGATGCACTATGGATGTGGCTAACTACAGTCTTTTGCCTCTGTTCCAAGATCCAACCACCTCCATTAATATGGAAGTGGAGGATGCAGTGAAATTGGTCTAGCACCCAGTTCTCCGTGAATGGTCCACATTATTGACAATGACATATCCTGCAAAACTGTCTTTTAAAATTGATGGAGATATAAGATATTTCAAAAATAAAGAGCACCTAAAGAAATTCTTGATCACCAAACCAGCATTCCAAAAATTCTTCAGGACATTTTAGAAAGAGATAATGAAGCTAACAATGCCAAAAAGTCCAATAGAATGACTACACCAGTAAGGTGAGCATTTAAGTAGAAAGGAAAAAAAGAGAATCAGGAAAATAATGCAATTGTAGGGAAAGTAGAGGGACAGGTAGGAAAAATTAAAGGACTTCAGTGAGGTTTCAGAGCCCAAAATACCCAATTAAGTTATAATAGCTCTCAAAGGGAATAGTCCCTTTCTTGCCATGTAATAAAAAAGGCTTTGAACAAAGATACCAGAGTTCCAGCTCCAGACTCCTTACCTTACTCCAACGAGGCAGTTATCTATCTCCTTATTTCTCTCCCTTTTTCCAATTAAGTGATTTTGTTTCCCCATTTCCCTACCCTTTTCAATAAAGTGATTTTATTTCTCCTTCTGAAATTATATCTCTAATTCTTTTATTGATGTAGGTTTTTTTTTTTTTTTTAACAAACCCCAGATAAAATCTACTCTGGTGGGATATAACATCCCTTGGTACCCTGACTGGAAAGGTAAATCTTTGTTTCTCTAATTCTTTTTTTTTTTTTTTTTGGTACTGGGGATTGAACTCAGGACCTTGCGCTTGTGAGGCAGGTGCTGGAACCACTGAGCTAAATCCCCGGCCTTGTTTCTCTAAGTCTTTATTGGACTGAGTTTTATCATCCTGGTGGGGTCCTCAGACAACAGAGGAGAGCTGCTCGCTCGTCAGATGCGACATCTTCAGGGTCAAATAAGACATCTACATACCATAAGTGACCAGCCATGGGGTTCTTAGTCACAAATTAACTGGGACCAACCCTTTAGGCTGGCCCTCTATGGGGTAGGTTATAGGAACCCTAGCTTTCAAAAAAGTACTTTTTTTTTGCCCCACTGTCTTCGAGTTGGTGGTTCCACTGGTTTGGGACTGCCCCAGTGTGGACTTTCAAACTTTAACTATACATTTATAAAATATTTATAATGATTTTTTGATAGATTTTTAAGCAGCTTAGTCTTTATCTGTCACTTATAGAGCTCTAAAAAATCAGTGGTTACTCTGCCAGCTGGTTAAGTGCTCTTAGAGCAGCTGCCACTCTTAAAGCAGAGGACAGGTTTCGCTGGCACTTTCTGGTTAGGCCCAGTGGGAATGTTGGCCAGACAGGCAGCTGAATTCCTTTCTGGAGACAGATCTCTGGTTGCATGGAACTGTTGAAAGCTGACAGAACAACTAAAGGGTCATGGCTGGGGCGACTCCCCAGTGGACACCCAAAGATTCCTCAGTAAAAGCTGAGTTCTGACAGCCTAACTGGATAACCAGCAAAACAATTTCCACTTATCTATCATCCCTACCTGCACTCCTCAGTGAAGTGAGAGGTAACTCTTCAGTGATCTCCTGGTATCCTCTGTTCCAGAGCGAGCTGAGATGACACTGTTAGTACCTTCTTTTAAACCTCCATGAAGAGTTGAGCTACAGGTTTGGACCTTTCTCTCTCTGCTAGTAAGATAGATTCCCCTCTTCAGGTATGTCTTGATGCATTTATGGGGCCAAGTACAGGTAAGAACAGTAACTCTCTAGATCTCCTGAGAAAGTTTTAACGCAAATGTCTAAGTCAAGGGAAAACCCCCAAGTTTTGTTTTTTTTAATTCCAACTCACTGAGAGTTAGGTTTGGAACTCCTTGGGTCACTAGACCGCCTTCTCTAAACAAAAACCAAAATAACAGCACCAGCTCTCTCTCTCTCTCTCTCTGGGAGGTCAGACTGAGGCAGCTTGGAAAAACTGTCTTTAACACAGGAAGATAGCTATCAGAGGAGCGATTTATAGTTGTACCTTACATATGCTAACTAAGGGTAAAAAATGTTCTACTCAGCCTTTCTCTTCTTTCATGTGCATGTTAGAAAGAAAACTAATAAACGTGCCTTTACTAACATAATTTGTGATTGCTAGACAATGGGTAGACTTTAATCTGTGAGTTTCTTAAGTGTATTAAAGATACCAGGACATAAACATTTTCAGAGTGGGTTTAAGTAAAGCATAGCTAACAATGCTATAAAACTGTCCAAGTGACTAGATAGAGAACTCAAAATGTCCTGGAGACCTCTTTGTCTTAGGGCCCAGAGCTGAGATTTCTTCTGGACTATTACCACTCTATCTATCCCGAGAGGTAACAGTTCTCCTCCGCAGGCTAGGATTCTCTGATATAACTTGGCCTTTTTGCCACTCCTCACTCAGGGATAACCGGGCCATTGAAACAAGGCCCTGGTTAGATCCCTCCTATCTCCTCCCTCTCACCTTCAATATTTGTTCTGTCATCAACCCACCATCCCTAAAAAAATAGTTTAAAAACTCAAAAATGCTTTAAATTTATATGGAGAACAATGTGTCAGGAGCCCCTGTTTTTGCTCTACATTTTAGAGCTTCATGATTCAGGGTCTCAGGACAAAATTTTAAAAAATAGGGTCAAAAATCCAGGCTGTGTTTCAAGGGGCGTGACAGGCCATGTTTTCTCAAATTATACAAGTCAAAGAAAAACCTCCATTCACTTTGAAATCTGGCTCTAACAGCCATCTTAGCCCCCTTAAAGAAAAGACCCTTCTGGGAGCTCTCTGCATTAGAGATGTGGCACAATCTTTGCTACTGGGGATATAAGAGGGGTTACAAAGGCCCTGGTCCAATTCCCCAAAGAGAAAGACTCATCAGGGATGCTGTTCTATATCCATACACAGGTAAGGCATATAAATCTTGACAATGGTAAGGGGCTAGTGAGGGAGTTAAGGCTGTACTTGGACTTCCCAGTGAGGTGGAAGACGTCCTATCTCAGCTTTAAAATTAGGGGAGACTTTTGCACTATGAGGACACTGCAAATGTGCAGGAGAGACCCCATACTCAGTCTTTCTTGTAGATGGGGGCTGAACCATTAGATCGCTCCTGGAATATCTTCTTAAGCAATGGAGAGAGTTAGATTTCCAGAGTTTTGAAAAAGGGGGCTGTTACCTTTTACTGTACTAGAGCTTAGCCAGAGTACCCCCTAAAAAAGCCTAAGAGAGATAGCCTTTCTTCTTTAAAATAACACAGACACAGGAAAAAAGAGGAGGAGCGATAACTGCTCTGGATATGGGTTATGTAATAAACTCAAATAATAGTTGTGCTTGATTCATAAAAGGCCATGGTCAAATACATTTGAGTGCACTCTGGTTTATAAACAACTGTTTTATGTGTGGTTGTCCATCTGTTCAATTTGTGCCAATTATAAGTTGCAACACTTACAGCTATTTGCTTGAGACACTGATTTTTTTTTTTTTTTGAGACAGGGTCTCACTATGTAGACCAGGCTAGCCTTGAACTTGTGGTGATCCTCCTGCCTCAGCCTCCTGAGTGCTGGGATTACAGGCATTGTGCCACCACACTCAGCCCTGTTTTGCTTGAGCTCAACAATTTCTTTTTGCTTTTTAAAAATTTCCATAAAAATCTGTTTATATAGGTTAAAATATGTCTACAACTTAACTTGGCTTATAGGTAAAATAAGTGTCATTAAAATTAAAATTAAGAACATACTTCCACCCAGGTTGCCAGCTAATCAAGATGATGTCAAGGCTGGTTTTACAAATACCATGCCTATTGCTGTCTGTGTACAATAACTTGGGAGTATTTCACTGGTCAAAAATAATGTGTTAATAATGCAGGGTGTGGTGGCACATGCCTGTAATCCCAGCACTCAGGAGGCTGAGGCAGGAGGATTGCCATGAGTTTGAGGCCAGCCGGGGCTACACAGTGAGTCCAAGGCCAGCCTGAACTACACAGTGAGACCCTGTCTCAAAAAAGTCAATGTTTCAAGCAAATAGCTGTAGGTGTTGCAAAATAATAATGATAATGTGTTATGACTCGGTTCACATAACTCATCTGAAAAAATTTGTTAAGACAACTAGACAGGGATCCTTTAGGCTTGAAAAAACTGCTGGACAAGACTGCCTTTGGTGAATAAAGGAGCAGCTTCCAAGAAAACAATTATTTTGGTATTTGTTCACTAATGGGATCCTCAGTAATATTAATAGCCTTATGGGATACACACCCCAATGAACACTGCTAAATGTTATTGTAATATGTTTACATTGATTATCAAAAAAGGTGTAAAACAATAGGGTTTTCTTATTAAAAGATGGTCTTAGTACAAAATATCTGGAAGCTAATAGCAACCACTTTGAGAGCAGCTTTTGTAAGTGAGGAGGCCAAGGGAAACTTGTATTAATCTTATGATGTTGTAATAAATTTAGTAATAAAATATTTATACAAGTTTTTCTTTTCCTGAAATGTGTATACATTTTTGGATATATATCTATGTATATATATCTATATACATATATATATATCTATATATATATATGACACAATGCCATTAATCTTCATCAAAATACTCCTCCTTAGTTCTAATCCACTTATCTGATTATTCTTGCCACTTTATGAAGCAGTTCTGGAAACCCACTTTCATGAGTGCCTTTCTGCACCTGGACTACTTTCTGCTACAACTCCCCGTGTCCTGTCTCAGGCCATGCTTCTCAAACTTCAGAGTGGGCAACAGTCACCTGGGGAGCTTGCTGAACACCACACAGGTGATGCTGACATGGAGGGTATGTGTGCTAAACGTTCAGAAACACTGTTCCAGTAGAGATGTCATGAAATAGATATGTCCCTATGCTGTGCAAGGGACTGAAACCTCTTAAGGAATCTGAAGGGAGCGTGTTACTAAAGTATTAAGTTTGAATGAAACTCTTATGCCATAAAAGCTATTGTGACCATGTGGAGAAACAACCATGTGGATCAAAATTTGCTGGACAAAATGAGGCCTCATCCACAGTATCCAAACTCCCACTCTATTCCCACATAACATTTTTAGATGCTATTCTTTTCTTCTCTTTTTTTTTTGTACTGGGAATCGAACTCAGGACCTTGTGCTTGCAAGGCAGGCATGGTGCCACTGAGCTAAATCCCCGGCCGTAACATTTTTAGTCAAAGGCCTCAAAACAGAGTCATTACTTTTACCATTTCCAAACGCCATTCCCACCAAGCTGCTCCCAGAGAGAAATTTCCTCCTTGTTCTTCGCCTCTTTACATCAATGCCCCACTTGCACGGTGGAGTCTGAGTCTCAAAACAAATATTAAACCTTGAGATCTTAAAAGATCTTGAGCTCTCACAAAGAAACCAAAGAACAGGGAGATGATGCTCTCCTTACCGGGGTCCAGAAGGTGGAGGCATTCACCAGCAGCTCCATAGTTCAGCCCCAGGGGGCCTGCCTGTGGACTCCAGGCTCCTGGCACCAGGGCCTCCTGGACTGGTCCCATTAACGGCAGTGCAGGTGGCTCCAGGCGCATTTCTGGTAGCGGCGGTACCATTCTAAAGGGCGCCAGTTCATCGAAGAGTACGTCACGCATGTCAAACTGGGGAAAACACCAGAACACATCAGTACCTCTCCAGACCCACTGGACATACAGTTAGCTTTTTCTCACTCAGAAGTAGCACAGTGTACACAAGCAGTGCGAAGAGAGCCATGCATATAGTTTTAAATGTTTCAGTGGCCACATGAAACAGTGCATGACAAGAAACACGACAGGTCAACCCAAGTAGCATGTCAGATTGAATTCAACATAGCCCAACCACCAGGATTTCAACATGTCATCAATACAATTACTACTGAGATCATTCACCTAAGGTTCCCCTTAATACTACGTCTTCTTCACGTGGCATAGGCTTTTCATTCAACACAGGTCTGAATTAGCACTGGCCACATTTCAAGTGCTCAAGTTCCAGCCATGGCTAGTGGCTCCTGTACTGCACAGGGCATACCTAGCCCACTAGATGATATAATCATATGAAGGTAACGGTTAGGGGTTGTGTTTAGATGTCCCCTCAAAGCCTCATGCAGATGAGATGGGAGTTTCTTTTCAGAGGTAGTTGAATCTGGAATGTGATGTTGGGGTTAAGGGCATGTGATTACTAAACCACTACCTGTGAGTGATTAGTTTGGCACCGCCCTAATCCGGAAGTCTGAATAAGATAAAAGGGGCAGAAAGATGCTGTTGAACTCCCTTGTTGCCTTTGCTACCTTGTGTGCACCATGTTGTGTCTCCTCTGTGATGTCTGTTTGCCATCCCTGTCTTTGAGCTGGCCGACTACGGACTGAAACCTCTATGAACTATAAGCCAAATAAACCCCGTTCCCCTCTAACTTTGAGCGTTGGGTATTTTGTCTCAGCAACGAGAGAAAAGTAGCTAACACAGTAACCAAAACAAGAAGAGAGAGAAAAGAAGGGAACCCACTAGGCCAAGCTCCTCTAGGGAGGGAGGAATGATTGCAAGGCTGCTGTTCAGACTTCTGTGGGGAAGACTGGTGACTTGCCTGGAACTCACCGGCTCCTGCCAAATCCATCCCCTACCACGCCCAGGGTTCCAACTCTCCAAGTGGAAGCAACCTGCTCCCTCCTTGCAGACACTGCCCTCTGCTCAGCCTGCCCTTCTCGAGGAGGCTTTGTCTGGTGCTTGTTTGAAACAAGGGGCAATGCTGCCTTCTGGTGCTGATGGAACCTAGCGGGCCAGACATGGGAGGAGCATCACTTGTAGTACAGACCTGTCCTTGGTTTCTACCACCTCTGGAGTTCCCTTCAACATTCTTGTAGATAAGAAGCATCTGCCAAGGACCATATCCTGCTGCTCAGAGACAAGCAAATGATTTTTGCATACTTGAGCATGACTTCAGTTTCCTAGGAATGCATTACTGTGCAAATCCCAGGAAGACTACACTATAGGTGGTTCTGATTTTCCAGGATTTCCTGGCCACTTTGGGAAGACTCATCACAAGCAGCGATAAGGTTCACAGTACTTGAGCCTTTTTCTGATGACGACCCCATCATAGTGATTCTAAGCAGAGTTGCAGGCTTCGGATCATTCCGAGGGCTTCTGGTGAAATCAAATCCAGACATGCTTATGCAGACATGTCCCCTAGCATATAATGAACTATGTTCCTTTCCTTTCATACCTGTTCTAGACTCTGCTTGACTCAGGTTTGAAAGGGTGATTCTGTAAAGAGCCAACAGCTAATGTTTTCAGGACTGGGGGCCATATTGACTCTGCCATTTATTCTCCCTGTTCCTCTATCAAAATTAATTTGACAAAATAAAAATCATTATCGTCTACCTGAGCACACAAAAAGGGCCAACACCATATATGGCCCACAGGCTGGAGAGCAAATTACTGATGATTTTGGTTGATGTATGTTTAGCCTATGTCATTTGTATATTTAATATACAGATAGTAAAGTTCACATTACAATGCATATGACAAAGCATGGTATAAAACATGACAGGTATGAGAATCACTGACTCAGATTCTGATTGCAGTAGAAGAGCAAACTGCAAAGGACTTTGAAGAAGCCCTTGGGCTCCACAATGACACAGTGCGCAAATGTCTGGTCTCGACCCAGCTTCCTGGGTTCCCCTCTTGGCCTAATAACACAGATCCCAGGCCCTTTCCTCACCTGATGTCCTGTTGTCTCACGTTCTCTTTGTAAGTGCTCTATCAGTGCAAACAATTTTTCTCTACTCTCTGGGCCGTGTTCGCTCACGTGCGTCTCTATCTCTGTGGGCAGAATAGTGAGGAATTGCTCCAGCACGAGCAGCTCCAGGACTTGTTCTATGGAACGTACTTTTGGTTTCAATCACTGACAGCAAAGCTCCCAGAGTCTGTGGAAGTTTTCCCAAGGGCCTGCTGCCTCACTGTACTGGAACTGTCTGAAGTGCATTCGGGAGACCTCACAGTCAGTGTTAGCATCCTGGAGCATGGGATCCCGAGTGGACAGCAAGGAGGTCTGGATCTCAAGACCCTCTTCCATGGCGATGGTGCTTTTTCAGCTGTTTACTGTTGATCAGAGCCTGGGGTTCAGGTTCTATTTAGTTTTTCTCAGAAATCACCAGGAAGAGGGGGTGGACACCTACAGCAGAGAGGAGGAAAACACAAAAGAAGTCACAGCAGCTCCTGTACCTGTCTTCCTCCCTGGGAACATGAAAAAGATGTACTCAAGACTCCTTTCCTATCCAGTCTGCCACCATCCACACCCTTGGCCCATACCTGAGTCCTGTCTGACCTGTCACCTGGTGCCTCTGTATGGAAAAGGAGGTACAGAAAAGATCCTGTTGCATGGAAAAGGAAGAGGGAACAGCACTCTGCCTGCACAGGATGTGCTCAGTAAACTTACACTTGGCCTGCTATATCCTTGAGGTTGAATCCACCACCTCAGATTCAACCAGCCATGGGCTGAAAATATTGGGGAGAGGACTGGGAATGTAGTTCAGCCGCACAGTGCTTTCCTGGCAAGCACAAGGTCCTGGGTTCAATTCCTGGTAACAAAAAAAAAACGAGGGGCCAGGGATTTAGCTCAGTGGCGCTGTGCCTGCCTCACAAGCTCAAGGCCCTGAGCTCAATCCGGTCCAAAATATATATATATATATATATATATATACACATATATATATATACATATACACATATATATATATATATACATATATATATATTGGGGAGAAAACCACATCTGTACTGGACAGTACAGACCTTTTTTGTCATCATGCCCCAAACAACATAGTGGAAGAACTATTTCCAGAGTACTTACATTCAGAAAGGTATCATAAGCAATCTAGACATGCTGTCAAGTATATTGGAGGATGTGCATTGTTGATATTTAAATTTGGAGTCAAAGGGGTATTGAGGCCTTTGGGGGACTGGGGTACCTCCGGCGTTAGGTGAACATCTTCCCCACGAGTGACAAGGAAGGAGTGGAGCTGCTGCTCCTTAGGAAGCTTCTCTTTACCTTAGCTCAGGCACCTGGCCACCCTCTGCTGGAGATCCAGGGACTGTGGGCCACCTACAAATGTGCTCCAGGCTCACACCTGGCCAGCCCTGCCCTGACTGACTCAAACTGTCCCTCGGGGCTACCAGAGAAGCAACCCTCGGGGTTTCTTTCCATGGTCCTTTGCAAGGCAGCTTCACTTCACTGCAGAGCCCCTGGTCTCTCCTGAAACCCTCTGGGAAGGACCCCTCCCACATGGGGCCTAGGAGTAAAGCAGTGGGAAACAGGAAGGCATGTGAGGGATGTGGGAGACATCTCTGAATGGCTTAAAAGCTGGGTTCCGAAGGGATGAAGGTGGCCAAGTGCCTGGAGATCCCACAGCACTGGTGGTTGCTCCTCCCCACTGAGTTCTCTTGTGGGAGACCTAGCCTGTGCATGGGAAGCAAACCGAGGGACACTGGCCTGACAGGGAGCCGGCTAAGACCCTTGTGTGTTCTCCAGGGACAGGGACGGGTATCACTGATTCTTGGCCCCTCCCTTGGCTTCAGGGTTTGACTGGATCCCTCCAGTTTGGCTGCACCTTCTTACCAACCCTAGGAACATAGAGTGCCTCATTGTGTGTCTCTCTTCACTGTGTGGTCACCCCAGGGACCACAGGGTCCTGTTGCCCCAGCTCTTCTCACTCTTTGCCAGGGCAGGACATGAAGCTGCTTGTTCCTAATCCCAAAGCCAGAGGAATATGCCGCTTACATGTGCCTGCGAAACTTGACCAAAAGGCGGCGCCATGTGCGGTTCCCACTTGCTCCTGAGCTGTGATATACATATATATGTCCCCAGTGTTGTTGCTTTTTTTTGAGCCACTTGGTGAGCTGAGGTCTGCCACCTGGAGGTCCCAGTCAAGGATAAAAGCAAACAGGTGGCCTAGGCTGGAGGATGGAGGGTACTTTCTGACCCACACTGTGAAGGCTCCTGTCTCTGGACTGTGAAGAACCTGGTCCACAGGGTGCCCTCCTCTACCAATTCTTGCCTTCTTGACAGGGCTCACCACCACGGCCTGGTCAGGTGTGTATGCGGCCATTTAATGCCCCGTGGCAAGAAGCAGAGGCTAAGGTCCATCCGTCACCTCAGGGAGACAGATGTGACCTTACCTCACCCTCACTCCACCTGTGCATTCAGCACCTCTCTCAATGAGGGGTGGAAGCACCTGATTCCCTGAGTCTCAGGGCACTTGGTGCTCACTTCCTCAGTATCACCATGCTGACTGTCACTCAGTGGTGGGCTTTGTCTTGGCCTTACTGTAACTTTAGTCCAGGCTCTATCTGCCTCAGTCATACCTGGCCTCAGAAGCCCAGACCTAACTGGATGCTCTCCACCCCGAGTTTTAGGTGGCCAAGAGAGAAGCCAGTGTTGCAGGAGGGCCAGCCCTTGTCAATACCCAGTGACCTGGGCAGCATAGCTGAGGCGTAGGGGAGGACAGCCCCTATCGTTCAGCCAGTAAAGAACCATTACATGGGAGAGCTGGGGAGGCAAGGGGATACTGAGGCACTAGGTCTAAGAGGGCACATACTCCTAGGCCACCTCCACCCATGAGCTGTCCATTGCTGTCCATCCGAGGGCGTGGCCCTAGGTGAAGGCTGTAGCCTGAGGCTCAACGCATTTATGGGGAGTTTCATTTAGCTGCAGCTCCAAGTGACCAAAAGACTAAAATCTTTCTTTCAATGTTAGTGCCAAAAGCCATGGGGAGTTTTACAGTGGCAAGATTTTAGTTATTTGCTATGAACACAAAATTTTGAAACACAGCTTTCATTTTGAGCATCTTCTTGAATATATAATTGTTTTAATGTCTTGCTGTCACCTCAAGTTTGACAATTTAAACAGCAGACATTTTCTGGCTGAGTTTCCTCTTTTTACAGAGAATTCGTTACTTTTTGGCTGACAGATCAAATAATAAGGCAATTTCTCTCTATATATTAGTTTTCCATAAGATTTTATAAACATTTATTTAGTTAAATAGAAACGTCTACTTTCACTTTTATCTGCTTGTGTTTCTGGCAAAACTTGAAGTGGAGCCCTGGCAGCATGCTGCATAGCTGTTTGGGTAAGAAAATAAACAGTTCTGTTAAAGGTCAACCATATTCAGAAAATTATCTCTATCTGAACCTCACTGTCCTCTAAGGTTATCAAAGAAGTTTATCCCAGCTAAGTTCTCTCCCTCAGCGACCCAGTTTATAATTTAAAGAAATTTAATAGCCAAAAACATGGCCAAGAGCTTTAATAAAAATGTCACATCATTCAAAAACATTCAAGTCACAAATAGTTATAAAATATATTTCTGTTACAGAGCAGTGACAAATGATGCTTTACGTGACTTATGAGTTACCTTTGAGGTTATTTTAATACAAACCTTCATTTAAAAGCCAAAGTGAAAAAAAACCAAAGTGAATAAGAAAATATAAATGAATAAGAACGCGAATAAGTGAATAAGAAAAATATTACAATTCATGTAACTTTCCTTAAATGTCTTTTACAAAGTTAAGTTCCTAATTCACATTATAAAAGTGGCCATCTGATTTTTAGATTTTGTTTTTATTATAAGAGCCCTCTACCAAAAAAATTAAGACATTTGTCAAATTTTGAACTTTCAATTTTTTTTACATTCTGTTATAGTATGTTTCATGTCTTGTTATAGCATGTTTCATGTTATGTTATAGTAGCACAATAAATGCCTAGAGTAGCACATTCATTGGTAAAGTATATAATTAAACATAATTAAAATGTGCTTTGCTTTTATTTCCTCTAGGAAAGAATTTGCAGGCAACTATGCTTAAATTTAATTATCTAAGATGGTAGAAGATCCAAGAAGCTAGGAAAATTATTGGATTTTATAGCACTATTTTCAGAATACAAAAATAAGGTTTTTTGAAATTCATGTGACTTAACAAACTCAATCCAATAACAGACAATGGAATTGAAGCAGTAATAAAAAACCTGCCAACTAAGAAAAGTCTAGACCTGATGGATTCATTGCTGAATTCCACAAGATCTCTAGAGAAGATCTAATGCCATTACTTCTCAAACTCTTAATGAAATTTAAAGGGAAGCAATACTTCCAAAGTCATTCCTGAAAACTAACATTACCCTGATTCCAAAACCAGACAAGGATCCAACCAAAAAGAGAACTATAGTCCAATTTCTCTAATGATACATATGTAATAATCCTCAAAAAGATACTGGCAAACAGAATGCAACAAATCATCAAAAAGATCATATACCATGACCAACTAGGCTTCATCCCAGAGATGCAAGGATGGTTCATCATATTCAAATCAATAATTGGAATTCATCACGTAAACAGAAGCAAGGACAAAGATCATATGATCATCTCAATAGACACAGAAAAAGCCTTTGATAAAATCCCACATCCATTCACAATTAAAACCATGCAGAAAATAGGTATAAAAGGACCTTATCTCAATCTGATAAAAGCCATTTAAGACAAACCAGCTGCCAACACCATATTAAATGGGGAAAAAAGGAAAACTTTCCCTCTAAAATCAGAAACAAGTCAAGGATGTCCACTATCATCACTCCTGTTCAGTATAGTACTAGAAAATTTAGCCAGAGCAATCAGGAAGAGAAAGAAATAAAAGGGACATGCATAAGAAAGGAAGAAGTCAAGGTATCATTATTTGCAGATGATATGCTCCTCTACTTACAAGACCCAAAAAACTCCACTAAAAGACTCCTAGAATTAGTAACCCAATTCTGCAATATAGCAAGATACAAAATCAACATACAAAAATCAATAGCATTCTTGTAAACTAATAATGAACTCACTGAGAAAGAAATTAAGAAAGCATTGGCATGCTCAGTATCATGAAGAAAAATTACTTAGGAATTAACCTAACTAACAAAGTGAAAGACCTCTAAAACAAAAATTAAATCACTCTGAAAAAGGAGATTGAAAAAGACATCAGAAAATGGAAAGATATCGCATATTCCTGGATAGGCAGAATCAATACAGTCAAAATGGCTATATTTTTAAAACTGATATGGAGATTTAACACAATCCCAGTAGGAATACCAACAGCATTCCTCACAGATTTAGAGAAAACAAACAAATTCATATGGAATCAGAAGTGACTCAGAATAGCAAAAGCAATTCCAGGTTACAATAGCAAAGCAGGAGGCATCACAATCTGAGGTTCGAAGTTATATTACAAAGCTACAGTGATAAAAAGAGCATGGTATTGGCAAAAAACAAAAACAAAACAGATATGTGGATCAATGGAACAGAATAGCAGAAGCAGAAACAACCCAGACACATTCAACTATTTGACTTTTGACAAAGGGCCCAAAAACATACACTAGAGAAAAAGAGCCTCTTTAACCACTTAGCAATTTACCCCCAAGCATCACTCAGATAGCACATTTGTTAATGTACTGACTGTCTGGAGCTATGCTCGGGCACATGTCATTTCAACGAGTTGATTCTTGTTTCCACAAGATACACTTGTACATCTTTTTATTTGTTTTATGTCAACTATTTTTGCATATCTTTTTATTTAGAATATTTTGTTTGCCTTTGATGTTTGTTTCTAATAACATCTAATAATAAGTTCTGGTTATTTTCTTTTACTAATTAGTGTTTATTTTATTTGTGAAAAATAACCTATAATTTTGTGCTACAATCTATAAAAACTCTTATCATAAGTACATTAGATATAATTTTTATACTTCTCCAGAACTCAGTAGTATTCTTTTACAATACAAAATGTACATGTTTGGGACACTGAAAATGAATAGGAAGGGAAGTGCCAAAAGGTCTGGAAAAGAAAAACCTGAAAAAGGGAGCAATGTTAGCGTATTAAAGAGAAAGGTCTGTGTTATGAAGTGGAAAGACAAAAAAGACATTTCCTTACTGTCAACTATTTATAATACAGAAATGATAGAACTTGAAAGAAGAAACGAAACTAAAAAAATTCGAAAAATTCAATGATTATAATAATTCCATGGGTGGTGTTGACAGAGTTGATCAACATCTAACAAGCTATCCTGTAATCATAAAGTGAAGGAAAAATATTATTATAAAATATTTATGCATATTCTGAACCAAACAATATGGAACTCATTTGTTATTATTCAAAACAAGAGGGTTTAAGGAGTCACTGACAATATAGATTAGGTCTGATAAACCAAATAATTGAAAAATACGGGACAATGAAATGCCAATCAGGATGTCCACCATCAGCATCCTCATCATTACATTTAGTGGGTAGATATTTTATTGAAATTATACCATCCATAGAAAAAAAGGAAAGGCCAACATGATAGTGTAAAGTGTGTTGTTCAAAGAAAGAAAATAAGGCAAAAGGAATTCAGAAAGACATCAGATCCTGTTCACATTGTAATGTTGCATTGTGCATTGAATGTTTTAAGATAAACCATACATAGAACAATTATTAAATGAATTTCATAAAATTATCATTTTTATATTTCCTATTATATTATCTTACAAAAATTAATGAAAAATATGCAAATTTTGGTCATCTTGTATTTAAATAATTGGACTAGTAAGTGGTTAATAAATGGTGCTGGGAAAATTGAATATTCAAATGCAGATGATTGAGTTTAGTCCCATATATCTCACATGTACTAAAATAAAATCAAAATAGATCAAAGATCTAAACATTAAAACAGAAATTGACTGGAAAATAAAATGGGTAAAGCTGTTGAAGAGATAGGTGTAGTCAAGGACTTACTGAACAGAACCCTAGTGGCACAAGGAATAATATCAAAACTCAACAAATGTGATCAAATCAAATTAAAAAGCTTCTGTACAGCAAAGAAAACATCCAATAGAGAGAAGAGACAACCTACAGAATGGGAAAAAATTTTACCAGTTCTTCCTTGGATAGAGGACTGACATCTAGAATATATAAAGAAGTAAAAAATCAGAGCCCCCCCAAATAAAAGAACTAAACAAAAATGGGCAACTGAAATGAATAGCCAGCCACTTCCTCCATGAAGAAGTACAAATGGCTAATAAATACGTAAAGATATGTTCTACGTAGCTGGCCACAAGAGAAATTCAAATTAAAACACCACTAAGATACCATCTTACTCCAAAACAAATGGTTATCATCAAGAAATTAAACAATACAAAAGTTGGAGAGGCTGCAGAGAAAAAGAAAACTCTTCCACATTGTTGTCATCATATTACAGTGATACATACATTCCCACGTTTATAGCAGCACCATTTACAATAGCTAAATCTTGGAAACAGCCTACTTGCCCATCAACAGATGAATAGATTTAAAAAAGTGTTATTTATATACAATGGAATACTACTCTGCCATAAAAAAGGATAAAATTGAAGCATTTTTAGGTAAATGGCTACACCTTGAGAATATAGCGTTAGGTGAAATAAATCAGATAAACAAGTTTAAATATTGCATGGTTTCTCTTATATAAGAAAAACAAAGTATAAATAAAAAACAAAATAGAAGATAGATAATAGGAAGTAGGAATATCTTTTGCAAACGGGATAGGAAACAAGAGATGGAGGGAGAAGGGAGGGGAAGAAGGGAAAAGGAATTTTTCAAGAAGAGAATAGAACAAGAAATTGGAAATAGAGCTTTTGCAAATGGGAAGGGGAACAATAGTTGAAGGGAACATGGAGGGAGGGGAGGGGAAGGGAACATATGTGTACATGTGTTATGTACATGTACAAACTCATCATGATAAATGTAATCATTATGTACTACAAACATGCACTGATAAAAATAAATAATAACACTATGAAATAAACACACAATTTATCTGACTGAGACAATACAAATATTTTGGCTTATCAGAAGTAATGGTCCTCATTTTAACAGTATCTTAACTACATAAGTAATATGTGTTCATTATAGAATAAGAAGAAATAAAGAAAATGTGGTTCTTTTATAAAATGGAGTACTACTCAGCCATAAAAAATGAGAAATTAGAGACATTTCTAGCTAAATGGATGCACATTGAGGCAATACACTTAAGTGAAATAAATAGGACACACATCTAAATACCGAATAGTTTCTCTAGTGTGAGAAACTGAAAGTGTAAATAAGGACTTAAAGTATAACTGATAATGTGAAATAGGAAGAAAGGGGCAAAGAGGAAGGGGAAGTGGGAGGGATAGGGGAAAGGAAAGAAGGAAATGGAATTAATATGAGAAAATGGAAACAAAGTCTTTGTAAATAGGGAGGGCTGGAGGGGTTGAAGGGAGGGCAGGGGAAGGGGGAAAAACAAGAACCAAGAGAGATTTTGTAAAGGTGCAAATTTCTAATGATGAATGGCATTTTATTATATACCTAAAATGTATCAATAAAATTAATTTAAAAAAGAATAAGAAGAAATGACGTATCAGCACAAAGAAGGAAACAATTATCCGTAATCCGTAATTCTATGCCTAGAGCCCACCATTGACACTGTTGGGTATTTACTGTGCTCCAGATGTTTATTGCTTTTTTCTCTGTCCACACATATATACATTCTAGTTTTTAAAATTAACATTACATTAAGTATCAAAGTATTATAAAAATATTAACATTTTCATGAATCAAGAGATCCATGAAAAGGTAAGATGGCATCCCCATGAGTGAACGTGTCAAGATTAATTAACCCAGTATCTGCCATTCATTTTGCATCCTTCCTTATATACTGCCCACTGACCTGATTTATTTCTGTAGGACAAAGTCCTAGGATTCATACTTCTTGTTCAGAGATCTCTGATGGAAACTTTAACCACGGAGATGTAAAGTCTTTTTTATGTTATTTGCAACTCCTAATCCATTGCTAGTCCTGTTTCTCACTTGGTGTCTCTTTACCTGTCAATACCATCCTCATGGTCCTTTCTCTCAGATTCACCTTCATTGAGCAAGGAAGCACCAGTCTCCTGCCTGTCTATGCATCAGCGTTTCTGTCAGCATCCAAGTTGATGATCCATCACACCCTCTGACCTCTCTGTGCACTGACTTCCCACTTGCTTATGGGAGGACTTCAGACTCAACCTTCGCTGAGGTTTCCTGTCAAATTCTGTCTCCCACTTACATTAGTTTCCCTTGAAACACAACTAACACAGAAGGCAAAGTAGAGATTCAAAGACTTGTGAGTATAACACAGGTGGCCTTTCCAGACAACAGAGGCAAAGTAGATTGTACAGTATATGGAAGAGGACGACTGGGTAGTAATTAGCAAAACAACACATGGTCCCTTCTTTCAGTCTGCACACACAAATCAAATCCAGGCTTACTGAGTGTTTACATGTAAATAAATAAACAGTCATAGAAAAAACTAGTGAGCCTTTGTGCAATTTATAAATTGAAATTAATCTAAGAATTCTCCTGAATCGAAAGCCATGTAGACAAGAAGCAGTTATTCATAGAATATAAAAAATGAACATGATAAATCAAAATGAAACCATGGAACTGTGAAAAAAATTATAAATCTTCATAAACTAATTTTCCTAATAGAGCTGTGAATTTTTGACAGCTCTTTTATAGAGCTGTAATTCCCCTAATATATATAAATAGCTCTGAGAAAATAAAGATTGCTGTGGTCTCCTAAAGACTTAGGAAATGAATTTGGAATTCAAGTGCTTTTTACTTCTAAGATTGGCAAAGCTTTAGACTGTTTATATTCCCATCCTTTTCAATACTGGCAAACAGAAAGTCTCACAGTGTTCTGACAAGGGTATCAATTAGTAGAATTTAGCTAAAGGATAGAGCCCTGAATCCAGTGCTTCAACATAGATGCAAGTTAGAATTCATATAATATTGAGCAAAGACACCACCCACCTCCGAACCTGCCCACATTTTATTGGAACCAACAGGCCTTCACCCATCTACCCTAAGTAACTGCTCCATGCCAGACCTGAGGCAGAGGGACAGGAACCAAACTGAACAAGCCAAATATGGTTTCTACTCTCCCACAGTTGACAGACATGTATCTTGTCCATTTGGTTTAAAGTGCACCCTCGTTTGGGACATACGACCAAATTCACCCTCAAATTAGGCATTTCACTTTTTTTAGAAATCCACAAATATAAGACGTCATCATGCAAGGGCAAATGAGAGTCAGTGCAGTACACAAGTCCTGCTCTTTGTCGTCTTTTTGTTTTCTTTTTGATACTTGGGAATGAACCCAGAAGTTCACACAGCACAACATCCCTAGCCCTATTATGTATTCATGTACATATGTATATATTTGTTTACTTTTTATTTTTTTATTAATTATTTATTTGTTTTTTGCTACTGGGGATCGAACTCAGGACCTTGCGCTTGTGAGGTGGCACCACTGAGCTAAATCCCCGGCCCTGTTTGCTTCTGCTTTTTTTTTTTTTTTTTTGTGGTATCAAGGATCGAACTCAGGACCTTGCACTTGTGAGGTGGGCGGCGGAACCACTGAGCTAACTCTGCGGCTCTGTTTACTTCTTATATTAATGGCAAGGTCTCTTGCTAAGTCACTAAACTGCTCAGGCGGGGCTCAAACTGAACCTGAGATCTTTCCACCTCTTCCTCACAGTGCTGGTATTGCAGGCATGCACCTACACGTCGAGCTCTATTGCAACTTCTGAGTTTTTGTCCAAACACTTTCTAGCTTTGAACCAACGAGAGAGAGGGAGCCGTGGATGGATGCAGGTCAAACTTTTGGAGACCAGGATGTCCTCTGTATGCACCTCTCTCTCTCTCTCTCATACCCACACACAATGGCAGTGACCACGCATGCCCCACCCCACTACCCAGCCCTGTCTTCCCAGGGGTGAGACCCCCCCCCCGCCATGAGGAGGTTCCTTGAGGGTAGAACAAGGGCCCACACCGAGGACTACCTTGTTCCTTAGTAGCTTCTACTGCTCTACTTCAGGGTCTGCCCTCCTCCAAGAGAAAGCCAAATCCCTCCTTCATCGAAAGCCTCACCGTGTCGCCGTGGCCACCAACCTTGGTGCCGTAGTCCTCTCACACAAAAGCAGCAGCATAAGACTTTCCCTCTCACGATGCCCTCAGGTCATATCAACCACTCGGGAATCCACCTCCTGTTTTTCTGCCTCAAACAATATGAGGTGCGACCGAATTCCTAGTAATGGACTCTTGGATACAAGCAACATAATGTTACCACAGAAATTCGAAAGTGCCCTTTAACCTCCCTCGCCTGAAGGTCTTTACCGGGTCACCGCTTTCCTCAGTACAGCCAGTGAGGATGCAACAAGTGGTCACGTGGGGCCCTAAGGCCAACAGGTGGCAGTGAGCAGGGAAACCATGGCTCCTTCCATCAAAGCTGAGGGTACCAATGAGAAGGTCCCAGAAAAAATAACTCTGAGGCTGAGCTCTTGGTGAGTTCTCAGAGACTATTGGGAGGGGGCTCTTCTTTGGGGTTCTCCTGGAAGGCTTGGAAGGTGTGGTAGAAATCTGCTAACAAAAATCCCAGAATGATACTTAGTTTGAGGACGGGGCTCATAGTGGGTGGTCAGCGGCGATTACTCGTTAGCAAAGACCCGGCTGGGCATCCTGTGAGCATATAATATCTTCAGGATCCTCAGCACCTGTCTTTTATACTAGAACTACTTTTATGTATCCTAGTAGTAATTTATCAGAATTCTTTGAAAATCATTGCTATCACTTTTTCATTGCTTACCTAATTATGCCAATTTTTGTGCTGTATTATTACAGTTATTCATTCTCTTACTAAATATTTTTTGAGTATATTATAAGCCTGGGCACTTGGAGTTAGTAAATAGAATAGGCAATTATCTTAGCCTTGTGGTGATAATTTTATTTTGGAAAAAGGTAAGGGATTAAAATATAAGGAATAGTAAAATATTTGATTTGTCAAAAGATAATAAACTGAGTAATAATATATAGTATGGTGAATGGGATCCAGAGGGTAGGGCAGGTATTGCATTCCAAAAGGTTGTGAGGGTAGGCATCATCAGATAGCAATAGGTGAGCAAAGTCCTGAAAGAGGTCCTGGCTTTAGCCAGAAATCTATCTACAGGAGCTCTCCAGGCAGAGGAAGCAGCCTGTGCAGAGATTCTGAGGCAAGAGTGTTCCTTATGTCTTCAAGGAAAAGCTAAGTGAATGGAGCAGAGGAAGTGAGAACTAGAATAGTGGGAAATAAGAAGAGCGATGTCATAGGGTGCCAGGTAGTGCGGGGCCTTGTAGTGTACTATAAGTACTTTGGCTTTGACTGTATGTGATAACTGATGTCCCTGAAGGGTTTGGAGCCTTAGAGGGGTCCGTCTGTCTGCTTAGTTGTGAGTAGACTCTAGGGGGCCAAAGCATGGAGCAAGGAGACTTATTAGGAGAGTATTGCTGCAGACTAGGCCACAGTGGATAAAATGTGTGTGTTCTTCTTTTTCTGCAGAGAAAACAGGCACAGAGTTGTAAGAGATGTTCATCTGATTGAGCTGATGGAAGAGAAAGACCAAAAAACCAGGTAAGAGCAGAGTTGGGGCACCAGGTGAGGACTAATGGGAGGTGGTTCTCTGTGCAATGTGCTGGAAGTGTTCACTAGATTTAGGGCATCACAAGGGGTTTCAAAAATGCATTTGGGAAGCAGTAGGTCATGAAAGGACCTTAGAGAGTATGGCATGTCCTTCCAACAGGTATCAGCATGAAAAACATGAGGAGGATGAAAGCAGGGTTTTTCCTTGTGGTATTAGTCATAGGTAAGATATTAAGATGTGTGCTCTGTGTTAGCTTTTCCAGCACTGAGACAAAATACCCAACACCCCTAACCAGTAGCCAGAAGTTTTTTTTTTTTTTTTTTAGTACTGGGGATCGAACTCAGGACCTTGCGTTTTAGAGGCAGGAGTGGTGCCACTGGGCTAAAGCCCCAGTAAACAGAAGTTTAATGTGGCTCATGGTTTTGGGGGATTCAGCCTATGGTGTGCTGACACCAAGGGTGGAAGGGGATGGCAGAGGAAAGCTTTGTCTTTTCATTGATTGTGGTATTTCTTTTTGTCTTTTTGGTGTTTTTAAAAAAATATACATATATAACATATATATTCATTCTAGATATTAATCTACTGTGTAAAGAATAGCTAGCAAAGATTTTCTCACATCCTTTAGTTTGCTCTTCACTCTGTAGGTTGTTTTCTTTGCTGTGCAGAAACTTTTTAATTTGATGTAATACTATTTTTTAAATCTTGCTATTATTTGTTGTGCTGTTGGAGTCTTATTCAGGAAGTCCCTGCCTATGCCTATGACTTTGTTTTTCCTATGTTTTCTTTCAAAAGTTCAAAAATTTTAGGTCGTATATCTAAGTCTTTGATCCACACTGAATTGATTTTTGTACAAGGTGAGAGATAGGGATCTACTTTCAATCATCTACATACTGATATCCAGTTTTTGCAGCATCATTTGTTGAAGAAGCTGTCTTCTCCAATGTAGGCTTTTGGCCCCTTCGTCAAGAATTAGATGGCTGTAGTTAATGGTTTTGTTTCCCTATCTTCTATTCTATCTCATTGGTCTACTTGTCTATTTTTGTGCCGGTATCATGCTGTTCTTTTACTAATGGTTTATATTATATTTTCAAATTGTGTATTGTGAGTCCTACAGCATTACTCTTTATACTCCAAATTGCTTTGGCTATTCTGGGTCTTTCATGTTTCCCTATTAAATTTAGGATAGCTTTTTCTGCTTCTTTGAAGAATGTCATTGATATTTTGATGAAGATTGCATCATTTCTGTAAATGACCTTCAGTAATATGGTCATTTTAACAATGTTAATTCTGCCAATACATGAACATAGGATATTTTTCCATCTTCTAATGCCTTCAAATTCTTTATTCAGTATTCTGCAATTTTCCTTATGAAGGTCATTCTCCTTCATAGCTAGTTTGATTTCTAGGTGTTTTTTTTTTCAAGTGGTTGGGATTGGAATTGTTTACCTGATTTTTTTCTCAGTAGTTCATTATTGATGTATGTAAATGTTATTAATTTTTTAGATGTAGATTGTGTATCCTACTCCTTTGCTGAATTTATTTAAAAGATCTAAAATGTTTTTGGTTGTCTTTAGGGTCTTCTAAGAATAGGATCATACCATGTGCAAGTAAGGATAACTTGACTTCCTCCATGTTGAGGTGTTTGGATTGGTATATTTTCTTTCCAGGATGTGTAATATTGAAATACACCAGGTATTGGCAGAGTGGGAGTGAGTCACACCTGGCCCTGTTGTATTTTCTCTCTGATCCTTCTTTATAGGCTTGTGCTGTAGGAATGCTGAGCCCTACCCAGCTTTTCCAGCCACGTGGGGCAGGTAAATGATATACTGTCTGCCAAAATCCTTAGAGCTGATAATAGAATTCAGTGAAGTTGTAGGATACAAAATTAAAATAAAATGCATTTCTGCATACTACAAATTATCTAAAAAGAAATTAAGGAAACGGCCACATTTGTGAAAGCAAGAAGATAAATAAAATACTTAGTGTAAATTTAACCAAGGGGGTAAAAGATATGTATGCTGAAAACTATGAGACACTAATGAAAGAAACTGAAGAAGACACAAATAAGTGAAAAGATATTCCATGCTAACAGTTTGAGAGGATCAATGTGTTTAACATGTCTGTAATTTGGATATACACAGAAGTGGGACTGCTGCATCATATATAATTCTATTTGGAATATTTTGAAGAACTTCCTATTTTTACAATAATTGTACCTATTTTAGATTTATATTTACAATGTGAAATGGTACTCCTTTTATTTCCATACCCATAATGTTTTTTTCTCTTGCCTTTCTGATAATAACTATTCCCAGGGATGGGAAGTGGTATCTCATAGTGGCTTTAATTTGCATTTCTTTGATGATTAATGCTGTTCAACATTTTTTTTTCATATACCTGCTGCCATTGTATGTCTTTTTTGAGAAATGTCTCTCAGGTACTGTATTAGTTAGCTTTCCTGTTACTGGGACACAATAACTAACACCCAGAATTTAAAGGAGGAGTTTTGATTTGGCTCATGGTTTCAGGGTGTCAGTATATAGTCAGGAGGCTCCAAGGCAGGAGCTTTGTAGTGGAAGGGAATGGCAGAGCAAAACTGCTTAGCTCCTGGCAACTGGGAAGCAGAGCAGAGGAGCAGAACCAGAAAGGAGAGGCCAGGGGCCATGCATAGACCTCAAGGCCACACCTTCATGACCCACACATATACACCCAGGGCAATCCCAAAGCTAATCAAGTTGACACTCCATCCTAACCACCAAATCCCACCCCTTGTCAACATGATATCAAAGCACATCTCTTTATTTTACTTTTTTCAATGCTTTTCCAGTTTATTTTCTGATCAGAGAAAATACTTCCATGAACATAATTGTTAGAAAGCAAACAAGAGCACACAGAAGGGCCGGGGATTTAGCTCAGTGGTGCCACCCCTGCCTTGAAAGCGCAAGGTCCTGAGTTTGATCCCCGGTACAAAAAAAAAAGCACACAGCAAACAAAAGCTAAATGAAAGTTTAATTCTCCTAAGTATTGGTATAAAAACTTTTTAAAAATCAAGTTTTGTTTTTTTAAAACAAGGTCTCGCTATGTAGTTCAGGCTAACCTCAAAGCTGAGGAGATCCTCTTGCCTCAGCCTCCCCAGTGCTAGGATTACAGGTGTGTGCCACCCCACCCCTCATATCAGTATTATGGCATTTGTTTCCAAAGATTAACATTTTCAGTTGTAGTAAAATCAAGTGGGTGGGTTTTTTGGTTATTTTTGGGTTTTGTTTTGCAGTAGGGGAGATTGAACTCAGGACCTTGCCCTTGCCAGGCCGGCACGGTGCCCCTGAGCTACATCCCCCACAGTAAAATGAAGTTTTGCAAAGTTAAATTTCCTTAACATTTAATTTCAATATTAACCTAATCCTTTAAGGTCTATCAAATTGTTAATATTTTACTTTTCTTTTAAGCATTTGAGCTCTATTTAAAGTGAAATGTGTAAGGTTCGACTGGAGCATGAGTGAGACCGCTGAGGCAGGCAAAGTTGAAGCAATGAGGCAAGGAGTGTAATGTGACCTGGCTGGCGCACATGGGCCAAGGGCGACAAGACCGTTGGCATAGCAAGGAGGGTGCGCGCAGTTTATATAGGGGAAGGGGTGTCAGCCTGGAGGGTGGAAAGTTTAGGGTCTCTTGGGTGATGGGCTTGAGGCTTGTGAACAGGACGGGGTGAGGGCAGCAGGGTGATGGCAGGTACAGCAAGGTACAGCGGGTGCCTTGCGGCTTTTTGGAGAATCAGTCTCCTTGCAGGTGTAAATGAGCGAGGCGGTAGCTGGCCTCCATCATCCATCGCTGCTCTTGCAGGCAGTGTGCGACTGTCGGGATTTTTCTTCCTCAGTTGGGCGGGGGTCTCGCTCGGGGGGGCCTGTCAAAATACTTCCTAATATGGGCCCCAGAATACAACACAATAAATGAAGATGTGTGGGAGTGGCCACACTGCAGCCAGCCAACCAGAGCTGCCTTTGTTGCAGGATGATGGTGGTGGTGGAAGGGCTTGGAGCAGCTCCAGCTGTTCCTGCTGTGGCTGCCAAGGCCTCTGTCTGCTCCTGGTCTTGAGAGGAGACACAGCCCGAAAAAAAAGAAATCTAGATCAAAGAAAAAGTATTCAAGGGCAGCGGGGTGTGGTGGTGCACTTCTCTAATCCCAGCACTGGGGAGGCTGAGGCAAGAAGATCAGGGTGGGTTCGAAGCCAGCCTTAACTATATAGTGAGACCCTGTCTCAAAAAGTTTTTAAAAACTTTAAATATATATATATAATATATATATATATATATATATATATATATATCCCCAAGGATTATGCAATTCAACTAAACCAACTACATAGTTCTCCAGGAACTGCAAGTGGTGAAGATGCCCCGGCCTCCCAATGTATCCATACAACAAGATTGTCAGGAGAAAGTTTTGGTCTTCATTCTGGAGGTGTTCATATCCAGATAAACTCCATACTTGAAAGATCCGTTGGAAATCCAAACTCCAGAAATACAAGATCAGGTGAGCATAGCTGTACTTGTGGCTATGTACAGAGTCATTTCCGGAGTCACTCCCACAGCGAAGCAAGGTAGCCTGATAGGGGTGCCACTGAGTCTGGAGAACATGGAAGTAGCTCCTCAGAATTCTGCTCTCCCAGTGTTTGCAAAAAGGTCTTCCATTGGGTTGGGGATTTAGCTCAGTGGCACCGCTCCTGCCTCACAAGTGCAAGGTCCTGAGTTTGATCCCTGGTACAAAAAAAAAGTCTTGCATGTATTCTGATTCTGGGCATCTAGCTTTTTATGCAGCATATAGCAGGGATTTCTCTTGGCATTCGTGCTGCTAACAACTTTTATGTATGGAAACAAAAGCATTTTAAGTCAGATTTTTAAAAGCGAAAGGTTCTTAAAGATTTAGTGTGCTTGGTTATTGTTAGTCTTAGCCTGATTTTCTGTTCTTTTGTACTATACCTTTCATTCTCAGTCACTTTATTACTGCTTAATTTTCTTGAATCCTACATTGAACCATTTGCACTTTTTGGAAGTACTTTGGATTCTTGGAATTACAGACTTCATTCTGAAATTCCTCTTCATGGGTTAAAATGCTTTATTTTATTGGTACTTTCTTTCATTATGCATTTTAAATCAAAGGGCTACCGGTAAATGCTTCTAGAAGAATTGTGCCAGTATTATTGAACTTTTGTTTTCATATCAGTTTGGTTTCTTTACATTACAAGCTGTGGGGAGTTTGGTAATGTAACTAGATTGAGTTTGGAGATATTACTGGGTTTACATCCTACTAAGACTTCTGGATTCTCTTGGACATTTGAGAACTTTTGGAGAGGTTTACAAATATTTTTTACACAACCAAGTTATGGAGTGGCTACTAGCAAGAGACAGTGTTCAGATATGGATGATACTTGTTCAATATGATAGCTGAATTTCAGAAGCCAGTTCTATTCATCTGCCAGCATATACTTTTGAAGAATACATTACCTCATGGCTTACCAGCAAAAACAAAACAAAGTAAAACAAAATATGTCCACTATGAAGAACTGTGATTTCAGACCATATAAATAAATGGGAAGATGGAGCCACTTCATTACACCTTCAAATTTACTATAACTGATATAAATTACTAAGGCCATAAAGCACTAATTTTATTTGGTTACACTGACTATTGATTAAGGCATTAGGATGTATTTTCAGGGCCAGAAGAAAAATATTTCCAAATGGTTTTAGAATCTTATAAGGCTTATGTACATGTTTAGTTCAATTTATCAAAACAGTAAATGAAAGAACCCTGTGTTTTAAAAAGTATATACTATAATATTCAAACTAATGATATGTAATTTATTCTATCCTTATTTAGCATATAATTGGAGTGTTAAATTGTAAATATGTTTTCTTGATAACATTACTAAAACAGCAATTAGGAACTAGTGGTTTGAAAGGAATTCATTTATTCTTTCCTGATGTTGTTTTCAGAGTAAAGAATATTTTCACAATTTTTTAAGATAAACAATCAAAACAAATCTTCTTCAACAATGACTTTGTTTTATTTTGTTTTGTTTTTGGTACCAGGAATTGAACTCAGGACCTTGCACTTGCCAAGCAGGTGTGGCGCCACTAAGCTAAATCCTCGGCCCAACACTGACTTTTATAACTGCCATTTTAAAAATCCTTAAACTTAAAAAAAAATGCTTAAACTTTTCACAAAATTTGTACTTTCAGTTTTAAAACTTTAAAAATTTTTATTAGGACATGTTTACAGTACATAATGATAACATTCATCGTGAAGAATTGGTACATGTACATAACACATCTCAATTCATTTTTATTTTTCCTTCCCCTCCACCCACCTTTAAAAAATTATTTTTCTGCCAACATCAGATTCATTTATTTATTTTATAAGTCCTTATGAAATTTCTATCATAAACACAGATTAATGGCCAGACTAACAGGCCAGAAGCCTATAAAACACATAAGACAATTATGCTAAGTCAAAGTACTCATTTAGGTACACGGGCCATGCTGAATTACAATATTTTTTTCCTCTTTTTTTTCTATTGTTTCTCTTTTATTTTGTACTTTATTTATATATCGTATTTCTCATAAAACAGAAACCAAGTAATATTTAAGCTTATGTATGTCATTTATTTCACTTAACAATATGGCCTCAAGGTGCACCCATTTTCCTACAAATGCTTCAAGTTTATACTTCTTCATGGCAGAGTAGTATTCAATTGTGTATAAATACCATATTTTCTTGATCCATTCATCTGTTGTTTGGCATATAGGCCACTCCCAAGGTTTAGCTAATATGAATTGTGTTGCTATAAACATGGGTATGCTTGTATAATTGTAAGATGACATCTTTAATTCTTTTGGGAAGATACCTAGAAGGGGATTAGCTGGGTCAAATGGAATTTCTATTTTTAGGTTTTTGAGGAACATCTATACTGATTTCCCTAAGAAGTTTACATTTTCCCGCAGCCTCTGCATTTTCTCTGCAGTGTTTGTTGTCTGATTTCTTGATGCTGGCCATTCTTTCTTGGGTGAGATGGAATCACAGTGTTGTTTTAATTTGCATTTCTCAAATGGCCAGCAATGTTGAACATTTATTCATGTATTTATTAGCCATTTGTACTTCTTCAACTGAGAAGTGTCTATGCATTTTAGAAGCTCATTTTTTAAACTTGAGGAGTCTAATTTTTGATTCTATGTATATTCTAGGTATCAGTCTTTTGTCCGAGGAGTATATGGCAATTTTTTTTCCTATTCTATAGGTTGTCTCTTCACTATGTTGGTTGTTTCCCTTGCTGTGCAGAAGCTTTTTAATTTGATTTGATCCCATTTGTTGATTTTTGGTACTATTTCTTGTGCCATTGGGGTTCTGTGCAGAAAGTCCTTCCCTACATCTACAAGAGTTTTACCTATTTTGTCTTCCACCAGATTAACTATTTCTGTATTAATATTTAGACCTTTGATCCATTTTGATTTTAGTTTAGTGCATGGTGAGACATATGGGTCTAGGTTTAATCTTCAGCATGTGAATTGTCATTTTTCCCAGCATCATTGTTAAAGAGGCTATCTTTCCTCCAGCCAAAGAATTTGTCCCTTTGCCAAAGGTAAGGTAACTGAGTGTGCCTGGAGTTGTTTCTGCATCCTGTATTCTGTTTCATTGATCCACAAATCTGTTTTTTGACAATTCCATGCGGTTTTTATCACTGTAAGTTTGTAGGATAACTTGGCCAGTATTATAATGACCCCTGTCTTGCCCTTGTTGGTCAGATTCGCTTTTGCTATTGTAAGTTTCTTCTGGGTGCATATGAATTTTAGGATTGAGGTCTGTAGTTCCGGGAGGAATGCTATTGGTATTTTGATTGGGTTTGCACTAAATCAGTATATTGGTTTTGGAAGTATGAACATTTTGACTATATTGGTTCTGCTTGTCCAGGAAAAGGGTATATCTTTCCATTTTCTGATGTTTTTCTTAATCTCCTTTTTCAGAGTACTGTAGTTTTCATTATAGAGGTCTTTCACTTCCTTGGTCAGGTTAATTCATAAGTATTTCATTTTTATTGTTTTCTGTACTTTGGTGTTTAATGTGTGAATTTCTTTTTGAATTAAATGTGTTTCTTTTATACTGCATATCATTGGGTTTTGTTTCTTGATCCATCTTGCCAACTTGTATCTTTTGATGATGAATTGAGGCCATTCATATTGAGATTTATTACTGAGGGGTATTGACTCATTCCTGTCAATGCATTATTTTTCTGTTGCTGATTTCATTATTTTTTTTCTTTTGCTTAGCTGCTTATCCTGCCAGGTATATTCATTCTTTTTGACTTATTGGCATTGTTAGTTGTATTGTCTACTTTCTGGATATCCTTGAGAATTTTTTGTAATTTGGTTTGGTGATCATGAATTTCTTGAGGTGGTCCTTGTCATGGAAATATCTTATTTCTCCATCAATTTTGAAGGAAAGTTTTTCAGGATGCATATGTCACGGTGTACCATGTATCTTTTAGGGCTTGAAATACTTAACTTGAAGCCCAGGCCTTAAAGGTTTGTGCTAAAAACTCTGCTGTAATTCTGCTGAATTTCCTTTTTTTTTTTTTTTTTTTTTTTGGTGCCGGGTATCAAACTCAGGACCTTGGGGCTTGCAAGGCAGATGTGGTGCCACTGAGCTAAATCCTCAGCCTCTGTTGGATTTACTTTTATATATGATTCATTGCTGTTCTTTAACAGCTTTTAAGATTTTGTCCCTGTGATGGAATTCTAGTGCTTTGAGTATAATGTGGCATGAAGAAATTCTCTTTTGGTTGTGGCTATTTGGGGTTCTATATGCCGCAATTATCTGTATGTTTATTCCTTTCCCTATATTTGGGAAATTTTCTGCCATTATTTCTGTGAACAGTTTTTTATACCATTTGTATTGTCTTCTTATTTTTCACTTATTCCAGTTAAACTTACATTAGTCTTTCTTTTTTGTAAGCAAAACATTTATTGGTACATTTCAGATATACATAATGATAGCATTCATCATAGGGAACTTACACCTGTAGCTGATATATCTTGCTTCTTCTTTGTTTTCCCCCATTCCCCGCTCCCTTTGACCCTTCTTCCCCTCCTTATTTACAAAAGCTTTGTTTCCATTTCTCCTTCTATTCTCTTTTTTTCATGTCCCTTCTTTCCTTTCCTCTTCCCCCCATTATTCCCTTTCTCATTTGAATATTTTTTCCATTTCCCAATATCTATTATACATTTTAGTCCTTGTTTCCATTTTCAGTTTCTCATACCAGAGAAACAATATGGTAAATAAGTGATTTATTTCACTTAAGAGTACTGTTTCAAGGTGCATCCATTTAGCTAGAAATGTCTCAGGCTCATCCTTCTTTATGGCAGAGTAGTACTCCCTTGTATAAAAAACGATATTTTCTTTATCCATTCCCCTATTGGTGGGCATTTGGGCTGTTTCCAAATTTTATCTGTGACAAATTGTGCTGCTATAAACATGGATGTGCATATATTACTGTGGTATGATGCTTTTAATTCTTTTGGGAGGATACCAAGAAGGGGAATAGCTGGGTCAAGTGGAACCTCTAGTTTTAGTTTTTTTGGGAATCTGCACACTGATTTCCACAGTGGTTGCACCAGTCTACAGGCCCAACAGTGGAGAAGGGTTCCCCTTTTCTTGTAGCCCTGTCAGCATTTATTATTGGTTGAATTCTTCATAACAGTCATTTTTTCTGGAGTGAGGTGGAATATCAGCATTGTGTTAATTTGCATCTCTCAAATGAACAGTGAGGTTGAACATTTTTTCATATGTTTACTTGCCATTTGTACTTCTTCATCTGAGAAATGTCTGTATTCATTTCAGATGTGCATTTTTGGATTCGGTCTTTAAATTTGGGGGATCTGATTTTTGGGGTGTTCTTTATATATTCTAGATAGTAGTCCTTTGTCTGAGGAACAGCTGGCAACAATGTTTTTCCACATTGTGGGTTATCTCTTCACTCTGGTGGTGTTTTCTCTTGCTGTGCAAAAGCTTTTTAATAAGATGAGATCCCAGTTGTTGATTCTTTGTGATAGCTCCTGTGCTATCGGGGTTTTGTTCATAAAGTCTTTGTCTACAACAATGTCTTCAAAGGTACTACCTGTTCTATCTTCTAGCAGATTTAGTGTTTATGTTTTAATACTTAGATCTTTGATCCATTTCAATTTTGGTTTAGTGCATGGTGAAAGATACAGGACTAGTTTTAATCTTCAGCCAGTGGAAAACCAGTTGTTGCAGCACCATTTATTAAAGAGGCTATCTTTCTTCCAGTGAATGTATTTGGCTCCTTTGTCAAAGATAAGGTGGCTCAGTATATCTGCAGTTGTTTCTGCTTCTTCTCATCTGTTCCATTGATCTGCAGGTCTGTTTTTTTTTTGCCAGTACCATGCTATTTTTATCACAGTAGCTTTGTAGTGTAATTTTAAATCAGGATTGTGATGCCCCCTGACTTGCCCTTTTTGCCCAGAATTGCCTTTGCTATTCTAGGTCTCTTCTAATTCCAAGTGTATTTTAGGATTGTTTTCTATAATTCTGTGAGATATGCTGTTGGAATTTTGATCAGGATTGCATTAAATCTGTATAACAATTTTGGAAGTATGGCCATTTACACTATATTGGTTCTTCCTACCCAAGTACAGGGGATGTCTTTCCATTATCTGATATCCTCTTTGATCTATTTTTTCAGAGTGCTGTAGTTTTCAATGTAGAGGTCTTTTACTTCCTTTGTTAGATCGATTTCTAGGTATTTCATTTTTTTGGGTGCTATTATGAAAGGTGTTGTTTCCCTAATTTCTCTCTCAGTTAGTTTGTTATTCATGATCAGGAAGGTTATTGATTTTTGAGTGCTGACTTTGTATCCAGTTATGTTACTAGATTAGTCTTTTTGTCATATAGCAGCCTTTGAATCCATTTTTCATCTTCTCTTGTTGATTTTAAGGTGTCTTTGAGTAGCTGGTCTTTGAAAGAATCATTGTCTTCTAGTTCAGAAATTCTGTCCTCACATTGGTTGCTTCTGCTGCCTATACTGTCAATATAATTTTCAATTCCCTGAATTTCTGGTTGAAACATTATTATGGATTCTAATTCTTTGGTAAACTGGTCATTCATGTTTTATATCATTTTTTGGCTCATATAGCTTTTTATTAGTGTCTTCTAAAAGGCCTGGATCATTTTAGTTATTCCTTCCATTATCTGTTTAGCATTATCTACTATGATCCCACTGAGTACCTCTTTGATCCACTTTCTAACCTTCTCTATTATCCTTTCAATTAATTTGGGTATGTGGCTTATGCTATTCTGCCCCTGAATACGGCCTGGCTAGGCATTCAGGGAATTGGGAGTTTTGGGAGACATTTTGCTGCTTTGTCTTCTATTCTTTGTGCTTCTGTTGTTTTTATTTATTTGTTTTGTTTTGTGCCAAGGTTGGTGGATGCTTATAGTGTAAATACTTTGTTGTTAGTATAGAGATCTCTTTAGTTGCTTTTCAGTGATATACTTTTGGCATGGCTAACTATAGTTCTTTGCCTCAGCCCCAAGATATGTCTGCCTTGATTAATTTGAGGGGGGAGAATGCAATGTAATTAGCCCAACACCGAGTTCTCTGGGAATGTGCTCTAGTATTGTTAATGTCACATAGATAATCTGAGTGTTGGTTCACATGTAAATAGCAACAATTATGTGAACCTGGTAATATTGAGCAAATCAGTTACAGTAATACCAAGGCCAATTGGATATTTTCTCCCCCATTAACTTTATTGGTACATTTTAGATATAAAATACAGTTACATTCATCATTGGGATCTTGTACCATTGCATGAGACTCTTGATTCTTATTTTTTTCCCCTTCCCTTGCCCTCCCTTCACCCCCTCCACCCTTCCCTAGTTGCAAAGACCTTGTTTCCATTTTTTTCTTCTCATATTTTTTCCTTTCCCTTTTTTCCCTTCCCCTACTCCTCCCAATTACCCTGCTCTTTTAGACCTTTTCTTCCTGTTACACAATACCAGTTATACATTTTTTAAATTACAATATTAAGATCTAGGAGACATTACCACAGATTTTACAGAATTTAAAAGGATATAGAAAGCATATTACAAAAATCTTTTTTGAAATAAATCTGACAACTTCTAAGAAGTAACTTGGAAGACAAATTAATGAAACTAACTCTGGAGGAAATATAAAATTTGAATAGCACTGATTAAAGAAAGTACATTCCCAATGAGAAAAGTAATTGTGTTGTATACCTATGATGTACCAATAAAAGAATTTAATAAAAATGAAAAAAAAAGAAAGTATATTCCTAGCTTGAAAACCTACCTATATGACAACATCAGGCTCATAAACATTTTAATTGATAAATTATATCAAACAATTGAAGCAGAAAAAAGAAGGAACACTTCTCCCCTCATATTTAGGAGCTCAACATTGTGCTAATCCTAAAACTGGATAAAGATAATAGAAGAAAAAAGTATAAACATAGATAGAAATTTGTTTAACAAAACAAACTATTAGAAGTCAGATCTGGCAGGATGTAGAAAGTGGTTTTGTTATAGGGATGGCAGTGTTGGTTCAGCATTGGAAGATCCACCCCCAAAAGTAATCATTTTAACAGAGGAAAGAAAAAAGCCATATGATCCTGTCACAAGTTGGAGAAAAAGTATCGGACTAAATTCCACAGCTGTTCATGGTAAAAGCTATCAGGAGACTAGAAGTAGAACAGAACCTTCTTAACAGATCAAAGACATGTACTCCATACTTACAGCAAAAATGCTTTATATGAATGGAGAAGATAGAATGCTTTCTCTCTAAGGTGGGGAACAAGGGCAGATATGCTTACTCTTTATCTGCCCATTAAACTTTGAAACCTAGGCCCCACCAAAATAGTCTGGCAATAAAATGATGCAACTAGGATAGGATTGGCATGGCAGAAGCAAAATATTTATATGTAGATGAAATGATCATCTACAAAGAAAATACTGAGAAATCTCTAGGAGCCCCTAGAACTACCTAGGATGCAAAAACCATGATGTATTAAAGAAAAAAAATTGATGAGATTCCATCAAAATTTAGAACTTTAAATGACATCATTAAAATGAAAAGTAGTCCTTAAACAGACCATATTTACAATGCATATAACCTATGACCAGAATATATAAAGAATTCTTAGAGCTCATTAATAGACAACCCAATTAAAATGTAGACGTAAGAAGATGATAAATAGCCAGTATAGCACAAGGAATGGTGTGCAACTCTAGAATCAGAAAAATACTAATCAGGACAATAATAAGATTGAATTATACACTCATTAGGGAGATGAAGTCAAAAGTTTTAAAAGCCTTGTCATGACTTTTTCTTTTTGCATTTAATTTGTCATGCCTAATGGATTCATTCTGCTGGGTTTCCTGGGGTTGTGATCCTCATTGTCTTTTCCTAGGGTATTGTCTAAAATTTTTGGAGTGCCGGTTTGGTATTCATGAAGTTCCTGAGGTGCTCTTTATCATGAAAGTATCTTATTTCTCCATCAATTTTGAAGGATAATTTTGCAGGGTACATCAATCTGGGTTGGAGGTTGTTTTCCTTTAGGGCTTGAAATACATCACTCCAAGCTCTTCTTGCCTTTAGGGTTTGCAAGGAGAAGTCTGCTGTGATTCTGATGGGTTTTCCTTTGTATGTGATTTGTTTCTTTTCTCTCACTGCTTATAGAATTTTATTCTTCTGTTGGATTTCTGGAATCCAAACTATTATATGCCTACGTGTAGATTTTTTTTTTGATTAAGGCTAGCTGGAGTCCCATATGCCTCACTTATGTGCATTTCAAGTTCTTTCCCCCTCCTTGGGAAGTTTTCTGCCATCACTTCTGTGAAGAGTTTTTTTATGTCATCTGCACTCTCTCCTGTTTCTTCATTGACTCCAATCAGTCTTATGTTATTCTTCTTTGCATCATCTAGCAGCTGCTGGATTGATTTCTCGTGTTCCCTTACAGTTTTAAAACAATTTTTCTTTTCCTCCTCACTAATTGCAATCTTATCTTCTGTATGTGAAGTTCTATCCTCACATTGGTTCATTCTGCTGTGCAGACTTTCGATGGAGTTTTTAATCTCTTGGAAATCTGTTTGCATCTGTTTTATGGATTCCATTTGTTTCCTATGTTGGGATCCCATCATGTTCCTCAGGTCCTCTATTTTTTTATCGGTGTCCTCTCTAGATTTATTAATCATGTCTTGCACCATGAGCAAAGTCTTTGCTGTTATCTGAGTAATTATTTCTGATTTCCTTTTTCCCTGATCCTCTTTTGTTGCCAGTTCAGAGAGTCCAGGTTTTTGAGTATCAGATTGTTCCATCTCATTTCCCTTTGGGGTTGCTGTAGGTGATCTGGAACTCTGTTTTTGAGGCTTGTTTATGTGTCTTCTCATTTCCATGGGAGGGGGTGCTTCTGGGGCCCACAGAGCTCACCTTCTCTGCCCTAGGAGCTTGGGATGGCAGCGGGGGAGCTTCCTTCTGTGTTCTGGGACTCGTTCAGCTTCTCTGCCCTAGGAGCTTGGGATGGCGGTGGGGGAGCTTCCTTCCGGGTTCTGGGACCAGCCCAGCTTCTCTGCCCTAGGAGCCTGGGGTGGAGGGGCGGGGAGCTTCCTTCCGGGTGTATGGACCAGCTGACCTTCTCTGCCCTAGGAGCCTGGGAAGGAGGCAGGGGAGCTTCCTTCCATGTTCTGGGACCGGCTGAGCTTCTCTGCCCTAGGAGCCTGGGATGGAGGTGGGGAGCTTCCTTCCGGGTGCTGGGACCAGCTCACCTTCTCTCCCAATTGGATATTAACATAAGAACCATTTGTGTGGGCCGGTGATGTAGCTCAGTGGCACTGTGCCTGCCTGGCAAGCATAAGGTCCTGAGTTCAATCCCCAGTACCAGAAAAAAAAGAATCATTTATGTACCACCCTTTACCCTAGAGAAGAAATCCACAATTATGGTGTAAACAGTAAAAGAACTCAGATATTGACTTACAGCTAATATGTACTCAATGTGACAGCTATATCTCTGCTAGTGATAGAAAAGAATTGAGCAATAATGGAAGAGTTAACCATCAAAAGATTAATAAAGCTTTATGATTATACTATTAAAAATATAGTGTTTGGGAATGAAAGAATGAAAGAGGAAAAATTTGCAACCTTAAAATTTTCATGACATGGCCATAACTTACATGGCTTGCTGCAGACAGCTCAAATTTAATTTGTATGTCTCGATCCTAAGTGACTATGATTTCAATTGATTGAATGATATGATATTGCTAATCTGCATATGCTCTTTTGTTAATACAAGTTGCTGAAACAAAAACAGTCATTGTTATTTCACAGCTACATTATTAAGCTCAGTGCTAAATTTTTCTTTCATTATTTCTTTGTTGTTTCTTCATGGCTCTTCTCATTTTTGCTTGGGAGTTTCATTTGTAAGTAATATATGCTTTTTGTATGCATGTATGTATATAATAACTTATTCATTTTTCAATTTTAAGAGCATTTCAATTTTGTAAAAATTTCCCATTAGAATGCCAAACAGAAAATTGTAGACCTTTGTCTGAGGAACAGCTGGTAAAAACTTTTTCCCACATTGTGGGTTGCCTCTTCAGTCTCTTGGTGGTTTCTCTTGCTGTGCAGAACCTTTTTAATAAGATGAGATCCAAGTTGTTGATTGTGCTAGTTTGGGTGTGACTGAGGTTTTGTTCATGAAGTCTTTTCCTACGCCAGTGTTTTCAAGAGCTCTACCTAACCTCTCTTCCAGCCAGTTTAGTGTTTCTGTTTGAATATTTAGGTCTTTGATCCATTTCAATTTTAGTTTTGTGCATGGTGAGAAACTGGATGATGATCAGATGAATCTGTAATTATATCTCATCAGAGGAAAGGGCCATGACCTATCTGTTACTCTTCAGATGAAGATGCATTAGAGTTAGATGAACTTAATCTTGAGGCCAATACACTCAGTGAACATAGTGTGGAGTTGAATATGAATGTAGAAGATCAAGAAAGGCAGTCAATTATAGAAAGAAATGTGATAGAACATGAGCATGAGGAACTGCAAAATGCAGTTCCAATAAGAAATATTAATTGCAGTGATCCTTTTGTATTGTATAAATTATTCATTTTTGATAATTTACTCAAAATTCTACTTGAAGAAACAGATATGCCATATAATGGAGCTTGAGTACAAAAAGCAGAAAACATCAGTAATGCTAGGTATCTGTTACAATTGGCGACATGAAAAATTTTAAGGGTATATTATTAATTGTGGAGATGGTACAACTACCATATATTAGATTGTATTGGTTTATAAATAATATGTATGCCTACGCATGTATAAAGAATGCTATACAATGCAATCTTTTTGGGGGAGGTACTTTGAACTATTTACATTTCTTTGACAATACCATATTATCGGTATGAGGATCCTTTGAATAAATTTAGAGAAATCATGGAATTCAGACCAGGCTGGCCTTGAACTTGTGATGATCCTCTTGACTCAGCCTCCTGCCTGAGTGCTGGGATTATAGACACGCACCACCACCCCCAGCTCCACATGGGAATTTTTATAAAGTTATATTGAAATGAATGAACAGCTTATTATTTGAACACCACACATTATATACAGATAGTTGTTATTTGAGTATAGACCTACCACGAAAACTTTTGCAAAGAGAAACATATTTCTAAGACACAGTACAGCCAAACTGAAAATTTTTACCAGTACAAACAAATACAAAGCAAAAACATGGCAAAATCATAAACTCTGAAAATTGTTCTGTTGTAAAATTTGTTAAATGGACTGATAAGAGAGCTGTTTGTATGCTAACAACTTGTAAGAATCATACATGTATACTGATGGAAGAAAAATCTGGAAACATAACCTGATAATGTCTTTGATACAGTAATGCAAAGAAAGGTAGTGATTTAACACACCAGATGTCATTATATTACAGTTCCTTAAGGAAAACATTAAAATGGCATAAAAATTATAATACATCTAATTTGTGGTGCATTTGTAAATGAATATTATATACACTAGCAATGAAGACTTCCATTTTCAATTTTAGAGTATTACTTATTGATAAAATATTAACCCTTGAAGAAATGCCACAGGCAGAAATAACTTGAAAAACCATTCACTTTATAAATAAGAAGCTTATGTAGGATCGGCAAGAAATGCCCACAAGCAGTGTAGAGAATGTTATGGAAAAGCATCTGAAAAAATGGGTGCCACTATGGCCACAGAAGCCAGGTGTGGTGGTGCACACCTTTAATCTCAGCACTTGGGAGGTTGAGACAGGAGGATCCTAGTGAGTTTGAGGCCAGCCTGAGCTACATGGCAAAAAAATCTGTCTCAAAAAAAAAAAAAAAGAACCACTATAGCCACAGAAAAAGTCAAACATGTTATGATGTTTTATGCACTCTGCACAAATCAACTGCCTTTATGTATAAAATGTTTCAAATAAATTCATGAATATAAATGAGTTTCTTTTAGTTTAACAAAATAAATAAATTTGTTAATTATTATAATTTTTAAAAATTGTGTGAATATTAATATTTATATTTGAGCAATAATCAAATTCAAATTCAAGCAACTAACTAGATTCAGATTTTTACTAATTTTATTATTAATAAGACAGATGACAGTGATTAGATCCATTTGTATCACCAGTACTACAAGCTGCCTGATGAGACAGTCATGCATGTACTACTGGTGGTTCAAGCCAGTGGAACATGTTAAACTATATGATATGAGAAAGGGGAGAGAGAAGTGGTACAAAGGATCTTACTGGAGAGTAGAAGGATGTTTATAGAATTAGGTAAAGGGAAGAAAAAAAACTGATGAGAAATAGAAGATAAAAATAGGAAAAAAGAAATTATATGGGAGTAAAAGTAAGAGAGCAAAAAACCAAGGAGAAAAAAATTAGAAGGGAGAAGAGAGGAAAATAAAAAAGGACAAAAAGAAATAAGACAAACAGATAAGAAACAAGGAAGGAGAACAAAGCAAAATTCCCCAAGCCCCAATAAACTGGTGAAGAAGAAAGGAGGAAAGGAAAGAAGAAAAAAGAAAAACCTAAAAACAGCCCACACACTCAAAATAAACAAAAACAAAAAACAAACATAAATGAAAAAAATTTCTCTGTGGTTTCCAATGTGTAGTTTTCTTCCAAAAATGTGCAGTTTGGGGGCAGCATGCAAGTGAAGGTGTGTCCTGGCTTGCTGGGAGACAAGGAAGGCAGTCAGCCTGGAGTTTCTCACTGGATGCCGGTACCAGCAGGCAGCAGGGTTAGAGCAAGGCTGAGGGTGCCCATACTGTGATTTTCAAATCTATAAAAACAAACATACCTCCTAGGAAATCATTCCCTGTAGTATGAATTCATTGAAGTAGGATTGCTGTCTCCCACAGTGCACATTTTAAACTCTTAAAAATTGCCTTATTGAGGTATACTTTACAAACCATAAATTTTCCCTGGGTTGTTTTTTTGCTTGTGTTCTGTTTTACTATGGAGCAAATGCTTCATCATTAAGCTACACCTTAGTTATTTTCTTAAAATTGTATTCTGAGGCCAGATCTTGCTAAATTTTCCAGGCTGTCCTCCAAGTTCCAAGCTTCCTTCCTCAGACTCCTGAGTAGCTGGGATTACAATCATGCACATACCCACCAGGCAAATTCTTCCATTTTAAGAATACAATTCAGTATATTTTTAGAGATTTGTGGAAACATGTAACTAACACAGTCCATATATTTACTATCTTAATAGATACTACCAATTTATTCTTTAGCTAGATTCTACTAATTGTCACACTGACATGATGTGAGACTTTCTGTTAAGAGTATTGGCAAGAATGAGAATCTAATCAGGCTGAATATTTTGCCAAACTTAGAAGTAAAAAGCAGTCTCATAATTTCTTCTGAAATTTCAATAGATCTTAATGAGACTGCAGCAACTTTTGTTCTCTTAAGAGCTATTTATATATTAGGGACATTAATGCGCTTTGTATGTCAAAAAGCTTAAAGCTCTACTAGGAAATTCATTTATGAAAATTTGCAGGTTTTGGAACAATATTATGATTTATCTTTATCATGTTCAGCCTTTATATTTCATAAATATCTCCATCTTGTCCAAGTGGCTTTTGGGTTCATGAGAATTCATAGGCTCATTCCAATTCATAATTCACACAATGGTCCACTAGTTTTTTCTATGACTATTTATTTATTTACATGTAAACACTCAGTAAGCCTGGATTTGATTTGTGTGTGCAGACTGAAAGAAGGGACCATGTGTTGTTTTGCTAATTACTACCCAGTCGTCCTCTTCCATATACTGTACAATCTACTTTGCCTCTGTTGTCTGGAAAGGCCACCTGTGTTATACTCACAAGTCTTTGAATCTCTGCTTTGCCTTCTGTGTTAGTTGTGTTTCAAGGGAAACTAATGTAAGTGGGAGACAGAATTTGACAGGAAACCTCAGCGAAGGTTGAGTCTGAAGTCCTCCCATAAGCAAGTGGGAAGTCAGTGCACAGAGAGGTCAGAGGGTGTGATGGATCATCAACTTGGATGCTGACAGAAACGCTGATGCATAGACAGGCAGGAGACTGGTGCTTCCTTGCTCAATGAAGGTGAATCTGAGAGAAAGGACCATGAGGATGGTATTGACAGGTAAAGAGACACCAAGTGAGAAACAGGACTAGCAATGGATTAGGAGTTGCAAATAACATAAAAAAGACTTTACATCTCCGTGGTTAAAGTTTCCATCAGAGATCTCTGAACAAGAAGTATGAATCCTAGGACTTTGTCCTACAGAAATAAATCAGGTCAGTGGGCAGTATATAAGGAAGGATGCAAAATGAATGGCAGATACTGGGTTAATTAATCTTGACACGTTCACTCATGGGGATGCCATCTTACCTTTTCATGGATCTCTTGATTCATGAAAATGTTAATATTTTTATAATACTTCGATACTTAATGTAATGTTAATTTTAAAAACTAGAATGTATATATGTGTGGACAGAGAAAAAAGCAATAAACATCTGGAGCACAGTAAATACCCAACAGTGTCAATGGTGGGCTCTAGGCATAGAATTATGGATTACGGGTAACTTTTGTTCTTTGTATTTATACATCATTTCTTTTTATTCTATAATGAAAACATATTGTTTATGTAGTTAAGAAATAGTTAAAATAAGAACTATTACCTCAGATAAGCCAAAATTTTTGCATTGTCTCAGAGATAAATTAAATTATCATGTAACTTGTCTTTTATGAATTGCTTCCCATTACTTCTCCAACTTATCTGAAGATTCTACCCCCCAGGCTGAGATCATCAATATCATGGTTTTATCTTTGTCCCTCACCTGTGTTTGTTGTTCTTCCTCTCCTCCCTGCTCCTTCTGCCACCCACATTTACCAGGTACCCTCTTTCCCTTCTTCCACATACAGCTCACCTCTCATTTCCTCCAAGTAATGACCCTGTTTTCTCCCACTATATAATTTTCTCCCCTGGAGAACTTGCAAGAACCATTTTAAAAAAAACAAAAGAACCATTTTTAAGCTTTTTGTTTTCGGTACTGGGAATCAAACTCAGGACCTTGTGCTTACCAGGCAGGCATGGTGCCACTGAGCTAAATCCCTGGCTCCCCATTTTAAAACTTGATTAATAGCTATTATCTCCTGTAATCCCAGCACTTGGGAGGCTAAGGCAGGAGTATAGCTGTGAGTTCAAGGCCAGCCTGGGCTACATAGTGAGTTTGAGACCAGTCTGAACTACATAGCGAGACACTGTCTCAAAAAACCAAAAAAAAAATTTATATATATATATATATATATATATATATATGGCTATTATCATAACTTCCTTCAAAGTAGGTATATGTTCCTTTTACCTTACTGAATTTTGAAATTACTACAAGATAAGGATGTTATACCTTTTATCTTTCAATCTAATGCTCTGAAGGCATTCAAGATGGCTGTGCAACTGACTTTTTGATTACATTTTAACAATCCATGAAGCACAGATGTTACTTTTTATCATTCTCTCATGTCGGTGACACATTTGCCAGGGGAAATATATAGAATAATTTTGAGGTGGATTGTTTAAAATGTGTAAATTGTGGTGGGCACGTGCTGTTTCTGCTGTGAATATTAAAGTCCTTTCCCACTAATATGGGAGTTAGATGACTTCCAAGCATCCATGGAACCACGACAGGCTAGCTCATTAAATTGTAGTTGTTCTGATGGGGATTTTTTGAGAATCATATAAGTTCCATCTTTAAAATTCTATTTAGTTTGAAGTAACAGTTTCTCTTTCTTAAACGTGGATGCTGTTTCTGATCATTTTGATGATTATGGGCCATCAGACCTTGGAAGAAGTGTTCAGTATTTGTGGATGAAGGATGCTATTTACACTAATATAAGGAGAGTTCTTCTCCTGCACCTAATTTTGGAAGGTATGATTTACACTATTAAGAAAATGTAGCAGAGCTAGGGCAGTAATGTACTTGGCCTTAGCAGCTCTTCAATATGTGCGGTGGGCCCTTGGATTGTAGAATATAGGGAAAATATGCACTATTTATAAAAATTCTTGTTTTGGTTTCTTTTGTGTGAATGAAGTCAACATCTGTATGACTTTTTCTCTCATTTATAAGTATTTCATTTCTACTTAATATAAACATCCTAAAATACGAAGGACAATATTTTCAACATGCATCAGTGCTTCCAAATGAGGTATTTTGTCCAAGAAAAGTTTTCTTGGCTCTCAAGCTGTGCTTCCCTCAGTGTTCCGTCACCACGGAGAACTGCTGGAGGGGCGCGCAGTCAAAGTCCAGAGTCCCGCCCAGATTCAGAGCTGATTCAGTCAAGCCCTTGATACTCAGCTTGGCTGTGTTCATCAGGTTCAGGCATTCACTAGCCATGAAATAATCAGGGTGGTGCCCGCAGGCCCCGCCTCCCGGGTGGCTCAGGAGCAGGAAGGGCCGGTGTGCCCTCGCCCGGGTGCAGCAGGAAGAAGGGGGCGGGCACCAGCGAGCGGCCTCCGAGAGCTCGGAGCGGGAGGCCGGCGGCCCCGCCTCACGCTCCCAGTCCGCGTCGTCTGCCTGCTCCGCGCCATGATTCCCCGCGCCCGCGGCGGGCGGCGGCGTGACCTGGGCCTTGCTGGCATCCTAGTCCGCCGCCTCCTCAGAAGGCCAGCCAACGCTGAGGGGAGAGCTAGGCCCACAGCCCGCTGGCCCGCCACACAAGGCCCGGCCCCTGTTGCCTGTAATTCAGTTGGGTGTGGTTGGAAATCAAACAATATATTACTTGCCAAGGAGGAACCTATTTTTTTTTTAATTGAAAGAAAGTACTTCCAAAAGGAAATAAATATACAATAGCATAGACCGTGCATGAGACTCAGTGCCCATCTCGAGACCCTCAGTTTGTTGTGAGTGGAGTGTGATCTGGGCAAGTGTGTTGCCAGTGCACCCGGCAGGTTGGGAATTAGTGGTGCGAGTGGAATGACCTGAAAGAGCCATTGTGAGAAGGTGCAGAGCTGGTTACCATGTACTCTGCTTTTCCTTTTTATTTCTATCATTTCTCCTCACAAGTCTGCCTTAGTAGCTAGCACACATGGAAGATCTGGAATAGTAGATGACATTACCTTTTTCATCATGGATTCTCTGATAGATAGCTCAGCCGTAGTCATAGTGGAGTGTGTTCAGTCCTGCTATACTTGGAGGGCAGTTTCTAAGACCCCGGTACACATTTTAATAATCAAAACTTTCTCTGTTCATCCTTGCTTCTATGGGCAGTAAAGGGTCAAGTTTAATCGAAATGCATAGCTTAGTGAAACTAAACAATATGTTAAAATAAGTGCTGTTGTAGTCACAGTGGGTAGTTCACATGGAACTCTGAGGCCCCTTTAGGGAACCACCTTTCAACTCAAAAGTATGTTAAAGCCTTCCCTTGGTATTAGGAAGGGAATCATACTGCCATAATGCTACATCCTTCTTTTCCATGCCAGGAATGGATTATGTGCTAACAGTAGGCTGGTAAGGCCTGGATGTATCCTGCAAAGGCAACACTTAACTCAAGAGGCAACAGGACCACTATGGTAGTGGACATGATTGATACCTACAGCTTGCCTTCAAGTTTGAGACCCCTTATAAAATCTGTCCAATTTTCATTCATCCAAAGCCATTTTCATGTCTTGCTACCTAGTCGAGCTGTTACATTTATTTTTTTTTCCTATGTCTGTTCTTCATACACTAGAATGTAAACTCCATAAAGGTACAGCATTTTGGGGTGTGAAGATTCTCAGCTTATTAACAAGCATGTAGACTAGTGCCTCTTAGATAATAGCAGCACATTGTACGTTTTTAAGTTCAGTGAATGAATGATGGGAACAGCATTCATGTTTGTGGCTCATTCATCATTCAATCACTATAAAATTATTTGTCAAAAGTTATGAGTTCACAACATTTTAAACAAAATCATTGCCATGTGTAATATGCATAGGCCTCCTTGAGCCACTCTGGTGGAGAACAGCAGTCTACCTACAGGCATGAATCACCAGGCAATCCCTGAAAGTTGCTTATTCACATGGAAGGATGTTTCCAAAGTCCCACATGCATACTCCATAAAACTTGCTTTTCATTAACCGAGCATTTAACCAGGGAAGTTTGTGTCTAAGGGGAAGGGCTAGTTGAAAGCTTCTGGCATGACCAAGAAGAGACTGTGAACTCACCATCAGCCCTTGCATCACAATTGTGGGCATTATTAGAGCTAGGGATGTTGAAGTCTCACATCGTGATTGCTGTTTCTTATATTACTATTTGTAATTGTCATGGGGTCTGGTTCATTATCTCACTGGTGTTCTTATGAGATGCATAAAAGTTTGACTGTACATCTTCTAGAGGTGTATGTACAGGTACATGTAAAGGTGTTAGTATGAACACAGCATTCATCAAACTTAATGTTTCTTTCTTCACTTTGTAGGAAATTAGCAGTGCCATTTCATCAGCCGTTTCCAAGGATTACTGTTCTTTTTCTTTGAAGACTCTAGTGCTTAGAATCCTAGATCTTCTCTTTATATCTATTGAAAAATTTGCTTTATGCTCATATCACCAGTAACTGTCCAAGAAAACACATCTGTTCTACATTTTCCTTTCTTTCTGTCTCTCTTTGCAATATTGGTTCTGCCTATCTTGGAGCAGGGGACAACTTTCCATTTTTTGATGTCCTCTTTAGTCTCCTTTTTCAGAGTACTGTAGTTTCCTCTGCAGAGGTCTTTCACTTCCTTGGTTAGGTTAATTCCTGAGTGTTTAATTTTTTCTTGATGCTACTGTGAATGGTATTATTTTCCTAATTTCTTTCCCATTAAATTTATTATTGTTGAACTCAAATGATATTGATTTTTGTTTGTTGAATTTGTATCTTACTACATTGCTGTAATTGGTTATTCTGATTTTTTTGGTGGAATTCTTTGGATCTTCAATGTAGAGTATCATGTCATCTGTAAATAATGATAATTTGCTGTCTTCCTTTTCTCTGTGTATCCTTCTTATTTCTTTCTTTTGTCTGATTGCTTTGGCTAATGTTTCAATTACTATGTTGAATACACTTGGTGATATTGGCTATCCTTGTCTTGTTTCTGATTTTAGAGTGAATGCTTTCAGTTTTTCCCCATTTAAAATGAGGTTGGCCATTGGTTTGTCATAAATAGCTTTTATCAAATTCATGTATGGACCTTCTATACCTGTTTTCTTCAAGGTTCTTATCATGAAGGAATGTTGGATTTTGTCAAAAGCCTTTTCTGCACCTAAGGATATGATCATGTGGTTTTTGCCTTGCCTCTGTTTATGAAGTGTATTACACTTATTGATTTGTGTACATTCAACCATTCCTTGTAACTCCGAGATGAAATCTACTTAGTTATGATATATGATTTTTTTAATGATGTGTTGCACTCTATTTACTAATATCTTGAAGAATTTGCATCTATGTTCATTAAAGTCCTTGGCCTGTAGTTTTCTTTTTCAGTTGATTTTTGGCCTGGTTTTTAGATCAGAGTGATGCTTGCTTCCATAAATGAGTTTGGAAGTACTCCATCCATTTCAATTTCATTGAAGAGTTTGAGGATTCTTGGTAATAAAATATCCTTAAAGGTTTTGTAGAATTCAGCAGTGAATCCATCAGGTCCAGGGCATTTTTTTGTTGGTAGTGTTTTTTGTTGTTGTTTTGGATTTGGGGTTTTGTGTGTGTGTATGTGGTACCGGGACTCAAACTCAGGACCTTACGCTTGTGAGGCAGGCACGGCACCACTGAGCTAAATCCCCAGCAGCTGGTAGGTTTTTATATTACTGTGTCAATTTCATTGTTTGTTTTTGGGTTTTTTTGGCATTGTTGTTTCTTCTTGGGTTAGCTTTGGAAATTTGTATGAGTCTAGGCATCTGTCCATTTCTTCAAGATTTTCCAATTTGTTGGAATACAATTTTTTTTTGTACTGGAGATCAAACTCAGGACCTTGCGGTTGCAAGGCAGGCGGCCGAATCACTGAGCTAAATCCCTGGCTTGGAATACAATTTTTCATAGTAGTTACTATCTTCTGGATTTCAGTGGTGTAATACTCCCAATACTGTTATATAGATTCAGCACAATTCCAATCAAGATACCAACAGCATTCTTCACAGAGCTAGAGAAAACAATCTTAAAATTCATATGGAATCAGAGGAGACCCCCAAATAGCAAAAACTATCTTGGGCAACAAGAGAAAAGAAGGAGGAATCACAATACCTGACTTTAAGCTACACTACAAAGAAACAGTGATAAAAATGGAATGGTACCGACACAAAAACAGACATGTAAATCAATGGAACTTCTTAGAATAGAGGATACAGAAGCATCCACAGACACATTCAGCTATTTTACCTTTGACAAAGGGGCCAAAAACATACAATGGAAAAAAGACAGCCTTTTCAACAAATTGGAAAACTGGCTATCTGTTTGCAGAAGACTGAAAGTGGACCCATATCTCTCACCATGTGCTAAACTAAAATAAAAATGGATCAAAGATCTAAACACTAAAATAGAAATATTGAATCTATTGGAAGATAAAATAGGTAAAACACTTGAAGTCATAGGTGTAGGACTTTCTAAACAGAACTCCAGTTGCACAAGAAATAACAGCAAGAATCAATAAACAGGATTACATCAAAGCTTCTGCACAGCAGAGGGAATACATACAGTTTCTTCATCTCTTTAAACTTTTCATAGACATATGCTAACTTATATTTGTTTTCCTCTCCATCACTGTCCTCTAATTCTGCCTTGGGAGAGTCGGGAGACCTTGGGGGCCTTTTGTTGCCTTGTTTTCCCATGTTCTTTTATGTTTTTATATGTATATGTATATCCCTTTGGAGCTGAGTGTGGAGGTCTAGTAGGGTGAGGAGAGATTGTAGTTTATATGAAGATCTTTTTAGTTAGATTCTGTCTTCCAATAATATGTCCACTACTTTATTTGTCCAGAGATAGTGTTCACCCTTTCAGATATCTAAATAGTTTAGGCCCCGATACTGTGTTGTGAGGAGGGCATTACTGTTGGTTATAACAGCATCCATAAATCTGACCATACACTGCTTATATGTGTTATACCCTGTATTTACACTTATAACCTTTATAACCTATACTATGTTGTTATTAGTACTCTAAGATATAGAGGAAGAAGGGAAGGGAAGGGAAGAGATGGAGGGATGGGTGACAGAGGCATGTGAGTCAGTATGGAGGAGAGGTAGATAGGAGAAATATATTAGCTGAAAAAGTTGGATGAGGGTCAGGTTCTGTTGTAGGTATTTTATATTTGGGGTGCAGGGTTAGTGTAGAGAGTTCAGATAAAATACTTGTTGGATGGGTGGGATTTGAGAGGGAGATGTAATTTGGGATTGAGGTAGCTACAGAACCAGCTAATATATTTGTGCAGCTGTAAGGTGAAGAAGCTAGAGAAGACAAGGGACTAGGTAAGCTAAGGAAGAGCCAGAGGGTAATACAGGGGGAGCGGGGCAGCTAAGAAAGAGCAGATTATAAGAAAAACAAGCTTGATAGGAATTTAAAAATGGGAAAACAAGTAAAAAATAAGCAAGTAATATTGCTACAAATGCTAGAGTTTCAGAAAAGGATTGGGAGAGAAGAGAAAAAGAGTACTAAATCAGTGCCAAAAAGGGAAAACGAGAAAGAAAGAAAGAAAGATCCCATGGAGACCCAGTTTGAATACTCCAACAAGAGCTTGTACATGCAATTGCCGTGTGTCGACTGTGTTGTATAGCCTGTGAAGCCATATAGCTCCACACAATTCTGTTCTTGGCTTACTTGTGGTATGGTTGCATGTAGCCATGTGGATTTCCCCTCTTTTCAGTTTTCCCCCCCTCCAGGCAGCAGGCAGAATCTGACCCTGAGCCTAGTCTTGGCTTAGGGACTCTTTTCCCTCAAGGAGTTGCTGCAGACCTGGCAGGTATGGGATGCCAGACTGAGAGTCAGACAGGCACGGGGTGTCAGGTGAAGACTCAGGCAGTCACAGAATGGGCATGGTGCATCTCGTGGAGACCTGGGTGGGTGCAAGGAGGGTGTGTGGCACTGGGTGGAGATTCAGGTGGGCCTGGAGTGCCAGCCAGAGACTCGGGCTGCCTGGGGAGGGTGGGGGCCACTGGGCACTGGGCTCAAGGGCACTAGGGAGAGACTCAGGAGGACCTGGGACCAGTGCTGTGTGCCAGATGGAGACTCCATCGCACGTGGGACCAGCTCGAGGCACCGGGTGGAGATTAAGGCGGGCCTGGGCCATTCAGTAGGAACTCAACTGGACCCAGGACTGAAGGAGGGTATCAGACAGAGACTGCAGCAGGCACCGGGAGGGTGTGAGACAATGGGCACTGGGTGGAGACTCAGTCAGGTCTGAGATGCCTGGCTGGGGGACAGATGGAGACTCTGACAGGTGCGGGACCCGCTCAAAGTGCCAGGTGGAGGCTCAGGCGGGCCCAGAGCACTCAGTAGAGCCTCAGGTGGGCCCAGCGAGTGATGTGAGTTGCAGAAGGAGACTCCGGTGGATGCAGGGAGGGCACTGGGCAGGGTGACACAAGTGGGCACAGGGCACCAGGCAAAGACTCAGGTGGGCCTGGAACAAGTGCTGAGTGGCAGACAGAGACTCGGGTGGGTGTGGGACTGGCCTGGTATGCATATCTTGCGGTCACCCTAGCCCTGTCCCAGAGCTAACCACCATGTGATGGGTAAAATCCTTCTCTTGTTTCTTAACACAGGCCCATTCATTCCTCTTGCTTCAAGAAACAACCCTACATCTTCCCAATTTTAACTGTACTCTCTCTTGGGAATTCTCTAAGGCCAGTTGTTGAACTTGTTTTATAACATTTACCACAACATGCTTTAAATTGGCCTTCTGATTTTTATCTCCATGGAGACTGTGTCTTTTGACTTTGAATGTGGTACTGTGGATCATTAAGCTTAGTGAATGTGCACACAATATTGAGCATGTATTTTTAAAAATTTCCCGTGTTTTGATTTTTGTTGTATCATAAATCTCAACTCATCATTAAACTCAAGGTCACATAATTTTTCCTTTGTTTTCTCCTACAACTTTTGAAATTTTTCATTTAAGTATAATTACTATAAAATAGTAATTTCTATGCCTGGATTTATTCTTTGTCTTAGCAGAGATAAAATGTTTTATGCCTAGGTAAACAATTTGCCCATGCAGTTTGAGATCAAGCAACTATCTACTAAATACTCCCTCTGCTCAAGATGGAGTGCTAGACCCTGGGTAGACACTGGGTTGAAAAAAGACTTTATAGCTGGGGATTTAGCTCAGTGGTTCTGCTGCCTGCCTCGAAAGCGCAAGGTCCCGAGTTCAATCCCCAGTACTAAAACAAACAAACAAAAAGACTATAAATTGTTCATAGTGATTTGGGAGGCAGGCATGTGATTCCACTAAAATGACAGGATGAGGGCAGAGTTAATCAGCAGACCTGTGAGAATGATCAGCTACAAACTGGAGAACTGGAGATACTCTCTGAGCTGGACTCCATGTGCAATTTCCCAGCCCCCAGCAAGCTGCATTCTGAACAGTGAAAACATGTACCTGTGGAAGGATAGTCAGCTGCTAAGGAACTTGGGAAACAAATGGGCGGGTTGGCCCCACCCACCAGATTACAAGGGCCAATCAGCATCAGAGCATGATTTCAGAGCCGGAAAAGAGCGTGTTCTGTGGAGAAAATCTGCAGTAGGGCCAGAGCCTGAGTAGTGAATACCAGGGTGTTGACATAAAAGAGGAATGACAATGAATTAGACTGTGATTGCCCTTAGGATAGAGATGGTGCAGAGCTTGGCCTTTTTTAAACTAACTTGTGCATAACTTGTGTTACCATTGAATCTAAAGAACCTCCTGACTGTGTGTGTAGCTCAGTGAGAGAGCACCTGTCTAGCATCTGCAAGGCTCTAGGTTCCATCCCCAGCACAAAAGAAGGAAGGAGGAAGGAAGGGAGGCCCAAAGGAAGGAAGAGAGGGAGAGAAGGAGGGAGGAATTGAGGATAGAAAGGGGTAATATTGTTGTAAACAGTTTCAGTGCAGGTATCAGGGCAGAAATGCACAACTGAAGAAAGAGTGGGAGGTGAAGACATGGAGATCACAGGACTGGAAGATGAGAAGGAGACACTGAGCAAGGAGACAGCCACTGGCTGTCAAGATAGGCCTGGCTTCCCAGCTAATGGGGGACATTGTCCAAGTATATACAGTCTTTCTTTGGTCCAGCACTCTTTGAGGGAGTGTGTGGGCGAAGGTTGACTTAGAGGCAGGAATCACAGCTGAGTTGTCACATTCTGCACACCTGGGAGTACCCCGGGCTGGTTTTCCATGCCACCATAATCTTATCCAGAGTCTTTACATAGCTGTGAAAAGTGTCTTCTGAAGGTGGTGGAGGCAAGTGCCTGGTAAAAGTGGCATTCCCTGAACTGCTTGTGGCATGGCACACCCAAGGACAGAAAAGTAATTGTGAAAACCATGAAGACTTCTGTTGCCCTAAATAAACATTAAACTTTCATCAATTATTCTGTCCAATTCTTTGAACAGGATAAGAGCTTAGAAAGGATCACTGGTCACTACAACACCTGTTAACAACTTTGGCAAGCCAGCCAGGAAGTAAGGCTGTTGGATACAATTTTGTTCCTCTCCTTCTCTGAAGTCTGTGGACTCAAGTCAAAGTCAAGAAGGAACTGTTTAGGGTTTTTCTAGTCTTCTTTCCCCCACCCCCAGAAAGGCCCCAATCCTCTCCAACTTCTTTTCTTGTCCCTTCTCTCCCAGGATGAGTGCAGAGAGGCAGAGAGCTAGAGGGTTGTAAAAATTAGCACCCCCCTCCCCCACCCCAGTCCTGCCAGCAGCCACAAGAGAAGAGCAGACATGGCACAGAATAGTAAGCCTGCAGAAGACCCTGCCAGGAGAAGCCCTTGGAGAGAGGGTGGGAGCCCTCTAGTCAGTGCCTCTGCTTCCCTTGGAGAATGGGCATGGCTGTTGGGCAGGAAATTGTGGTCCCCAGAGCATATGAGTTCACACAGTGGGAATGCCTGGACATCTGGCTCCAGAGCTCAGCCCCAGGCAGTAGCCAGAGGGGGGGGGGCTCACTCCCCACCCTGCGCCAGTACCAAAGCCATAGCCACTACACATGGGTGTTCCTCCGGAAATTTAACCCTCCCTAGTGGCTGCAGCCTGTTTAAAAGTGATGCTGGTACAAAAACTGCTGAGCAGGATGTCTTTGTTGCTTTCTGCCACTCTTCCTTCCTTTAGCCAGTAGGGGCAGGTGTTGCCTTCCAAATAATTCATTTGTTGGAAATTTGTTGTCTTTCATAGATACTCTATTTACTTACTAAAGATTCTAAAACCCTGAATTTAGAAACAGCTGGTCTATATCAGTTAAATGTTGGCTGCTTAGATTGTTTGACTAAGAAAGATTTATACAATGTTTACAAATCTAAAAATCAAGGATTTTACCTGAAAGTTAAAGAGATATTAGAGCAAGTGTTCAATTCAGGTATTTTCAACCTTTAAAATTTAATTTGGTTATCTTGCAAAAATAAAATAGTTATAGTTATTTTCCACTGAAATGCCATCTTTTGTAATTAGCTGTAGATAATTAGGTGCCAGTGATGAAGTAAAAATGTATATCTGCTCTAAAGAGTGCATGAGTGAGAAATTTCCCTATGTTTCCATCAGAGTAATATACTTCCTTTAATTCTTAAGCATAAGTGCTACCTTAGGTACTTTTCTTGTTGCTGAGACAAAATACCTGAAACCCAAAGTTAAAGGAGGAAAGGTTTATTTGCCTCTTATTTTATAGAGGTTTCAGTGTACAGTTAGCTGGCTCTAAGGCAGGATGACATGGCAGAGGGGCATTGCAAAGGAGAAACAGTTCATAGCAGGCAGAAGGCAGCAAAGCAGAAAGCAGCAAGTGAGAGCAACTACAGCAGCCCTCTCTCAGTCCCTTATATTCTTTTCTTTTTTTTTTTTGGTACCGGGGATCCAACTTGGGACCTTGCACTTTCGAGGCAGGCGGGCAGAACCACTCCCTTATATTCTATCCAGGCTACACACCCTTAGGAGGGTTGCATTCACACCAACGTGGGCTTTCCCATTATCCACACCCAGCACTGTGCCTAACCAATCAGTGGACTAATTCAGTAATCAGACACCCTTAATCCTACATCACATTCAATCCTAGGATCACACACTCTTAGATCCAGCCACCTCTGAAAAGCCTATGACCACATGAGGCTTTGGGGGACATCTAGACACAAGCCATGGCAAGTGCTAATCTGGTGGTGAAGATTTTCTTAAGAACTTGCAAGTACTCTAAATTTTCAAAACTGAATCAGTAAAATTGCATAACCATTCTTCTGTTCTAACTATTCTTGTGCTTTATTAGGCAAGGTAATTAAAATTTATGGATGTGTCTGTGAAAGTCCTATTCTAAGATCATCCTGGATTAGTTATTTTATTCTTTTTATTTTTTTGTATGGGGTATTTAACTTGAGACCTTGCACTTGCGAGGCAGGCAGTGGAACCACTGAGCTAAATCCCCAGCCCTAGTTATTTTATTCTTTACTAGTGAATAAAAATGCTTTGAAATCATACTTCCCCACATTTGGGAGAATAGCTGTTCTTGTTTTGACACTGGGTAACTGGAGTGAGTGCACTGAAGTATAATTTATAGTCTGGAGAACATCTAGTGGACTGATTGTTCCTCAGTTTGTGGTTTATTGTGCACTTGCTAGGCATGAAAATTCATGCTTTGAGTTTGCAAAATCACTCAATTCTAATCCATCTAACTGTATCAGTCGCCACTCTTTACTTTCCTTTGTTGTCCATAAGTACTTTGATTCTGAGAGACTTGACCAAGTCTACAATCCAGATAGGTTTCCTGGGAATGTTATTTTAGTAACATTTGCTCTATAGCACATGCTAGTTTGCTGTATAAGTTAACAGACATCCTTTTGATCTACTCGATTGAATCTAATTTGTCCCCCACATGAATCTGGCCTGATGCTAGCCTGGCTTCTGTTATTGCTGTAGGTTCAAGTGAGGTACAGTTAGCAGCTTATATGGGTGCTCACTGTGTAGTGAGAGCTGTTTAAACACTTCTTTCCTTGTTATAGTTGCTTTTGACATTATGCGCTTCATGTTGTCTCTGAACTCTTGACTTTCAGAAACAGTTTTCGATCTTATTGTATCTAGTGTCACACTCTAGTTGTATTCTATACCAGAAACTCTTTGTTGCTATGGACCCTACAGATTCTTCTAAATTTTGTCTTGTATAATGAATGTAGTCTAAGTTATCCTGTTCTAAAGCAGAGACATGATTACCAGGATAAGTATATACAGAGGAGATGATGACAAAAAGGTGTCCTAAGACACAGAGGTTGTTTCAGCTTTGGGGAATTTGGGGAGAAACATCAGAAGGTCTGTTAAAATAAAATAACAATATTTTGAGAAGTTACTGTCCCTTCCTTTGGCTATTATATTCTTTGATTTCTTGAAAATTGAAGGTAAAAGTTAGTATTTCATTTTTGTAAGTCCTGGGAATGGACATGGATTGTGATTTGGAAGCATGAAGACTGCTGAGTGAATCACATGGCCTCTTAGCTTTCTCACCCTTGTGTTTTAAGATCCAAAGCCTCTGCTTTCAGGGAACATGTGGGACTTGGGTTAGATGCCTCCTTGTTTCAAACTTCATGTAATTACTTTCAATTTCTAGCTCTACTCTCTTACCAAATTAGCACTGGGATAAATGTAAGAGATATTATTTCCCAGGCTGCCAGGGAAGCCCTGGAAGGGCTCCACTCTGATCCACTGGTGGTTAAGTGAACCCCTGAGGGTTCCACCCTTTTCCCTAAATAGTTAGTGAGCTCCAGTATGGAGAGTCCTAGGGTTAAGAGAGCCCTTAGGGGACTCTACTAAGGGACTGGTCCCCCCTTCCACCAGAGCTTTGAACAGAAATACCCGCTTAGGAAGTACTTGAGTATCACAATGGATGCTTTGTGAACTCAAAAGGTCTGCCTCTTTCTGGAGGTGATGCCCTCTGAAAGACCCCATTCCTAGTCTTCGCTCTCCACAGGTCTCAAGATGTGTCATGGGAAACACCCCACAGATCCCAGCCACTTTGCCATGAGCTTATATCCTTCAACAGTGGGAACAATTTGACTCTGCCAATCTGAAAAAGAACAACTTACCTACTACTGCAATACAGTTTGCATCCAGTACAAACTAGGGAATGGTGAGAGATAGATAAAGGATGGCAGTTTAAATTGTAATAATATTTGTAGTTAGATCATTTCTGCAAAAAACATAGTGAAATCTCTTATGTTTAGGCTTTTGTGACTTTATTTTTTGAAAATCTCCACACCCTGATAATCAGAGGGGTCCCTAAGGAAGAAGTTGATATCATTGACGATTGTGTCCTCAGATCCTTACCTGTCTCTCTGGGGGATGTGGGTCATATGGCTTGTATTTAGATGTACCTCCAAAGCCTCATGCACTTATAGGTGGGGCTTTTGGGAGGTGGCTGGATCATGGGTGTGTGAAACTGGATTAAGGTGCATGATACTTGGATTAAGGGTGTGTGATAACTAAATTGGCTTAGCATAGTTCTGGGTATGGATAATGGAAGTCTCACCCTGTTGGTGGGTGGCGCCAATCAAATAAACTTGTAGCCTGGGTAAAATGTAAAGGTACAATTAGAAGACGGCTTCCTTCCTGCTGCTTGCTATTTCACTGCCTTCTGCCTGTTTTGCCATGCACTGTTTCTCCTCTGTGATGCCTCTCTGCCATGCCACCCTGCCTTGGAGCCAGACATCTACAAACTGTGAGCTGAAATATACCTTTCCTCCTTTTAACTTTGGGTGTCAGGTATTTTGTCATAGCAATGAAAAAAGTAACTGAGACACATAGGAATAGAAAAATGCATTAAGAAATTATTGATTATGATAAGGTAAGAGGGGTCATACAGGGTAAAGAAGAAAATTCAGCTGTGTTCCAAAGCCAACTGTGCATCAGTAAATATACAAACTTAGATCCATCTTCCAGGAAGGGACAGGAACTGATAGGACATCATTTAATTTGACAGTCAGCTCCAGATATTCTGTACAATTTACAAAAAATTCAGATGGGCCTTCAGACACCTCTGAGCCAATTGCTGGACACCACCTTTTCAGTTTTCAACAATCAAAATCCAGATGAGAGTGAAAAAACAAAGGTCAAGGGGCTGGGGATTTAGCTCAGTGGTTCCGCTGCCTGCTTGGCAAGCACAAGGTCCTGAGTTCGATCCCTGGTACCAAAAAAAAAGCAAAGGTCGAAGTTATAGCTATCACAATTTTGCAATGCTATAAACATACCGAAGTCATCTAAGGGAAATCCCAGGGACAGTGAAGGAAAGGGTTCCTGCTTTAAATGCAAGAAGACTGGTCACCGGGCACATGACTGCACCAAGCCACCACCTGGGCCCTGCTCCATGTGTCAGGAGGGTGATGTGCCTAATGCATGGCACTGGAGGATTGACTGCCCCCACTCCTAGAGAGGGGCTAGGTCAGCCAAAATGTTTATCTGCTCTGATGAAGACTGAAGGGGTCTGGGGTAACCTACTATTCCTCTGTCTGTGGTCATCACCATCTCCTGTGAGGAACCCCAGGTGACCTTGCATGTCATGTGGGAATCAACTTAATTAGGTGTCTGTCTTAGTTACTTTTCTCTCATTGGTAAGCCAAAATACCTGACATCCAAAGTTAAAGGAAGAAGGGTTTATTTAGCTCACAGTTTGTAGAGGTTTCAGTCCATGATCGGCTGGCTCCAAGTCCAGGTGCCACATGGCAGGGCGGCAACAGTTCATGGCAGTGGAAGGCAGCAAAAGCAGCAAGGGGGTTTAACAGTGTCTTTCTGCCCCTTTTATCTTATTCAGACAGTTTAGGGCAGGTAGCACTCAGACCCTTAATCCTAGTGCCCTTAGGACTAGCTCCACCAGGAATCAATCACACACTCTAGATTCAGCCACCTGTGGAAAAGCATGAGGATTTGGGGGGACATCTAAAAAAAGCCATAACAATGTCTCATTCTGTTCTAACTTTCTTCTCTGGAAAACCCTTCTCTACATCTGTAGCCATAATTGCAGCTGAGGGGACCTCTAGTCAGAGCTTCTTTACTCCTACTTTGATATGTCAATTCGAAGGCCTGATGTTTAACCATAGGTTTTAATTGCTCCACAATGTCCTACTCCCTTGCTAGGAGGAGAGTTACTTGCAAAATTGGGGGTAATTCTCAAATTCTGGCAAAGGTCAAAATTTGGGATTACCTCTATATAGACATTCTATACACATGTTTTATATACACTTTTTTTATACTTTTTTTTTTTTTTGGAAACAGGGTCTGGCTCTGAAATTCAGGCTGGCCTTGAGCTCACTATGTAGGCTGGGCTCAAACTTGTTGCAATTCTCCTGCCTCAACCTCCCATGTGCTAGGATTACAGGCATTTGCCAACACCCCAGGGCAGCAATAAATTTGTTATACTTGTTTCTTTTTCTTTTCTTTCCTTTTTTTTTTTTTTGACAAGATCTTGCTGTGTAGTTTGGGCTGGCTTTGAATTCAATATATAGTCCAGGCTGGCCTCAAACTTGCAGTGATCCTTCTGCCTCAGCCTCCTGAGTGCTGAGATTACAGACATGCATTACCATGCCCAGTTTAAGGCTTTTATTCTTATACTCAGGAGGGATGAGTGGGAGAGCTGTGGGTGACAAGAGGCCCAGGGTGACTGAAACAGGAAAAGGTGTACAGCATTTATGGCATTTACAGGGTGGGCAGGAATGCATTCTCTCAATGTCATTACGGGTAGAGGTGGAGTAGTAATTGTGGCTGCAAACTTCTTTATCATGCCTCTTCATGCCATAAATGTGCTCCTGGCATGTGGACCCCACGCCTTGCTGTATCATTTCCTCCCCCCCCCCAGAGATTTTATGTTAGTTAATCTTAAGGAGTCAGGGCTGAAGATCTCTTCTTCTGTAGCTTCTCAGAGTTTACAAATGGGTGTATCCCCACCTGTCTTTGGAGTTTATATAAGTCTCTGGCTATCTGATCTAAAAGGGACAGTGGAAGCTACATATGCTCTTGGCCTGGAATGGGTTGGAATGTGTTGGCGACCATTAGCTTGATGTAAAAATGTTGGAGCCTAAAAGAATGAACTTAACAAGTAGGGTAAAAAAACATGGCTTGAGGATTCTAATCAGCAGTCCAGTCGAGAGCAGAGGCATTAGTAAAGATCACAGTCTCAATTTTAGTAATAACTTGGCTCACAAATGCTTCTGTTTGCAAACAGTTCATTTCTTGAACAGAAGTGTTTGGCAAAATTTGGCTTCTGTTAGCAAGCTCTGCATTGGGTGATGAACACAACTGTGGCCATCTTCCCCAGCACCGTGGAACAAATTAAGTTCATGAACCGCGGTATCACTGTATTTTACTATTTTATCTATACTATCAAATGTATGCCTCAGTTTATGTGTTTTTTGTTTAAAAATCTACTTCCATCAGTATATCAGCTTTTTTTTGTGTTATTAAGAAGGTGTGTCTGATAGACTGGCCCTGCTAGAAAATACTAACTCAGTAACTTTCACATAATTACAAACTAATTGTTGCTTCTTCAGCACAGGATGTAGAATAGCTGTGTTACGTTTATACCTCCAGCCTTATGCTGCCCTGGGTCTATTTCCTTGCTTTACTCTGTGAACGTCTCAAGGTCTGCACTTGCTAATGGCAGGTGTGTTGGGTCAGACTCAAAATGACTCACGACAAGTGCATGCTTCTGGCACAGTAATAGTTAGAATCATGTATACATGCACAAGAGACCTTATTTCATAACATTCTGGCTCTATTTACTTTCTGATAGGTGACACAGGTGACTCCATCTTCATTCTAACAACTCTTACACTTTCCTTATATCCCCCGCTGGTGCTTGTGAATGTCTCTGAAGTCATCACTGATCAACTGTTCTGTATTTACATTTCTTTAATCTGTCCTCACAGAGATGAACTTTCCAGGTTGTGGATCTTATTGGGTCCCAAGATGGAGGGGAAGATAGTGATGTTTGGTCAGTAGTCAATGTCATTACCCTTTTAGCCAAATTTGAGTGATAAGGAGGTTCACAAGGAGAGATCATTTAACTAGGAGTTTAAACTCAAGTACATTATTAAGTTTAATCTTATCTTTCTGGTAAATGATAGCTAGTATCTTTTTTTCCCTTAAATTATTTTATTGGTACATTTTAGGTATACGATACATTTACATTTATCATTGGGTGTTTGTACCTGTACATGGTGTATCTTAGTTCTCATTTTTTCCCCATTACCTGTGAGCCCTTCACCCCCTCCACCCTTCCCTATTTACATAGACATGATTTCCTTTTTTTTTCTTTTCTCATAATTTTTCCTTTCCCTTCTTTCCTTTCCCCTTCCCCTCCCTTCACCCCTAACTCTTTGGACCTTTTTTCCTATTTCAAGTTATCAATTATTCATTTTAATCCTTTTAACGCTTATTTACACTTTCAGTTCCTCACAATAGAGAAACTATTTGGTATTTACACATGTGTATCCTATTTATTTCACTTAAGAATATGGCCTCAATATGCATCCATTTAGCTATAAATGTCTCTAGTTTCTCTTTCTTTATGCCTGAGTAGTGCTCCATTTTATAAAAAAAACACATCTTCTTTATTCAGTTTCCAGTTGATAGGCACTTGGGATGTTTCCAAGCTTTAGGTATTATGAACGGTGCCTTTATAAACATAGGTGCACATATATCACTCTGATATGATTCTTTTAATTCTTTTGGGAAGATACCCAGCAGGGGAATAGCTGGGTCAAATGGGACCTCTAGTCCTAGTTCTTTGAGGTGTCTCCATACTGATTTCCACAGTGGTTGCACCAGTCTGCACTCCCACCAACAGTGGAGAAGGGTTCATTTCTCCCCACAACCTCACCAGCATTTGTTATTGGTTGATTTCTTGATAGCAGCCATTCTTTGTGGGGTGAGGTGGAATCTCAGTGTTGTTTTCATCTGCATCTCTCGAATGACCAGTGATGTTGAACATTTTTTCATATACTTATTTCCTGCTTTTACTTCTTTGTCTGAGAAATGTCTGTTCATTTCAGATGCCCATTTGTGAATTGGGTCTTTGAATTTGGGGGGGGTCTGATTTTTTTCATTTCCTTATATATTCTACATAGTAGTCCTTTACCTAAGGTACAGCTGCTAAAAATCTTTTTCCCACATTGTAGGTTGTCTCTTAGCTCTGTTGGTGGTTTCTCTTGCAGTGCAGAAGCTTTTTAATAAGATGAGATCCCGGTTGTTGATTATTTGTGCTAGTTCCTGTGCTACTGAGGTTTTGTTTATAAAGTCTTTTCCTATGCCAGTGTCTTCAAGAGTTCTACCTAACTTATCTTCCTGCAAGTTTAGTGTTTCTGTCTTAATATTTAGATTTTTAATCCACTTCGATCTTAGTTTAGTGCGTGGTGATAGGTATGGGTCTAGTTTTAATCTTTGGCAGGCTGAAATCCAGTTTTTCCAGTACCATTTATTAAAGAGGCTATCTTTCCTCCAATGAGGGTGGTTGGCTCCTTTGTCAAAGATGAGGAGGCTGAGTATGTCTGGAGTTATTTCTGCATCTTCTAATCTATTCCACTGATCCTAGGGTCTGTTTCTTTGCCAGTACCATGCTGTTTTTTATCACAGTCACTCTGTAGTATAGTTTCAAGATGGGGATTGTGATACCCCCACACATGTCTGTGTTGCCTAGAATTGCTTTTGCTATTCTAGGTCTCTCCTGGTTCCAAATGAATGTTTGGATTGTTTTCTCTAGTTCTGTGAAGTATATTGTTGGAATTTCAATTGGCATTACATTAAATCTATATAGTAGTTTTGGAAGTATGGCCATTTTCAATATATTGGTTCTTCCTGCCCAGGATCAAGGGACGTCTTTCCATTTTCCTATATCCTCCTCAACCCCCTTTTTCAGAGTGCTGTAGTTTTCAGTATAGAGGTCTTTTGCTTCCTTTGTTAGATTGATTCCTAGATATTTCATTTTTTGGATGCTATTGTAAAAGGGATTGTTTCTCTAATTTCTCTCTCAGTGAGTCTGTTATTTGTGTATAAGAAGGCTATTGTTTTTTGAGTGTTGACCTTGTATCCAGCTTCTCTACTGAATCTGTCAATTAAGTCTAGAAGTCTTTTGGCCAAATTTTTCGGGTCTTCTATATAAAGTGTCATATCATCAGCAAATAATGACAGTTTAACTTCTTCCTTTCCTATCTTTATTCCTTTTATTTCTTTCTCTTTTCTAATTGCTGTGGCTAATGTTTCCAGAACTATATTGAACAGCAGTGGTGATAGTGGACATCCTTGTCTTGTTCCTGATTTTAGTGTGAAAGTTTTCAGTTTTTGACCATTTAGTATGATGTTGGCTCTTGGTTTTTCATAGATAGGCTTAGTCAGTTTGAGATAAAGACCTTCTATTCCAAATTTCTGTAGGGTTTTTTTTTTTTTATTATGAATGGGTGTTGTATTTTGTCAAATGCCTTTTTTGCATCTATGGAGATGATCATATAGTTTTTGTCCTTGTCTCTGTTAATATGGTTTATTACATTTATTGATTTAAGAATGTTGAACCATCCTTTCCTCCCTGGTATAAATCTGAATTGGTCAGGGTGTATGATCTTCTTGATGACCCTCTGTATTCTGCTTGCCAGTATCTTGAGGATATGTATATATACTTTTTTCGGTACCAGAGATCAAACTCAGGTCCTTTCACTTGCTCAGCAGGCAGTAAAACCTCTGAGCTAAATCCCCAGCCTTCTTGAGGATTTTTGCATCTATGTTCATTAGGGAGATTGGCCTGTAGTTCTCTGTTTGTGTTGGGTCTTTCCCTGATTTGGGAATCAAAGTAACACTTGCTTCCAGGAGTGAATTTGAAAGTACTGCTTTCCTTTCAATTTCATTGAAGAGTTTAAAGAGTAATGGCGATAGTTCTTCTCTAAATGTCTTGTAGAATTCAGCAGTGAAGATATCAGGATCTGGGCTTTTCTTTGTTGGTAAATTTTTTATTACATTTTCAATTTCACTCATTGTAATTGGGGTGTTTAGAATTTCTATATCTTCTCCATTTAACTTTGGCAATTCATATGTATCTAGGAATCTGTCCATTTCTTCTGTGTTTTCCGTTTTTATTAGAGTACAGGTTCTTGAAGTAGGTATTGATGATCCTCTGGATTTCTGCTGGGTCTGCTGTGACTTCACCTTTTCAATTCTTAATTGCTTGGGTTTGGGCCTTTTCTTTCCTTTTTTTGATAAGGTTGGCTAAAGGTTTATCGATTTTATTTATTCTTTTGAAAAACCAACTCTTTGATTCATTGATTTTTTTGTATTGTTCTCTTAGTCACCATTGCATTGATTTCTGCTCTGATCTTTCTAATTTCCTCTCTTGTATGAGCTTTGGGTTTGCTATGCTCTTCTTTTTCTAGGAGCTTGCGGTTCGGCATTAGGTTATTTGAGTTCTCTTGGTTTTCCTAATATGGGCATTCACTGCTATGAATTTCCCATGTAGAACTGCTTTCACTGTGTCCCATGGATTCCTGTATGTTGTACTGGCATTACCATTTACTTGATAAAACTGTCTAATTTCTTCTTTAGTTTCCTCTGTGACCCATTGGTTGTTCAGGAGGGTGTTACCAGTTTCCATGATTTTGTGGGGTTTTGCGGTTTCTTATGTTACTGATCTTCAATTTTATTGCACTATGGTCTGATAATATACAGGGGGTAACTTCAATTCTTTTCTGTTTACTTAGACATGTCCTATGAGATAGCATGTGTCTATTCTGGAGAATGACCCGTGTGCAGCTGAAAAGAATCTGTATTCTGATTTTGTGGGGTGGAACACTCTGTACACATCTATTAAGTCCATTTCTTCAATAGCTTGGTTCAGTTCTAGAATTTCATTGTTTATTTTTTGTCTAGATGATCAGTCTACTTGTGATAGTGGGGTATTGAGGTCCCCCACTACACTTGTATAGGGGTTATTTGGTTTTTCATGTCCATTAATATTTGTTTTGTATAGTTGGGGGCATTCGTATTTGGTGCATATATATGTAAGATTGTCATCTCTTCCTCTTGGATTGTTCCCTTCTCAAGGATATAATGACCACCTTTGTCTCTCTTAATTAGTTTTGGTTTCTAATCTACTTTGTCTGCAAATAAGATTGCAACCCCTGCTTTTTTCTGGGTCTTGTGGTGTGGAGAAATGTTTTCCATCCTTTTACTTTCAGTCTATGAATGTCTTTTTGAGTTAGATGTGTTCTTGTATACAGCGTATTGTTGGATTTTGCTTCTTAATCCATTCTTCCAGTCTATTTCTTTTGATTGGTGAATTAGGGCCATTGACATTGATGATTAAAATTGATAATTATTGACTCATCCTTATGATGTTTTACTGTTGTTGGCTCTTTTTGTTATTTTCCCCCTTTCCCTTTAGTTTCTTTCCTTGCCTAGTGGCTTCCCTCTGTTGGGCCTCATGGAGTTGTGACCTTCATTGTTTTTTTGTAGGATATTGTTTAGAATTTCTTGGAGTGCTGGTTTGGTGTTCATGAAATTTCTCAGGTGTTCTTTGCCATGGCAGTATTTAATTTCCCCATTGATTTTAAAGATAGTTTTATAGAATACAACAGTCTAGGTTGGAAGTTATTTTCTTTTAGGGCTTGAAATACTTCACTCCAGGCTCTCCTTGATTTGAGGGTTTGTGTTGAGAAGGCTGCCGTGATTCTGATGGGCTTTCCTTTGTAGGTGATTTGTTTCTTTTCTCTAAGTGCTTGTAGGATTTTGTTTTTCTGTTGGGTTTCTGAGATCCTGACTATTATATGTGTAGGTGTAGATTTTTTTTGATCATGGGTAGTTGGAGTTCTATATGCCTCACTTATCTGTATGTCCAATTCTCTACCTCTGTTTGGGAAGTTTTCCACTATTACTTCTGTGAACAGTTTTTTATGCCAATTGTACTTTCTCCTGGTTTTTTTTTGGACTCCTATTAGTCTTATGTTTTTCTTCTTTGCATCATCTAGGAGCTGCTGAATTCATTTCACATGGTCCCTTACTATTTTTACAAAATCTCTGTTTTCATGCTCCTTAACCGCAATCCTGTCTTCTATATCTGATATTCCATCTCCAGATTCCCTTAATCTGCTATGCATACTTTCAACAGCAAAAGCAATTCTGGGCAACAGAGACATGGCTGCGGGTATCACAATACCCAACTTGAAGCGATACTACAAAGCTACTGTGATAAAAACAGCATGGTACTGGCAAAGAAACAGACCCGAGGATCAGTGGAATAGATTAGAAGATGCAGAAATAACTCCAGACATACTCAGCCACCTCACCTTGGACAAAGGAGCCAACCACCCTCACTGGAGGAAAGATAGCCTCTTTAATAAACGGTGTTGGAAAAACTGGATTTCAACCTGCCAAAGATTAAAACTAGACCCATACCTATCACAGTAAACTAAACTAAGATCTAAGTGGATTAAAGATCTAAATATTAAAACAGAAACACTAAACTTGCAGGAAGATAAGTTAGGTAGAACTCTTGATGACATTGGCATAGGAAAAGACTTTATGAACAAATCCTCAGTAGCACAGGAGCTAGCACAATGAATCAACAACTGAGATCTCATCTTATTAAAAAGCTTCTGCACTGCAAGAGAAACCACCAACAGAGCTAAGAGACAACCTACAATGTGGGAAAAATTTTTTAGCAGCTGTACCTTAGGTAAAGGACTACTATGTAGAATATATAAGGAAATGAAAAAAATCAGACCCCCCCCCAAGTTCAAAGACCCAATTCACAAATGGGCATCTGAAATGAACAGACATTTCTTAGACAAAGAAGTAAAAGCAGCAAATAAATAAATGAAAAAATGTTCAACATCACTGGTCATTCGAGAGATGCAGATGAAAACAACACTGAGATTCCACCTCACCCCAGAAAAAATGGCTGTTCTCAAGAAATCAACCAATTACAAATGCTGGCAGGGGTATGGAGAGAAAGAAACCCTTCTCCATTGTTGGTGTGAGTGTAGACTGGTGCAACCACTGTGGAAATCAGTATGGAGATACCTCAAAGAGATTTTAATCTCCTTAATATCTGTTTGAATATGTTTCATGGATTCCATTTTTTTCTTATGTTGGGCACTCATGGTTTCCATTTCTTTCTTATGCTGGGCATTCCTGGCTTCTAGCATGTTTCTGAGCTCATCTTTTTTTTTTTTTTATCTGTTTCTGTTCTAGAGCCTCTAATCGTGTCTTTCACTCTGCTCACCATCTGTGTAGTTATCTGGGAGATTATTTCTGCTGTGAATTTTTCTAGAGCTTCATTCATCTGTTTTGTTTCTTCCTGTGCTATCAGTTCAGGATGTCCAGGTGGTTGGTTATTGGACTTTTCCACCTCATTTTCCCTAGAGTTTACCCTTGGTGGCATGGAAGTCTGAGTTTGGGTCCTGCTTAAAAGTCTTCTCATTTTTGTCTTTGGTACTGTCCTTGGTTTAATTCCTGGGTTGATACCTTGAAATTGCTTATTTTTGAGACTTCGAAATTGCTTATTGTTAGTATCTCTGTTGCTTGTAATTACAACACTTATGGAATGATTGCTTCTCAGATGTGTCTTCCAGATATAGCTGGTCTTTAGGTTTTGAGTCTCTAGTAGCTCTGAGGCTATCTCATTTTCATTATACCAAGATGGACCACTGGCTAGATCCATCACAACACCTTAGCCCAAGTGATACAATCAGCAACACCATAGCATCAAGTACATCTTAGAAAATGAGAATTTGTGAGCGTTATTAATCTATCACCTTTAACTGTGTGAATTAAATCAAAATCGAGGACCAACCCAACATATGTTTATAGTGAATAAACTCTTCAATATAGCAACTTTTCCCTTCAGGATAGGGAGTTAGAAGGAGTTGAGGTGGGAGGGATAGATAGGTAGAAGGATAGGGAAAGGTTAGCAGTGAGACCAGAGGACACAAGCGAGAGAAGAAAAAAGAGAATAAAAGAAAAATAAAGAAGAAATATGAATTAGGGCCAGAACAGGAACAAAAAGGGAGATGAAGTACATTGTGAGACAGCAAGAGAGTGAGTGTGAGAGAGAGAAAGGAAAGAGAAAAGAAAGAAAAAAAGAAGAGAAAAATAAAAATTTGAAAAAAGGAAAAAACTTAAAAATAAGAGCAAAAAAATATTTTTGGAAATAAAAAATAAAAATGAAAATGAAGGGCCTCCTTCAGGGTATGTCTCTGGTGTCACAATAGACAATGTGGGCAGCAGTGTGTAGATATAAGTCAGTGAGTCTCAGCAAGCCAGTTGCAGACCTGTGGGATTCAGGCAGATTTCTGGTGGCAAATCCCAAGGTGAGTTCCCTGTCCTCCTGTAGGGTTGAACTCTGCAAGGTTGTACTGCAGATTCCAGCTGCCCTTCTCCTACCAGCTGCCCTTCCCCTAAAGATAGTCCAGGTTCCAATGGGAGGTGATGAGCCCTCCAACTTACCCAGTACTGTGGTCTGGTGTAACCTGTGTCTTTGTAGTGTGGAACCAGATAGCGGGTACAGCCAGGAGGCCAGAGGCAGGGGGTGGGGGCGGGGAGGTGTTCTGCAGGCACCCGCCGCAATGGGTGTGGCTAATAGTGAGGGGTCCTTACCTTCTGGCTGGTCCCTGCTGGTGTGCTCGGTGCTGGCTGGATGGAGCAGGGCTCCCGGTGACCCAGGGACTTCTCTCTCTGGTGACCTGGGGACTTCTCTCTCTGGCGGGCTAAGTCCATGGCTAGTATCTTGAAACATTGGATCACATCAACTCGCTGTGAGTGTTCTTTTGCAGAATTTTGAGAGGCAATAGGTGCAAAGTTTTAAAAGGAAAATATTCAAGAGAACCAACAAGAGGAATATAAAGTGAGTTTATAACCAAGAAGCATGATTTTTAGTGAGACCATTTTTTATCAAAGATAACCAAAGGAAACCCAATTGGTCTGACTGTAAATGATTTAGAGAAGAATATAATTGTAAATGACAAAAGACTTAGAATGGCCATGGTTAGCATTTTTTTGAGAGATTAGAAATTGACAAAATAATCTCGTTTTTTTCCATGTTACACAATATTTTTGAATTACAATTATGAACGACAGCACTATATCCAGACCTTTGCTTTCTTATTATTTTTTCATTTCTTTTTTACCATTTTGTTATTAAGACTACATTTATATTTTCATTCTGTGTAAGAATAATATACATTTATTTGTAATTCCTCAATAGTAGACTATTTTTATCCAATTACAAAATAATCAGTGACACAAATACATCCTCATCTATATTTGCTATTTTTAATTAAATGAGGTTAAAAGTAGAATGTAATTGTTATAGATGTGATTTTAGGTGAGCAACAGCTAATCATTTCAATGTTTAGAGTTTTCCTAAGCTGAGCACTTTAGAAGGAAGTGCAATACTACAGTTGAATGACAAAGAAGCCAGCAATAATTAGAATCACAGCTAACCAAAAGCCCTTAAGATATTAGCTGAGCTTTTACTTTTGATGGGAAATTTAGAATCTTTTAAAAAGTCTACATAGGTTGATAGCACTGACAAGAATACCAAATAGCTTCAGATATCTTAGATGTTTAGGAAACATTTTTAATGCCCATAAACAGATTTCATATCTGATGTATACATGCATCTCATATACTCAACAGCAGCATGCGTTTTCAGTCAAAGCATGCAGATGTCGATCAGGTTTTAAATGGAAGGATTGTTCAAGTGGTAGGTGTTTTTCCATCTGAATGGTACTGAATTCAAATGGTAGAAGGGACAAAATTTTATTGATCATTTTATGCATTTATAAATCAGTTGCAAGCATATCCTCTAAAAGAGAGCACTTTTGGTTATTTTGAAAGTATTGAAATCATGTATTTTTAATTTTACAAAATTCTGCATAACATTTAGACAAAACTCATAAATGCAGTATATTATTCATCATATACAGTAATACCTTGGTTCATCAATGCTTCTGTTTGCAAACAGTTCGGTTCAAAAACAAAAGTGACAAGCAAAATTTTGCTTTTATCTGGGGATTTAGCTCAGTGGTTCCGCTGCTTGCTTTGCAAGCACAAGGACCCGAGTTCGATCCCTGGTACCAAAAAAAAAAATTTGCTTCCATCCTCAAACTCCACATAGGGTGACAAACACGACCACGGCCATCTTCTTAACACAAACACAAACGCAGCCATCTTCCCCAAAATCATAACACAAATTAAGTTTGTAAATCAAGGCACCACTGTATAGACGTATCCCTAATCTCAGATGTATAGGCTGTCAGGTATACCGTGTTAACCCAAAATAATAGTAGTTTATATCAGGACTTCTAAAGTGATCATTGAAGAGAGTTTCGAACAAATAGATACTTAAGCAAATCCTGACTCAGCTAAAACTGAGTCATCAAAGAAATCAAAGCTTACTGGCAGAAAACTCAAGAAGTTATCTTGATAATCGTAGACTGTTGTTTCTTCTAAGTCAGTTTTTTGTAAATTCTCTTAAGAGAAGATTGATACTTTAAAAAACCTTGTTGTTTTAAGCATAAAGGAACAGAATTTAGTTCCATATCAATGTGTTAAATTTTGATTCTTAGAAAATGCATTAAATAACTTTGAATTACAGTTAACATAATCACACATATAAGTTTTCTCTTATAACAGTTCCCTTAACAGACCTTTACTGAAGTAACCTATCTGAACATTCTACAACTTGAACAATTTAATCATTTAGGAAAAAAATATCTTTTTTTATATCTTTTTTTTTTTTTGAGACAAGATCTCACTATGTAGCCCAGGCTGGCCTCAAACTAACTCGTGGTGATCCTCCTGCCTCAGCCTTTCCAGTGCTGGGATTGCAGGCATGTGCCACCGTGCCCAGTTCAGAAAAATCTTTTATTACTATGTATTTTGCTTTCTTTCAGCCTCCTTTTTCCAAAATATATCCATACTCTGGTTTCTCTTCAGATCGTATAAATCTTTTGCCTTTTACAAAAAATATATCCCCATAATTATAAGTTTCTTGTGGGGTTTTTTTTTTGGTTTCTTGTTTTTTGTTGTTGATTTTTTAGACAATTTCTTTCTAATTCAGGCTGGCCTTCAACTCACTATGTAACCCAGGCTGGCTTTGAACTCAGCATCCTCCTGCCTCAGTTCCCTGAGTCCTGGGATTACAGGCATATGCAACCATGCCAAATTTATAAATTTTTTATATCTACTTTTATTCAGTCTCTATTTTTGGCTTGACCATTTTAAATCTGTACTTATTAAACTTCTGAATTTACACAAATCAGTCATCTCTTTATTAAAACAGTTAAATTTATTGTTATCCCTTTCATGCAGAAGTACAAAATTGATTAGAATTAAACTGTCAATAATTTTATGGCTAGTGAAATCCCGGGAAGAAAGCAATCTTAAACCTTTGTTCTGAACAACAGTAATTTATGAAAATACATCGAATACACCCAAATATATTCTCTTATAGAATCTAAGAAGCCTAGAGTATTCGAATTTATATTTAGTACATGATGTTTTAACATGTTAATTTCCCTAGAAATGACTTTGATATCCTATTATAAATATTTGTCTTTTTTTACATGTACTTTATGTATTTTTATCTTTATATTTGGTACTGAGGATCGAACTCACAACCTTGCACTTGCGAGTCAGGCTTGGTGCCGCTGAGCTAAATCCCTAGCCCTACTTTATGCACCCATTTTCACAGCTATTTTTGATTAACCACACAAACCAAGAAACTAAATATGCATAGTTATGATTTTTAGTTATTTGTTTTCTGTCACCATAAATTCTTAAAATTGTGACACATGAAACATGAACAGCAATAGTCGTTGCATTTGAAATGTTTAACAAAGACTAGTATAACCCTGATTGGCCATAAATATATGCCAACTATTTATTTTATATTTTATTTCAATTAATTAATTAATTAATTTATTTATTTATTTTTGGTACTGGGGATCAGACTCAGGACCTTGCGCTTGCAAGGCAGGTGCGATGCCACTGAGCTAAATTCCTGGCCTTATGCCAACTATTTTAAAGATAACTCTGTTTTTATTTCCCTGAGGAGGTCCTGAGGCTCTGCTTTGTTCCAGAGGCTACTGGAACCCAGTCTAGTACGCCTGTGCCAGGGCGCATTAGGGCCACATGCACACTTGATCTGGCACTGGCAGTGGAAAGGGCGGCTAGCCCTGTCCATCTGCAGGAATTGGCAGAGGAGGGACCCTGGTGCCCAGGCCCTGAAGTTCATGTGTGGGGTAGGGGGCTCTGTCCAGCATAAGCAACCTGGCTTCTTTCAGTCTTGACCCCAGTCGCTAGGTGGGGGGGGGGGAAGAGCAGGGGCCTTAGGGATATATCTCACAGCACACCAGCGAGAGCTGCGCCTGGCCCCCCCTTTTGGACTGAGTCACGAACCCGTGCAGGGGCGCTTTCCTCAGGTTGGGGATTTAGAAACAGCCCCTGCTTCATGTTCTGGCTCTGGCAAAGGGTGAGAAGAGCCAGGGCAACAGGACCCTACCGGTCCCTGAGGTGGGCACATGGGGAAGAGAGAGCCGCAATGGGCCACTCTATGTCCCCAGGGCAGGGAAAAAGGCGGGGAGACACAGTCAGACCCTCGGGGTGGGTGAGGGGCCAAGGATTGCCAAACCCTAGAAGAAGGGCAAGGGCCACAGCCGGCTCCTTGCCAGACCAGCGTCCCTCAGTTACCTTCCTGTGCACAGGCTAGGTCTCCCACAAGAGACCTCAGTGGGGAGGAGCAACCCTCAGAGCTGTGGGATCTCCAGGGTGAATAATACTCAAGGGCCCCGGGCAAGGGACACCTTCATCCCTTCAGAAACCAGCTTTTTTTTTTTTTTTGGTACCGGGAATCGAACTTGGGTCCTTGCACCTGTGAGGCAGGCAACGGAAATACTGAGCTAAATTCCCGGCCCCTAGAAGGGTTAATTAGTTACAACATTTATTTATTTTGGGGGGGGGGGTCGGGTATCGAACTCAGGTCTTTGTGCTTGTGCAGCAGGCAGAAACCACTGAGGTAAATCCTCGGCCCTCAGAACCCAGCTTTTAAGCCATTCAGAGATGTCTCCCACATTCCTCAAATGCCTTCCTGTTTCCCACTGCTTTACTCCTAGGCCCCATGTGGGAGGGGTCCTTCCCAGAGGGTTTCAGGAGAGACCAGGGGCTCTGCAGTGAAGTGAAGCTGCCTTGCAAAGGACCATGGAAAGAAACCCCGAGGGTTGCTTCTCTGGTAGCCCCGAGGGACAGTTTGAGTCAGTCAGGGCAGGGCTGGCCAGGTGTGAGCCTGGAGCACATTTGTAGGTGGCCCACAGTCCCTGGATCTCCAGCAGAGGGTGGCCAGGTGCCTGAGCTAAGGTAAAGAGAAGCTTCCTAAGGAGCAGCAGCTCCACTCCTTCCTTGTCACTCGTGGGGAAGATGTTCACCTAACGCCGGAGGTACCCCAGTCCCCCAAAGGCCTCAATACCCCTTTGACTCCAAATTTAAATATCAACAATGCACATCCTCCAATATACTTGACAGCATGTCTAGATTGCTTATGATACCTTTCTGAATGTAAGTACTCTGGAAATAGTTCTTCCACTATATTGTCTGGGGCATGATGACAAAAAAGGTCTGTACTGTCCAGTACAGATGTGGTTTTCTCCCATATATATACATATATATATATATATATATATATATATATATATATATATTGGACCGGATTGAGCTCAGGGCCTTGTGCTTATGAGGCAGGCACAGCACCACTGAGCTAAATCCCTGCCCCCCCCCCCATTTTATTTTTTTGGTACCAGGAGTTGAACCCACGGCCTCATGCTTGCCAGGCAAGCACTGTGCGGCTGAACTACATTCCCAGTCCTCTCCCCAATATTTTCAGCCCATGGCTGGTTGAATCTGAGGTGGTGGATTCAACCTCAAGGATATAGCAGGCCAAGTGTAAGTTTACTGAGCACATCCTGTGCAGGCAGAGTGCTGTTCCCTCTTCCTTTTCCATGCAACAGGATCTTTTCTGTACCTCCTTTTCCATACAGAGGCACCAGGTGACAGGTCAGACAGGACTCAGGTATGGGCCAAGGGTGTGGATGGTGGCAGACTGGATAGGAAAGGAGTCTTGAGTACATCTTTTTCATGTTCCCAGGGAGGAAGACAGGTACAGCAGCTGTTGTGACTTATTTTGTGTTTTCCTCCTCTCTGCTGTAGGTGTCCACCCCCCTTCTGGGTGATTTCCAAGAAAAACAAAATAGATCCTGAACCCCAGGCTCTGATCAACAGTAAACAGCTGAAAAAGCACCATCGCCATGGAAGAGGGTCTTGAGATCCAGACCTCCTTGCTGTCCACTCGGGATCCCATGCTCCAGGATGCTAACACTGACTGTGAGGTCTCCCGAATGCACTTCAGACAGTTCCAGTACAGTGAGGCAGCAGGCCCTTGGGAAAACTTCCACAGACTCTGGGAGCTTTGCTGTCAGTGGTTGAAACCAAAAGTACGTTCCATAGAACAAGTCCTGGAGCTGCTCGTGCTGGAGCAATTCCTCACTATTCTGCCCACAGAGATAGAGTCGCGCGTGAGTGCATACGGCCCAGAGAGTAGAGAAAAATTGTTTGCACTGATAGAGCACTTACAAAGAGAACGTGAGACAACAGGACATCAGGTGAGGAAAGGGCCTGGGATCTGTGTTATTAGGCCAAGAGGGGAACCCAGGAAGCTGGGTGGAGACCAGACATTTGCGCACTGTGTCATTGTGGAGCCCGAGGGCTTCTTCAAAGTCCTTTGCAGTTTGCTCTTCTACTGCAATCAGAATCTGAGTCAGTGATTCTCATACCTGTCATGTTTTATACCATGCTTTGTCATATGCATTGTAATGTGGACTTTACTATCTGTATATTAAATATACAAATGACATAGGCTAAACATACATCAACCAAAATCATCAGTAATTTGCTCTCCAGCCTGTGGGCCATATATGGTGTTGGCCCTTTTTGTGTGCTCAGGTAGACGATAATGATTTTTATTTTGTCAAATTAATTTTGATAGAGGAACAGGGAGAATAAATGGCAGAGTCAATATGGCCCCCAGTCCTGAAAACATTAGCTGTTGGCTCTTTACAGAATCACCCTTTCAAACCTGAGTCAAGCAGAGTCTAGAACAGGTATGAAAGGAAAGGAACATAGTTCATTATATGCTAGGGGACATGTCTGCATAAGCATGTCTGGATTTGATTTCACCAGAAGCCCTCGGAATGATCCGAAGCCTGCAACTCTGCTTAGAATCACTATGATGGGGTCGTCATCAGAAAAAGGCTCAAGTACTGTGAACCTTATCGCTGCTTGTGATGAGTCTTCCCAAAGTGGCCAGGAAATCCTGGAAAATCAGAACCACCTATAGTGTAGTCTTCCTGGGATTTGCACAGTAATGCATTCCTAGGAAACTGAAGTCATGCTCAAGTATGCAAAAATCATTTGCTTGTCTCTGAGCAGCAGGATATGGTCCTTGGCAGATGCTTCTTATCTACAAGAATGTTGAAGGGAACTCCAGAGGTGGTAGAAACCAAGGACAGGTCTGTACTACAAGTGATGCTCCTCCCATGTCTGGCCCGCTAGGTTCCATCAGCACCAGAAGGCAGCATTGCCCCTTGTTTCAAACAAGCACCAGACAAAGCCTCCTCGAGAAGGGCAAGCTGAGCAGAGGGCAGTGTCTGCAAGGAGGGAGCAGGTTGCTTCCATTTGGAGAGTTGGAACCCTGGGCGTGGTAGGGGATGGATTTGGCAGGAGCCGGTGAGTTCCAGGCAAGTCACCAGTCTTCCCCACAGAAGTCTGAACAGCAGCCTTGCAATCATTCCTCCCTCCCTAGAGGAGCTTGGCCTAGTGGGTTCCCTTCTTTTCTCTCTCTTCTTGTTTTGGTTACTGTGTTAGCTACTTTTCTCTCGTTGCTGAGACAAAATACCCAACGCTCAAAGTTAGAGGGGAACGGGGTTTATTTGGCTTATAGTTCATAGAGGTTTCAGTCCGTAGTCGGCCAGCTCAAAGACAGGGATGGCAAAAAGACATCACAGAGGAGACACAACATGGTGCACACAAGGTAGCAAAGGCAACAAGGGAGTTCAACAGCATCTTTCTGCCCCTTTTATCTCATTCAGACTTCCGGATTAGGGCGGTGCCAAACTAATCACTCACAGGTAGTGGTTTAGTAATCACATGCCCTTAACCCCAGCATCACATTCCAGATTCAACTACCTCTGAAAAGAAACTCCCATCTCATCTGCATGAGGCTTTGAGGGGACATCTAAACACAACCCCTAACCATTACCTTCATATGATTATATCATCTAGTGGGCTAGGTATGCCCTGTGCAGTACAGGAGCCACTAGCCATGGCTGGAACTTGAGCACTTGAAATGTGGCCAGTGCTAATTCAGACCTGTGTTGAATGAAAAGCCTATGCCACGTGAAGAAGACGTAGTATTAAGGGGAACCTTAGGTGAATGATCTCAGTAGTAATTGTATTGATGACATGTTGAAATCCTGGTGGTTGGGCTATGTTGAATTCAATCTGACATGCTACTTGGGTTGACCTGTCGTGTTTCTTGTCATGCACTGTTTCATGTGGCCACTGAAACATTTAAAACTATATGCATGGCTCTCTTCGCACTGCTTGTGTACACTGTGCTACTTCTGAGTGAGAAAAAGCTAACTGTATGTCCAGTGGGTCTGGAGAGGTACTGATGTGTTCTGGTGTTTTCCCCAGTTTGACATGCGTGACGTACTCTTCGATGAACTGGCGCCCTTTAGAATGGTACCGCCACTACCAGAAATGCGCCTGGAGCCACCTGCACTGCCATTAATGGGACCAGTCCAGGAGGCCCTGGTGCCAGGAGCCTGGAGTCCACAGGCAGGCCCCCTGGGGCTGAACTATGGAGCTGCTGGTGAATGCCTCCACCTTCTGGACCCCGGTAAGGAGAGCATCATCTCCCTGTTCTTTGGTTTCTTTGTGAGAGCTCAAGATCTTTTAAGATCTCAAGGTCTAATATTTGTTTTGAGACTCAGACTCCACCGTGCAAGTGGGGCATTGATGTAAAGAGGCGAAGAAGGAGGAGGAAATTTCTCTCTGGGAGCAGCTTGGTGGGAATGGCGTTTGGAAATGGTAAAAGTAATGACTCTGTTTTGAGGCCTTTGACTAAAAATGTTACGGCCGGGGATTTAGCTCAGTGGCACCATGCCTGCCTTGCAAGCACAAGGTCCTGAGTTCGATTCCCAGTACAAAAAAAAAGAGAAGAAAAGAATAGCATCTAAAAATGTTATGTGGGAATAGAGTGGGAGTTTGGATACTGTGGATGAGGCCTCATTTTGTCCAGCAAATTTTGATCCACATGGTTGTTTCTCCACATGGTCACAATAACTTTTATGGCATAAGAGTTTCATTCAAACTTAATACTTTAGTAACACGCTCCCTTCAGATTCCTTAAGAGGTTTCAGTCCCTTGCACAGCATAGGGACATATCTATTTCATGACATCTCTACTGGAACAGTGTTTCTGAACGTTTAGCACACATACCCTCCATGTCAGCATCACCTGTGTGGTGTTCAGCAAGCTCCCCAGGTGACTGTTGCCCACTCTGAAGTTTGAGAAGCATGGCCTGAGACAGGACAGGGGGAGTTGTAGCAGAAAGTAGTCCAGGTGCAGAAAGCTACTCATGAAAGTGGGTTTCCAGAACTGCTTCATAATGTGGCAAGAATGATCAGGTAAGTGGATTACAAATAAGGAGGAGTATTTTGATGAAGATTAATGCATTGTGTCTTTCTTCTTAATGTGTATGTATATGTGTGCTTGTGTATGTGTGTGTGCATGTGTGTGCACGCGTGTTTGCACATTTCATGAAAACGTCTCAAGATAAAGTTCAAGCTCGCCCTGAACTCACTGCGGTAGAATTTAGATATACATAATGATCACATTCATCATAGGAAATTTTAACTGTAACATAATACATCTTGATTCCTTTTACCCCATTTCCCTCCCTTCCCTTCAACCTCTCTTCTCCTCTTTATTTACAAACCTTTATTTCATTTTATTTTTCTTTTCTCCTTTTTTTCTTTTCCTTTCCTTCCTTTCCGCCTCCTTTCTCCCTAGTTCCTTTTTCCATTTGAACAATTTCTTCCTATTTCACAATGTCTATTAAACATTTTGGTCATTATTTACACTTTCAGTTTTTCACATCAGAGAGACAATGAAATATTTACACATGTGTGTGCAATTTCACTTAAGAGTATTGCTCATGCCAAGCGTGGTGGCACATGCCTGTAATCCCAGCATTCAGAAAGCTGAGGCAGGAGGATCACTGCAAGTTCAAGGTCAGCCTGGGCTACATAGTGAGTTCAGGGACAGCCTGAACTACAAAGTGAGACTCTGTCTCAAAAAAAAAAACCAACAACAAAAAGTATTGCCTCAAGGTGCATCAATTTACCTAGAAATGTCTCATCTATCCTTTTTTTATGCCTGAGAAGTACTCCATTGTATAAAAATAATCACATCTTTTTTATCCATTCATTGTTTGATGGGCATTTGGGTTGTTCCAAAATTTAGCTATTACAAACTGTGCTGCTATAAATGTGGGTGCACTTATATCACTGCCTGAACTTGAGGTTGTCCTCGAACTCACAGTGACCTTCCTGCCTCCATCTTACTAGTGCTGTAATTATAGGCATGCACCACCATACTTGACTTTCGTAATTTTTTTTTTTATTCTGTACCTCGGATCAAACTCAGGACCTTGCACTTGGGAGGCAGGTGGCGGCACCACTGAGCTAAATCCCCAGCCCCTCATAATATTTTTTTATTTAAACATTCACCCATATGTCTTGTCATGCACAGTTCAATCACATCATTTCCCACATCTCATAATTTGGTGGATGGGCACTTATTTGAAATAATAAGCTGAGCTTCAAAAAAAGGATCATCACAAAGGTCAGAAATCACAGTGCGTGGTTACAATATAAAGATATGATTCTCACTTTCTTAGCTGAAGGAGCTGCAAGTAGACTAGAAATAAATTGTTGGGAACATTAAAAATAAAATATTAATGGAAGTGTCAGAAATGAAGAAAACACATGTTGCAAAGTTTGAAGAGTGTGTTATAAGGAAGTTTATCAAATGGGAGAATGAGGAATACATGTGGCCAGTGACAGCAGCTGACTGAGACAAGGAGCTGAACTGAATGCTGGGCCGTCTGGGCAGAATTTGGTTCCAGCAGTGGGAAGTGGTCCACAGGAGGTATGAGCATGATTGTTTCTTCATCTGAGCTCCACCAGACACTTGTACATGCTAGCTGTTGACAATACTGCTAAAACATCTCAACTTGGAAGTGACAGAAATACTGGTCCTAAAAATGCAAAATACAGCATGCTTTTATAAACATGGAGTTCACAAATTAGCACACTGAACCTGAAAACATATTTTCCATGGAGTGTCAAAGTTTATGTTTTTCGTGGTTTTTTTCCATTTAATTTTATTTTTTCCTATTTTCAGTTAATGTAGTTTGCAGGCATCTTGAGGAGTCATTACATGTACATATTACAGCATGTTTCTTTCCTTTTTTTAATCCCTTTTCTTTTCCCTCCCCCTCCCCCATCCTCCTCCAGTTCCCCTACCCCATTTTATATTCTTGTTGATACAGTATTACTAATCTTAGCTCATGTTTTGGCAAATATTATTTATGTTAATTGGGGTTATTAGGTTCCTCTATATGACATATCTTTATTCTACTCATTTCCCCTTTCTCTCCTCCTCACCCCTTGCCCTTGTTCCCTAGGACTACTTCACTATTGCAAGAGATCCACCCTCTTGTCCTCTTCTATTCTCCTTTATCATGTTCTGTTTGTACTTTGCCTCACTCAGATGAGAGACACTATGCAGTAGTTAAGCTTGTGTGTGGTTTATTTAACTCAATATTATATTTTCCAATTGCATCTGTTTTCCTACAAGTGTGTCAAATTTGCCATTCTTTATAGCTGAATAGTATTCCATTATATATAGATGTCACATTTTCATTATCCAGTTATCTGCTGATGGGTATACAAGCTGCTTCCAAGATTTAGATATTATGAATTGTGCTGCTATAAACATTGGTGTGCATGTATCGCTGTAGTATGATGACTTGAGTTCTTTGGGGAAGATACTTAATATCTGGGTCATATGGAATTTCTAATTTCAGTTCTTTGAGAAATCTGCATTCTGATTTCCATAATGGTTATACTAGTTAACATTTCAACCAACAGTGGAAGAGGGCTCCTTTTCACCACAGCCATGTGAGCATTTGTTATTGTTTGATTTCTTTCTTTCTTTTTTTTTTTTTTTTGGTACTGGGAATCAAACTCAGGACCTTGCACTTTTGAGGCAGGTGCAGCACCACTGAGCTAAATCCCCAGCCCTAGTGTTTGATTTCTTAATGATTGCCTTTTTTTTCAGAGTAAGATGCAATTTTAGCATTGTATTAATTTGCTTTTATCTAATGGCCAGAGATGTTGAACATTTTTTTCATATATTTGTTTACCATTTGTATTTCTTCCTCTGTGAAATGTCTGTTCATTTCTCTTGCTCATTTCTTGACTGGGTCTTCAACTTTAGGTGGTTTCATTTTTTTGAGTTCTTTGTATAGTCTAGATATTAGCCCTCTGTCAGAGGAGTAGCTGGCAAATTGTTTTCCCATTATTTTATTTTCCAGTAGGTTTAATGTTTCTGTTGTAATATTTGTATCATTGATCCATTTGATTTTAATTTAGTATATGTGAGAGATAGGGGTCTAGTTTCAATTTTCTGCAAGCAGATAACCGGTTTTCCTAGCACCACTTGTTGAATAGGTTATCTTTCCTCCAACATATGTTTTTGGCCTCATTGGCAAAGATCAAATAGTTGAATGTGTCTGGAGAGGTTTCTGTATCCTCGGTTGTGTTCCACTGATTCACATATCTGTTTTTGTTCCAGTATCATGCCATTTTTATCTCTATTGCTTTGTAGTATAGTTTGAAGTCAGGTATTGCTATGCTTCCTGCTTTGTTCTTGTTGTCCAAAATTGTTTTTGCTATTCTGGGTCTTTTCTTATTCCATATAAATTTTAGGATTGTTTTCTCTAGTTCTATAAAGCATGCTGTTGGTATTTTGATTGGGACAACATTGAATCTGTGTAACGGTTTGAGGAGTATGGCCATTTCAACAATACTGGTTCTGCCTATCCAAGAGCAGGGGTATCTTTCGATTTTCTGATGTCTCCTTCATTTTCCTTCATCAGAGTACCATAGTTTTCTTTGTAGAGGTCTTTCATTTCCATGGTTAGGTTAATCCTTAGGTATTTCATTTTTGTTGAAGCTACTGTGAATGGTATTGTTTCATAATTTCCTTCTCATCAAGTTCATTATTAGTGTACACAAATACTAATGACTTTTGTGTGCTGACCTTGTAACCTGCTACATTGCTGAAGTTGATTATTCATTCTGAGCTTTTTGGTGGAATTCTTTGGGTCTTCTATGTAGAGTGTCATGTCATCTGCAAATAATGATAATTTGGTATATTCTCTTTCTCCGTGTATCCCTTTCATTTCTTTCTCTTGCCTGATTGCCCTGGCTAATGTTTCAAGTACTATGTTGAATAGACAAGGTGAGAGTGGACACTTGTGGTCACTTGTGAGAGTGGATTCTCGTCTTGTTCCTGATTTCAGGGATAATGCTTTTAGCTTTTCCTATTTAATATGAGGCTGTCTATTGGTTTGTCATTAATAGCCTTTCTCATATTCAGGTATGGTCATTCTATACCTGTTTTCTTCAGGGTTTTCAACATGAAGCAGTGTTGGATTTTGTCAAAAATCTTTTCTGTGTCTATTGATAGGATCATATATATTTTTAAAATCTTGCTCCTGTTTATATGATGAATTATATTCATTGACTTACATATGTTGACCCATCCTTGCATCTCTAGGATGAAACCTACATGATCATGATGTTTGATCTCTTTTATAATGTGCTGCATTCTGTTTTCTAATATCTTGTGCAGGATGTTTCCATCTATTTGGGGGGGGGTTGCTGTTGTTTGTTTTTGTTTTTTCAGTACCGGGGATCGAACTCGGGACCTTGTGCTTGCAAGGCAGGCAGTGGCACCACTGAGCTAAATCCTCGGCTGCATCTATGTTTGTTAAAGAGACTGGCCTATAGTTTTCTTTTTCAGTTGAGTCTATCTCCGGTTTGGTGATTGGGGTGATATTGGTTTCCATAAATGAGTTTGGGATTACTCCATCCCTTTCAATTTCTTTGAAGAGCTTGAGGAGTATTGGTGAAATAACATCCTTAAAGATTTTGTAGAATTCAGCAGTGAATCCATCAGGTCCTGGGCCTGTTTTAGTAAGTAGATTCTTTATTATTGTGCCAATTTCATTGCTGGTTATTGGATTGCTTAGCATATTTATGTCTTCTTGAGTTAGTTTTGGTAGTTTGTGTCTACAAATCTATTTCTTCAAAATTTGATAGTTTGTTGGAATATAATTTTTCAAAGTAGTTACTGTGTTCTGGATTTCAATGCTGTCTGTTGTGATTTGAACATTTTCATTTCTGATTGCATTAATGTGAGTCTTTTCTCTCTCGGTGAGTCTTGTTAAGGGCTTATCTATTTTATTCATTCTTTCAAAGAACTAGCTCTTCAATTTGTTGATTTTTTAAATTTTTTTTTACCCTCAATTTCATTGTTTTCCACTCTCATCTTTATAATGTCCATCCTTAATTTTTATTTGGGGATGGTTTGTTGTTGTTTCACAAGTATCTTGAGATTTCTCGTAAGGTTATTTATTTGGGCTTGCTCTGGTTTCCTAATGTAAGCATTGATTGTGATGAATTTTCCTCTTAGACCTGCTTTCATAGTGTCCCAGAAATTTCATTGACTTGTACAGTCATTGTCATTAACTTCCAGAAATTTTTAAATTTCTTCTTTGATTTCTTCTGTGAAGAAATTGTTTTTTTATTGCACAGTGGTCTGATAGCATGCATGAGGTAATTTTAGTTCTTTTATATTTATTTAAACTGGTTTTGTGGACTAGTATGTGATTTATTTTGGGAAAAGTACCATGTGCTGCTGAAAAGAATATACACTCTGTTGTAGAGGGATGGAGTACTCTGTATATATCTATTAAATCCATATGCTCAAGGGTGTGAGCATATTGAGTGTAATTGTTATGAACTTTTGGTTCATTTCCTTTTTTAATTCATCGACTTTTTTCATCCCTTCTATGAACTTTTCATAGATTTCTGCTTCCTGGTGTTTGTTTTCTTCTTATATTGTGGCCTCTTGCTCTGCCTTGGGGGAGTCTGGAGAATTTGGGGCTTTTCTATTTCCTTGCATCCCCACTATTCTGTGTGCACCTGTGGTTTTGTCTGTTGTGTGTGTGTGTGTATGTGTGTGTGTATAAATAGTTTGTTTTGTTTTATTTTAATATATATCCCCTTCTTTTTCCCCTCCTCTCTTTTGGGGGTACTACAGTTGAAGACTAAAAAAGTGAGGGAACTTTGTGGCTTATATGGAGATTAGTGGGATGCTACCTCTCCGTGAATAATTTTCAGTTTTGTATGTCCAATGTTAGTCTTTATTCCTTCTGTTATTTAAGTAATTTTCACTCTGTTCCCATGCCTTGCCAAAAGAATTACTTCTGGTTAAATGACATCCACTGATTCAATCTTATAACACTTCTTTGTGATAGACGTTGCAGTTACACTTCCCCTTTTGTCTATCCTCTGCACACTATGACATTTTATTATTTGTGGTTGTTCTACAGTGAGGTAGGTGAGGTAGGGTGAGGAGAACAGGAGCTGGTTGGATGAGGAGTGTTAGGGTTAGGGCAGAGATAGTGGTAAATGAGAATAAAAGGTGGATGTGGGATCTGATTTTATTGCAGTACTTTTAGGTGAGTTAAAGGGTTAGTATTGGTAGTTTTCAGAGGATAGTTGTGGGGTCAGGGACAAGATATGGGAGAAAGGAGGCTTACTTTCTGCTTAAGGAAACCTATGTGGTTGCCAGAACCTGCTGATAAGGAGGACAATAAACTAGGTAAGATATGGAAGAGGCAAAGGCTTAGGATGGGGAGTATTGAGGGTTAATACTAGAGACGATAGGAGTGACTATGGTGGAGTTAAGTCTGGGGAATTTTAAAAATTGGGAGGAGTTTATATGTTTAATAAAGAATAAGGAAATGTGTTAATGGGACCGGGGATGTAGCTCAGTGGTGCCGTGCCTGCCTGACAAGCTCAAGGTCCTGAGTTTGATTCCTGGTACCGAAAAAAAAAAGAAATATGTTAATAATACTGTTTCAGAGGTTTGAGGTGAAGAGACTAGATAGGGAGTTGAGCCAAGGGAGAGAACCTAGGCACCTATTAAATCAGTGAAAGAGCAAAGACACAAAAGTAACAACATTACACAGGGAACAACAAAAGAACATAAGTCCTCATTATGAAATAAATCAAGAAACATACAAAAATTTAAACCTATAGGATGTCCAATGTGTACCCAGATTAAATATTCCAATGAGACATTGCATATGTGATTCTCAAGTAGCTTCTTTGCCAGAGAGTCTGAGTGCTCACACCCCAGTATCTCCACTGATCTTCCACTGCAATGCTAAAGCTAACTCACTCAGGACTTCTTTCCACAAGGTTGCAGTCATTCTTTCAGAGTCTGATCTAATCCAAGTTCTTGGGTTAGGAACTCTTGCTGTCCTTCTCCCTGGGTGTGATGGTGGAATCAACAGACAGATTCATTGGCCCGAAATTGCCCACGGAGTCAAGATTATTCCTGTGCAGTTAAATCAGCTACATTAGTGACAGGCTAATCTGTTACAGTGGTGTCTGTCAGGCCCAATTGAGAAATAACATACCATGAGACCCTATTTTGGGTTTCCCTTTAACCTAGAAAAGAAATCTACATTTATAGTGAAAGCATAATAAGAATCGAAGTATTGACCCATAGATAATATGCACTAAATGCAATGGCTTTTTCTCTTCTAATGGTGAAAAACAGCATTCAACAGTGATATATATATATATATATATATTGGTACCGGGGATCAAACTTGGGACCTTGCGCTTGCAAGGCAGGCACCAGAACCACTGAGCTAAATCCCTGGCACACAACAGTGATATTTATAGAATCAGTTATGTAAAGCCCAGGTGGTTGGGGACTGGGAAATGCCTGAGGGGGAAAGAGGAAAAAAGGTTTTTTTAAAAGTTCTCTGCTATGTGGCATGGGAAACAGGAAACAGGAGGGGGTAAGGATCCTAGTGATGGTAAAGTTATGTTATATATTAAGAAGATGATAACAGAGAAAATTGGGAACAGAATTGGTAGTGAGAAATGAGGGTGGGAAAAGATTCTATGACTGATTAGAGGAAAAAGTTAAGGGGAGATGAAGGAGGAGAAGAAAGAAAAGCAATTTTGAGAAGGAATAAGAATCAGGAGAAAGAAGTCAGGTGAAAAGATACGGATAAAAGTAGGAGGGATATAAAGGGGCAAGGGAGAATTCCCTTACCCTCTATAAACAATATAGGCAAGAGGAAGAGAACCACACACAGACATGCTCATAAAAGAAAAAAATGGAAATGATGGAATAAAATTGGAAGGGATAAAAAAGAGGAGGAAAAAATAAAAATTTTAAAAGTTAAAAAAATATTACAATAACATAAAAAAATAGAAGAGAGTGTTCTGTTGTGTTGGGTGTGTGGCTCTTTTCCTCAGCCTAGGATTAAGGAGCAGAGTTCAAGCCAGGACATATCTCTGCTTGCACTGGAAATCTGTGGTGGCAGCCTGACCCCAGAACAGTGCTGGGTGCAGACCTCTGCATCTGGTGAGAACAGGTACCAGTGTGAGCTTCCAGCCCTGTGTAACTTGGGCTGAACCTGGTCTTGGACCACAGTAGCTGAGTCCATGCTCACCAGTCCCAGCCCCTCAGCGGGACTCCTCACAGCTTGTTTTCTAATTGCTGGGTGTCTCATGTGGTTGTTCTTCACCCATCCACTTTGGGAACTTGACAGCTGGAAGGAGACCTGGAGCCAAGGGGCAGCTCTGCGACCCAGGCTCCAGCACTGAGACGTCATAATGGTGCCCCTGCCAGCTCTCCCTCCATGATTGTGGTGGCAGGTGCTGTATGGGATCACTTACCCACTGTTGATTGTAGAAGGCCGCTCTGGAAGCAGTATTCCGTGTTCTCCTTGGCAGTTCCAACTGCCGCTGGTCCTCTCAATCCTAATGAGGTTCTGTTTCCGTGAGTGAAAATTTGTAGTTTCAGTTTGTCTCCCAGCTAGTGACTGGTGCCAGCCACTCTCTGACAGCACAGTTTGCAAGGGGTACCAGCTCTCCTTTATTTCTTCTCTACTAATTGACCCTTTTTTGTCCATTCCTTCTTGGTTCCTGGCTAACCTCCTCTTACTTTGATCACTCTCTAAACTTATGTTTTTCAGACTCTAGACACTTTGCCCTGGAGAAGCTGAGTTGCTGGCCCTCACTATTCTACAATTTATTCCTATATTCCAATTTTTATTTTTTATTAGTACATGTTTGTAATGCACAATGTTCCAGTTCCTCATGAGGAGTTGGTACATATACGTAACGTAGCTCAGTTCTTTTTTTTTTATCCCCTTCCCCTCTCCTTTTCTCCCCCTCCCTCCACTAAATCAAAAGGAATTTCTTGATTCCTTTTCCATTTGCAAGTCCCTATTTGATAATCTAGCTTATATTTTGCTCTATTTAAATTGTGGGTTTCTAATATAAGATAAACCATGCGATATTTATGCTTGTCTGTCTGATTTATTTCACTTAACATTATGGTCTGTAGGTGCATCCATTCTCCTACAAAACAGCAAGTTTATCTTTCCTTATGTCAGAATAGTCCTCCACTGTTATCACATTTTTTTTATCCATTCATCTGTTGATGGGGACTTAGTCTGCTTCCAAGATTTAATTTTGTGAATTGTGCTGCTATGAACATGTATTACTGTAATATGATGCCTTCAACCCTTTTGGGAAGATATCTAAGAAAGGAATAGCTGGGTTGAATGGAATTTCTAGTTTTAGTTTTTTGAGGAACCTCCGTACTGATTTCTATCGTGGTTGTACTAGTTTACATTCCTCCCCACAATGTAGAAGGGCTCTTTTCCCCCCACAGACTAACCAGTGTTTGTTATCATTTTATTTCTTAATGATAACTATTCTTTCTGCAGTAATATGGAATGTCAGTGTTGTTTAAATTTGCATTTCTCTAATGGCCAGAGATGCTGAACTGTTTTTCATGTATTTGTTGGCTATTTGTACTTCCCAGAAGTACGTAAGTGTTTGTTCATTTCAGTTACTCATTTTTTTGACTTGGTCTTTTATTTTTGGGGTGTCTTAGTTACTTTTCTCATTGTTGAGAAAAAATACTTGACACCCCAAATTAAAGGAAGAAAGGATTATTTCAGCTCATATTTGGTAGAGGTTTCAGTCCATAGCCAGCTGACTCTAAAGCAGGGTGGCTGAGCAGAGAGGCAACACAGAGGAGAAACAGTTCATGGTGTGAAAGACAGAAGTAAGTAGGCAGCAGCAGCAGCCACCCTGCTTTTTTCTTTTATCCCATCCAGGCTACCTGCCTTTTGGATGGTGCTACCCAGAACTACGCCAGTTCCAGTCTATGGACTAATTTAGTACCACACATCCTTAATCCCAGTATCACACACCCTAGATCCAGCCACCTCCAAAAGCCCTACCTATGAGTGCATGAAGCTTTGGCAGGACATCCATATACAAGCCATAACACAAGGGTCTAATTTTTGAGTTCTTTATATATACTTTATATATTAGTCGTCTGTCCAAGAATTAGCTGACAAAACTTTTTCTATTTTATAGATTGTCTCTTCACTCTGTTGGTTATTTCTTTTGCCGTGCAGTAGCTTTTCACTTTGATATGATTCTATCTGTTAATTCTTGGTATTACTTCTTGAGTAATTGGTATTCTGTTCAGAAAGTCCTTGCCTATGCCTGCCTATGTCTTCAAGAGTTTAACCTATTTTAGTCACAGCTGCATCCCTTGCAGACGTGAAGGGCACAGAGCATCTGGGCCACCATGTCAATCTTAAGTCTCCATGGGTCACCACACACGCTCTTGTCTGGGGCCTGCTTCTGGGGCACTGAACTGAGGTGGGGGACAATTGGGGTGATTGCTGTGCCAACAGTAGCATGCACCCCACAATCCCCAGAAGGTATGTCACTGGGAGCTGGACACTCTGCACCTAGACCTGGCTGCATTGCATCTGTAACAGTCAAGTCCAGGACACAGCTGGGCCCCTAGGCAGCATCTCCCAGAGCCTTCTGTACCATGCATATTTTTCCACATTTGCTATAGAATTGAGGACCTTGAGATACATCCACACTAGAGGATTTGAGGAAACCCAAGAAAAATTCCTACTCCTTTTAAATTAAAATGGAAAAATATGAGAACCTAGTATTGGTCAGAGAAGAGATTTATGTGATGGTGATGAAGTGTAGGAATAAAGATAACGGAAGAATTGTGGTCATCAAGAAGTTCTTAGACAATAATAATGACAAATGATTAAAATAATTGCTATCTGAGAAATGAGCTTACTAAAGCAATGAGGCCTGAGAATTTGGTGAATGTGTTAGAAGTGTGTAAGGAAAAAAAATGATGGTACCTGGTCTTTCAATTTGTTGACTACATAATTCTTGATGACTTGGAGCTCTTTCAAAATGAAGTAGATTACCACATAGTCCAAAAATATTTATTTCAGATTATTAATGAAATTGGATATGTCACAAGCACAATATTATACACAGAGATATAAAGCCAGAGAACATATTAATGTCCTATTCTGGCATTGTGAAGCTGTGTAACTTCGTATTTGCATGCACACTGGAAGCTGCCAGGGAGGTTTACACTGATTATGTGGCCACCTTGTGGTACAAAGCTCCAGAGCTACTGATTAGAGATGTAAAATATTTCATAGCTATTGATGCTTGGGCCATTGGCTGTCTGGTAACTGAAATGCTCACGGGGGAACCTCTGGTTCCTGGAGACTTTGATATTCATCAGATCTATTGTATTATGATGTGTTTATAATTTAATTCTAAGACACCAGAAGCTGTTTTACAGAAATCCTGAATTTGCCAGAGTACCATTGCCTGAAATCAAGGAAACAAAACATTTTGAAAGGTGTTATCTTAAGCCCTGTGAAGTTGTGTTAGATTCAGCAAAGAAATGGTTATATATTGGTCCAGACAAAAGGGCATTCTGTGCTAAGCTCCTGCACCATTTCTTTCAGATAAATAGATTTGCTGATTCTCTGAGGAAATAGAGTTGAAAATACAGAAATATTTCTTTACCTAAAAAAAAATCCCAAAACAGAAAGAAGGAAAAGGAAAAAGAGGAATCCTTAAGTGAAGAAAGGAAAACACTTGTATAGGGTACCAATGCTGAGGTCAAAATTATGAATTCTAAAGTATTTAAAATAATAGGGTCAAAAATTGATGGAGAGAAAACTGAAAAAGGCACTATAGCTTGAAATGCCAGCTGTCTTCACAAAAGTGAGACAAGCCATGTCCAGGCAGCACTTTTGAGCAGCCTCAGGGTCTGAAGCAGCAGCAGCAAGACCTAGCATACCAGGAACCTGACATGGTGGTCTCCCTGCCACCCCCTCACACATGCTGCAGTGGTGCTTGGTGGTAATCCCTCAGTGGGGGCTGTCCCAGGAGTTCAGAGTTACAGAGTAGGTGAGAAAGCTAAGAAGTTGTTATGGCTTATATCTAGATGCCGCCCCCCCCCCAAGCCTCATGCACTCATAGGTGGGGCTTTTTGGAGCTGGCTGGAGCTAGGGTGTGTGATGCTGAGATTAAGGGTGTGTGGTACTAAATTAGTCAACTGATTGGAATCAACATTTCTGGGTGTGGGTAATGGAACCCCCACCCTGGGTGTGGGCAGCACTAATCAATAGGCTTATAGCATGGATGGAATACAAAGGGAGAGAGGGAAGGTGGGCTTGATGCTGTTCTGTGCTGCTGCTGCTGCTTGCTGCCTTCTGCCTGCCACACCACGAACTTTCTCTCTGTATGCCCCTCTGTCATGCTTCCCTGCCTTGGAGCCAGGTGACTATGGACTGAGACCTTTATAAGATGTAAGCTGAAATAAACCTTTCTTCTTTAATTTGTGGCTGTCAGGTATTTTGTCTCAGATATGAGAAAAGTAAGACAGAAGTATTGTATTCCATTTGTTAAACCAAATAAACATTCTTTTGCAGGAACTTATAATATTAATGTGACCATATAGATAACCAGTGTAAAGAACTTCCTTCATTCCTAGGAATGGGGAAAAAATAAGAACCAAGATGCATTATGTAAAGGTACAATTCCCAGTGAGAAATGTAATTGTGTTGTATACCTAAAGTGTACCAATAAAGGAATTTAACAAAAAAAAGAACTTCCTTCAACAAAAACAAATAAATGAAGGAAATATGCCAACACAGATATGTATTTGCCTGCACTAAGCTACAACCATCTCCCTGAACTGAGTGGCTTGAAAAGCATAATTAGAAATTCTACACTAATGAAGAAAGAAAACAAAATTCGTTCTGAATCTCAAATACCTTCTCTGACTGATATTGAGCTGTGTGCCCCCAGTATAACATTATGCCAGATGACTTGGAGGCTGATTTGCCTCGGATGGAACATCAGCATTGAGGATCACTCCATTACTGAACAGGGAGCTGCACTTGAGATGGTACTCTTTTGCACCAAGAGTGCTGATATCCTAGGAGGAGAGATTCGTGATTTTGACTGCTTTCTTCTGAATGGCCTGCTTTTCTTTTTTATTTTTCCATTAAGTTTATTGGTACATTTTCGGTACACAATACAGTTACATTCATCATTGGGATCTTGTACCTTTACATGAGCATCTTGGTTCTTATTTTTTCCCCCTTCCCCTGCCCTCCCTTCACCCCCTCCTCTCTTCCCTATTTACAAAGACTTTGTTTCCATTTTTTTCCTTTTGTCATATTTTTTCTTTTCCCTTCTTTCCTTTTCCTTACCCCTCCAACTTCTCCTACTATGGCCTGCTTTTCTAAGAAAGACTGCAGAAGGAAAGGTGAAGACTTCTAATTCTTTCAAAGGATGATTGAGCAAGTGCCTGTCCTTACTGTTCCAGTCTATTGATACTGTTTCAAGATATATCTAATGAGGTCTGGGGATTTATCTCAGTGGTTCTGGTGCCTGCCCCATAAGCACAAGGTCCTGAGTTCAATCCCTGTACCTCCCTCAAAAAAAAGATATATCGAATGAAAGAATAGTGATATGGTTCTTGTTACATGAAATGTGTATTTTCTGTTAGTAGAGTGGATGTTTAAAATTAGCCAAGATTAAAAGTGAGTGAAAAGAGGGACAAAGGATTTAGCTTCGTGGTCCCACCACCTGCCTTGCAAGCACAAGGTCCTGAGTTCGATCCCCAGTACCAAAAAAAATGCAGTAAAAAGAAAGAAATATTATAGAAGGTCTGTGCTATTTGTATATATACGTTACTGTTAAAGAAAATGAAAAAAATCTAGGATCAATAAGAGAAAATGTTTCCTTTATCTTGACTATAAAAACACACTCAAAATAAAGAGTTTTACCTATTTTATCTTCCAGCAGATGAAGTGTTTCTGATTTAATGTTTAGATCTTTGATCCATTTCAATTTTAGTTTAGTGTATGATAAGCGATATGGGACTTGATTCTATGTTCTGCGAGTGGATAGCCAGTTTTTCCAGGAGCATTTGTTAAAAACTCTTATGTTTGCTCCAGTGTATGTTTTTGGTCCCTTTGTCAGAGATCGGGTAGCTGAATGTGCCTGGAGTTGTTTCTGCATCTTCTATTCTGTTACCTTGATCCACCTGTCTGTTTTTTGTTTGTTTGTTTGTTTGCTTGCTTGCAGATTTTTTGCCACTAACATGCTCTTTTAATCTTGATCATTTTTTAAAATTAATTTTATTGGTACATTTTATTGGTACATTTTAGGTATACAATTTGTTTACATTTATCATTGGGTGTTTGTACCCATACATGATATATCTTGGTTCTTATTTTTTTCCCCATTACCTGTGCACCCTTCATTCCCTCTGCCCTTACCTATTTACATAGATTTCACTTCCATTTTTTTTCTTTTCTCATACTTTTTCCTTTCCCTTTTTTCCTTTCCCCTTCCCCTCCCTTCACTCCTTCTTCTTTGGACCTTTTTTCCTATTTCAAATTATCAATTATTCATTTTAATCATTCTTAACCTTTGTTTACACTATCAGTTTCTCACACTAGTGAAACTATTCGGTATTTACACGTGTGTCCTATTTATTTCACTTAAGAGTATGGCCTCAATATGCATCCATTTAGCTATAAATGACTCTAGTTTTTCATTCTTTATGGCTGAGTAGTACTCCATTTTATTAAAAACCCCCCACATTTTCTTTATCCAGTTTCCAGTTGATGGGCACTTGGGCTGCGTCCAAGCTTTAGCTATTACAAACTGTGCCACTATGAACATGGGTGCACATATGTCACCGTGGTATGATTCTTTTAATTCTTTTGGGAAGATACCCAGCAGGGGAATAGCTGGGTCATATGGGACCTCTAGTCCTAGTTTTTTGAGGTATCTCCATACTAACTTCCACAGTGGTTACATGAGTCTGCACTCCCACCAGCAATGGAGAAGGGTTCCTTTCTCCCCACAACCCCGCCAGCATTTGTTATTGGTTGATTTCTTGATAGCAGCCATTCTTTCTGGGGTGAGGTGGAATCTCAGTGTCGTTTTCATCTGCATCTCTCGAATGACCAGTGATGTTGAACATTTTTTCATATGTTTCTTTGATGCTTTTACTTCTTTGTCTGAGAAATGTCTGTTCATTTCAGATGGCCATTTTTGAATTGGGTCTTTGAATTTGGGGGGTCTGATTTTTTTCAATTCTTTATATTTTCTAGATTGTAGTCCTTTGTCTGAGGTAGAGCTGCTAAAAATTTTTCCCATATTGTAGGTTGTCTGTTAGCTCTGTAGGTGGTTTGTTTTGCAGTGCAGGAGCTTTTTTTTTTTTTTTAATTTTCTTCATTTTTAATTTACAGCAGAAAGAATATAAAGCATTCAGAAAACATTTTCCATATTTTAAGGGCAATTCAAAACATTTTGCATGGTTTCCAGCAGCTGAGTTCTTCAACAGATCCATTGGTTCAATGATGCTTTACATGCACAATTACAAAAATAAAACTTACAAAAAAGAAGACATCTAGACTAGTTTTACATGCAAGTCTCAGGGACACCCCATTGGGCACCAGCTACTGTGTGGAACTGCCATAAGTGTCCGTGCAGCCAGAGAGGGGTTGGTGTTGTCTTTATTTTGTTCACACAGTACAGCTGATTTTGAATGGGTAACAAGAATAGCAATTAAATCTTCAGGAGACAGAATAAGGTTAGCTATTAGTTTTATAATGAAATCCTACTCCTGGCACTTGGGAATTCAGATTATCCAAGAAAGCTGGGCTTACCTATCACCATATATTCAAAATTAAGATTCACAACCAAGAAAAAGCGGTCAGAAATGCTTTGTTTCAGTGGAAGTGCATTTTTACCTCACCTAGGATTCACAGTTGTACTGGTAGGTTTTGAACCTACTTCCTATCCCTTCCATAAAAACCTCCTAATTCTATTTAAGTCTCTATCATCTGGAATTTTATTCAGCTAAGAATGTAGCATGTAAAACATTAAAAAAATGTGAGGGTTAAAGCAAATCCACTGAGGTCATTACTCCGGTCAAAAGATCAGTTATGTGTACCATAATAAATGGAATAAATGTATCCAAATTCAGTATTAATATAGGATATTCTGAAAGAGCTGGCTTTCACATTCTGTTCCCAGTTATGAATGCAATTGTGTGTTGGTAAATTACTCAGTGTCCTCCTACAGATCAAAGTGTGTAAAATAATAGGCATTGGCGGGGGGGGACTGCAATAGCTGCAACATAACCCACACATTTGAAAACAAAATTGAGTCAGGTCAGCTTACAAATGTACAGGTGGCTACTAGTTGTGGGGCTGTCACTGTTGTCAGAGCTGATCACAAGCAGAAAGACATATACTGTACAGTAATTTGAGGTTGGCAGTGAAAGGAAGTAATTAAAAAACAAGTACAATTATAGAAAAGGCACCAAGAGCACTCACCCCAGTTTTTACCGCAATCTTTTTGTATCTACCTTCTTTCTAAAGACACCAGTTTAAAAGCTTATTTGTGAATATTTTTAGGCTTCACAACAAGCCTTGAATTTTAACTCACAGTTGGCAGCCAGAACCAAGTACAAGCATCTCAGCTTCACACCAACTGATCCTCAAACCTAACCTGGGGATTTTAAACTGGCATCAGCAAATGCAAACTTTACCCTTTCAATCTGACATTAGTAGTTTAATTTTTAAAAGCATCAGATTTCTTTGGCTCCTCATTATGTGGAAATAATAATATACCACGGCATCTCTACCAGACCAGTCTCTTTTTCACTTTCCCCTTTTTTACAATTTAATTTTATCACAGTTTCCGATTTCCAGCAGGAGGTATGAAAATGTGACATTTTTTCTACTCTTCATACTATTTCTTTTGTCAGGTTCTGATCATTCTACGTGTTCTTCGTTGGAGTGAGTGGATGGTGTTAAGCTATATAAGGATTCATTTTATGATTATCTGTTTTGCAAAAGCAACTTAATTTTCTTAAGCAATATTAGCATTCACATTACTTGGCACCATTGGGAAAAAAGTTTTAAATCAAATAAACTAAACTCCTGGTAGCCAAAATTAAATGTAAACATATCTTTTTTTTTTAACTAATGTTACTCTGCCTTTGTTCCTAAGTCTAAATACAGTAACTATTTTTTTTCCTGCAGTTTAATCATGCTTTAGCAAAATGTTCTTCTAAAGAACATTTAAAATAAAGTACTCTTATAGTGAAATAAAGGTTTTTTTGTTTCATTTTACAGACCATAACCACTAATGCTTTGCTTTTGTTCATTTCTTTTTTCTTGATTTCATGCACATATCTCTGTTTTAATATATACAATATATACAAACAATACATCCATATTTTTCTCACTCATTCAGACAAAACTATACAAATAATTTTGTCTTGCCATGTTATTGACCTCTGTGAATAAAATATTTAGCAATTAATATAATTCCTTTCAAATATTTTCTCACTTTCATTTCTACTTTCTATATATAGACAGAAACCGCTCCATTTGGATGAGATAGAGCCAAGAACATGGAATTTACTGGCCAGAACGCAGCACCACACTGGTCGTTTAGGTGGCAAATGTCCAGGCAAGGTTTATGATTCCTTGGAATTACTAGTTTCCAAGGTTACTAAAAAAGGCTACATGCTTTACCAAGTCTTAAGTAATTCTCATTGCACATGAAAGTAAGGCAAAAAAAATTAAAGTGCTGAACATGAGAAAAGGGACAAGATGATTACTATCCTCGCAGGTTCTTGGAAGGTGGGGGGGACATGAAAATAAATTTAAACTCTGTAAGCTGTTTCTCATTATTTCCCATGCATTACCCGTTTACTACACACCCGCCCCTCTGCAAATTTCCACAAGACATTAAAAACCTGCAGATTTCAAAAGTTGCATTAAGTGTGCTGTAGGGATTAAAACAAGTGAACAAAAACGAAATAAGAACTAGTGAAGAAAATGAGAACACCCGGACCCAAAAAGGATTTGTATGTGCTAAGCCCTCCACTGAGAATCAAGCCCACAGATTCAGCTTCTCGGAAGTAAACACAGGTGCGGGTGCAGAGTTCTCCTGTCGCTAGCATATCCCCACCTTTTCTTATCTATATATTTGGTATAAATATTTGTACAGTTCCACATGATGTTTGAATACAGCCCTATGAGAAGGAAAACGACTCCTTCTTAAGAAGAGGAAGCCTCTTTCAATTCCTCCTGGTGTCTTGTTTTCCTATGATCCAACAGAAGATTGAGTTCCAAGATGTCTTGCTGATCAAATTAAAAGTTGTCCATGAAAGTGCAAATGCAATGACCAAAACATTCCTGTTAAAATCCTGCAGCTGTCTCCCCAAAACTGCAGAGGGAGTGTGTGTGTGTGTGTGTGTGTGTGTGTGTGTGTGTGTGTGTGTGTACATGTGCGGGTCTGTTGTTTTTGTTGCATGTCTCTGCTAAAAACAGAAATGAAAACAGGCTGAAAAGCAATGTCACATTGCTAAGGGATGCTGCTGTATGTCTTCAAGTTCCTTGGCCTTTTTCAGTTCTTTCACTCTGTGGCGACAGCGACGTAGAAACCTCATTATTTTCTGAGCAGCTTGGTCCTGCCTTTTGGTTAACAAACTGCTCCTGAGCTTCTGCTGCATGATCACTGCCGTCCGGTGAGCCTGCAGTCTCTTGCCACATTTCTTGTAACTCCGGTAGTACTTCTGGATCAGCATGGCGGCACGCCAGCTCAGTGCAGAAGCTTTTTAATAAGATGAGATCCCAGTTGCTGATTCTTTCTGTAAGTTCCCGTGCTGCTGAGGTTTTGTTCATGAAGTCTTATCCTATGCCAATGTCTTCAAGAGTTCTACCTAACTTATCTTCCAGCAAGTTTAGTGTTTCTGCCTTAATATTTATGTCTTTAATCCACTTTGATCTTAGTTGAGTGCATGTTGATAGGTATGGGTCTAGTTTTAATCGTTGGCAGGTTGAGATCCAGTTTTTCCAACACCATTTATTAAATAGGCTATCTTTCCTCCAATGATGGTGGTTGGTTCCTTTGTCAAAGATGAGGTGGCTGAGCATGTCTGCAGTTCTTTCTGGATCTTCTAATCTATTCTACTGATCCTCAGGTTTGTTCCTTTGCCAGTACCATGCTGATTTTATCACAGTAGCTTTGTAGTATAGTTTCAAGTTAGGGGTTGTGATACCCCCAGCCATGTCTCTGTTGCTTAGAATTGCTTTAGCTATTCTAGGTCTCTTATGGTTCCAAATGAATTTTTGGATTGTTTTCTCTAGTTCTGTGAAATATATTGTTGGAATTTCAATTGGCATTACATTGAATCTATCTAGTAGTTTTGGAAGTATGGCCATTTTCACTCTATTGGTTCTTCCTACCCAGGAGCAAGGGATGTCTTTCCATTTTCTTGTATCCTCTTCGATCTCTTTTTCTCAGAGTGCTATAGTTTTCAGTGTAGAGGTCTTTTGCTTCCTTTGTTAGATTGATTCCTAGATATTTCCTTTTTTTGGATCCTATCGTAAAAGGAATTGTTTCCCTAATTTCTCTCTCAGTGAGTCTGTTATTTGTGTACAAGAAGGCTATTGTTTTTTGAGTGTTGACCTTGTATCCAGCTACTCTACTGAATCTGTCAATTAAGTCTAGAAGTCTTCTGGCAGAGTTTTTTGGGTCTTCTATGTAAAATATCATATCATCAGCAAATAATGACAGTTTAACTTCTTTTTTTCCTATTTTTATTCCTTTATTTCTTTCTCTTTTCTAATTGCTATGGCTAACGTTTCCAGAACTATATTGAACAGGAATGGTGACAGTGGGCATCCTTGTCTTGTTCCTGATTTTAGCATGAAAGTTTTCAGTTTTTGACCATTTAGTATGATGTTGGGTGTTGGTTTTTCATAGAGAACCTTAAGCAGGTTAAGATAAAGACCTTCTATTCCAATTTTCTGTAGGGTTTTTATCATAAATGGGTGCTGGATTTTGTCAAATGCTTTTTCTGCATCTATTGAGATGATCATATGGTTTTTGTCCTTGACTCTGTTAATATGGTGTATTACATTTATTGATTTTTTTTTTTTTTTTGGTACCGGGGATCGAACTCGGGACCTTGCGCTTACGAGGCAGGCGCCGGAACCAATGAGCTAAATCCCCGGCCCCATACATTTATTGATTTTAGAATGTTGAACCATGCTTGCATCCCTGGGATAAATCCAACTTGGTCAGGGTGTATGATCTTCTTGATGACCCTCTGTATTCTCTTTGCTAGTATCTTGTTGAGGATTTTTGCATCTATGTTCATTAGGGAGATTGGCCTGTAGTTCTCTTTTTGGGTTGGGTCTTTCCCTGGTTTGGGAATCAAAGTAACACTTGCTTCCAGGAATGAATTTGGAAGTATTGCTTCCCTTTCAATTTCCTTGATGAGTTTACAGATTAATGGCGTTAGTTCTTCTTTAAATGTCTTATAAAATTCAGCAGTGAAGCCATCTGGATCTGGGCTTTTCTTTGTTGGTAAATATTTTATTACATTTTCAATTTCACTCATTGTAATTGGGGTGTTTAGAATTTCTATATCTTCTTCATTTAACTTTGGCAATTCATATGTATCTAGGAATCTGCCCATTTCTTCTGTGTTTTCCATTTTATTGGAGTAGAGGTTGTCAAAGTAGGTATTGATGATCCTCTGGATTTCTGTTGAATCTGTTGTGACTTCACCTTTTTCATTCTTAGTTGCATGTATTTGTGCCTTTTATTTCCTTTTTTTGATAAGGTTGGCTAAAGGTTTATGGATTTTATGTATTCTTTCATAAAACCAACTCTTTGATTCATTGATTTTTTGTATTGTTCTCTTAGTCTCCATTGCATTAATTTCTGCCCTAATCTTTATAATTTCCTCTCTTGTACAAGCTTTGCCTTTGTTATGCTCTTCTTTTTCTAGGAGCTTGAGGTTCTGCATTAGGTTATTTATCTGAGTTTTCTCTGTTTTCCTAATATGGGCCTTCACTGCTATGAATTTCCTGCATAGAACTGCTTTCATTGTGTCCCATAAATTCCTGTATGTTGTACTGGCATTTTCATTTACTTGTAGAAACTGTTGAATTCTGTGGTCCATTGGTTGTTCAAGAGGGTGTTATTCAGTTTCCTTATGTTTGTTGGGGTTTTGTGATTTCTTATGTTATTGATCTCCAATTTTATTGCACTATGGTTTGATAATATACAGGGGGTAATTTCAGTTCTTTTACATTTACTTAGACATGTCCTATGAGCTAGCATGTGGTCTATTCTGGAGAATGACCCGTGTGCAGCTGAAAAGAATGTATATTCCAATTTTGTGGGGTGGAACACTCTGTAAACATCTATTAAGTCCATTTGTTCAATAGCTTGGTTCAGTTGTAGAATTTCCTTGTTAACTTTTTGTCTAGATGATCTGTCGATTTGTGATAGTGGGGTATTGAGGTCTTCCACTACAATTGTGTTAGTGTTTATTTGGTTTTTCATGCCTATTAATATTTGTTTTGTATAGTTGGGGGCATTGGTATTTGGTGCATATATGTTTAGGATTATCATCTCTTCCTCTTGGATTGTTCCCTTCACAAGGATGTAGTGATCATCTTTGTCTCTCTTTATTACTTTTGGTTTGAAATCTACTTTGTCTGCAAATAAGATCGCTACCCCTGCTTTCTTCTGCGTTCCTGTGGCATGGAGAACTGTTTACCATCCTTTTACTTTCAGTCTATGAGTTTCTTTTTGAGTTAGGTGTGTTTCTTGTATACAGCATATTGCTGCATTTTCCTTTTTAATCCATTCTGCCAGTCTATTTCTTTTGATTGGTGAATTGAGGTCATTAACATTGAGGGTTATAAGTGATAGATATTGATTTATCCTTATCATGCTGTTTTACTTTTGTTGGCTCTTTTATTTCTTATTTTTTTCCCCTTTCCCTTTAGTGTCTTACCTGGCCTGGTGGATTCCCTCTGTTGGGCCTCATGGAGTTGTGGCCTTCATTGCTTTTTTCTAGGATATTGTTTAGAATTGCTTGTAGTGCTGGTTTGGGGTTCATGAAATTTCTCAGGTGTTCTTTGTCATGGAAGTATCTAATTTCCCCATCGATTTTGAAAGATAATTTTGCAGGATACAACAGTCTAGGTTGGAAGTTATTTTCTTTTAGGGCTTGAAATACTTCACTCCAGGCTCTCCTTGATTTGAGGGTTTGTGTTGAGAAGTCTGCTATGATTCTGATGGGCTTTCCTTTGTAGGTGATTTGTTTCTTTTCTCTAACTGCTTGTAGGATTTTGTTTTTCTGTTGGGTTTCTGGGATCTTGACTATTATATGTCTAGATGTAGATTTTTTTGATCATGGCTAGCTGGAGTTCTATATGCCTCACTTATCTGTATGTCCAATTCTCTACCTCTGTCTGGGAAGTTTTCCACTATTACTTCTGTAAACAATTTTTTTAGGTCAATTTTGCTTTCTCCTGTTTTTTCATGGACTCCTATCAGTCTTATGTTATTCTTCTTTGCATCATCTAGCAGTTGTTGGATTGATTTCTTGTGGTCCCTTACTATTTTTAAGAAATCTCTATTTTCATGGTCTCTAACCGCAATTTTGTCTTCTATATTTGATATTCTATCTGCAGATTCCCTTAATTGGCTGTGGATACTTTCAATGGAATTTTTGATCTCCTGAATATCTGTTTGAATCTGTTTCATGGATTCCATTTCTTTCTTATGTTGTGCAATCATAGTTTCCATTTCTTTCTTATGCTGGGTATTCATGGCTTCTAGCATGTTTCTGAGCTCATCTATTTTTTTATCTGTTTTTGTTCTAGATCCTCTAATCATGTCTTTCACTCTGCTCACCATCTCTGTAGGTATCTGGGAGATTATTTCTGCTTTGAATTTTTCTAGAGCTTCATTCATCTGTTTTGTTACTTCCTGTGCTATCAGTTCAGGGTATCCAGGTGGTTGGTTATGGGACCTTTCCATCTCATTTCCCCTAGAATTTATGCTTGGTGGGGTGGAAGTCTGAGTTTGTGCCTTGCTTAAATGTCTTCTCAGTTTTGTTTTTGGTACTGTCCTTGGTTTAACTCCTGGGTTGATAGTTTGAAATTGCTTATTGTAGTTATCTTTGTTGCTTGTAATTAGAACACTTATGGAATGATTGCTTCTCAGAGGTGTCTTCCAGATATAGCTGGTCTTTAAATTTTGAGTCTCTAATGACTCTAAGGCTATCTCATTTTCCTTATACTAGGAAGGTTCATTGACTAGATCAATAACAACACCTTAGCCCAAGTGATACAATCAGCAACACCATTGCATCAAGTACATCTTTGAAAATGACATTTTGTGTTAGTTATTAATCTATCACCTTTAGCTGTGTGAATTAAATCAAGATCGAGGAACAACCCAACATATAGTGAATAAACTCTTCAATATAACAACTTTACCCTTTGGGAGGGGGAGTTAGAAGGGGCTGGGGAGGGAGGGACAGATGGGAAGAAGGATAGGGGAAGGTTAGCAGTGTGGCCAGAGGACACAGGTGAGAAGGAAAAAGAGAATAATAGGAAAATAAAGAAGAGCTCCGAATGAGGATCAAAACAGGGACAAAAAGGGAAGATGAACAATGTGGGAGAGCAAGAGAGTGAGTGTAAGAGAGAAAGGAAAGAGAAAAGAAAGAAGAAAAGAAAAGAGAAAAAGGAGAGAAAAGCAAATATTTGCAAACAGTAGGAAAAAACATTAAAGATAGTAGGAGCAAAAGAAAAGAAAAGAGAAAAAAATGAACTAATAATACTGATTTTGGGAAGAAAAAAACAGTGAAGATGTAGGGCCTCTTTCAGGGTATGTCTCTACTTTCACAATAGACAATGTGGGTAGCAGTGTGCAGATATGTCAATGAGTCTCAGCAAGCTAGTCTCAGATCCATGAGATTCAGGCAGATTTCTGGCTGCAAGTCCCAAGTTGAGCTCCCTGTCCTCCTGTAGGGTTGAACTCTGCAGAGTTGTATTGCAGGTTCCAGCTGCCCTTCCCCTGAAGATAGATCCATTCCTGATGGGAGGTGAAGATGACTCCAACTTACGCAGTACCGTGGTCTGGTGGTCTGGTGTCCTCTGCGTCTTTGTAGTGTGCAACCAGGTGGCTGTACAGAGAAGAGGCCAGAGGAGCAGGAGTGGGGTGGGGGCTGGGGTGTCCAGTGGATTGCTGCCAGTGTGCAGCCTGATTCAGCATGTTCCACGGGACTCGTGACCTCGGTAGGGCATCCGCAGACCTGCCTGTCTGCAGCGGGCTGAGTAACATGCTGTTTTGATAACTGTAGCTTTGTAGTATATCTGAAGTCAGGGATTGTGATACCTCCTGCTTTACTCTTGTTTTCCAGGATTGCTTGTGCTTTCTTGGTTTCATGTGAATTTTAGGATTGTTTTCTCTAGTTCTGGGAAGAATGCTATTGGTACTTTGATTGGGATTATATTAAATCTGTATATCAGTTTTGGAAGTATGGCCATTTTAACAATATTGATTCTGCCTATCCAGGAACAGGGGAAATCTTTCCATTTTCTGATGTCCTCTTTGATTTTCTTTTTCAACATATTGTATTTTTCATTGTAGATCTTTCACTTCCTTAGGGTAATTTATAATTATTTAATTTTACTTGAAGCAATTTACTATGGTAGCAATTTCCTAATTTCTTTCTTGCTGAGTATATTATTGGGAACACTATTGGTTTTGTTTATTGATTCTGTATACCAGTACATTACTGAATTTGATTACTAATTCTAAGAGTCTCTTGGTAGAAATTCTCAGTCTTCGTAGAGGATAATGGCATCTGCAAATTATGATAATTTGACTTCTTCCTTTCCTATACATATCTTTTATTTCTTTCTCTTGCCTAATTGCTCTTGTTAATGTTTCAATAACTATATTGGACAGAAAGAGTGATAGTGGACATCTTTGTCTTGCTCCTGATTTTAGAGGAAAAACTTTTTTTTTCACATTTAATATGATGTTGCCACTAGGTTTATCATAAATGGTTTTTATTAGATTGAAACGAAGTCCTTCTTTATCTATTAGCTTCAGTGGTTTTGTCATGAATTGGTATTGGATTTTGTCAAAGGCCTTTTCTGCATCTATTGAAATGATCATGTGCCTTTTGTCCATGCCTCCTATGTGAAGTATTGCATTTATCAATCTGTGTATGTAGAACTATCTTTGCATCTGTGGGTTGAAGCCTACTTGATCATGATGTATGATCTTTTTGATGATTTGTTGCTTTCTGTTTGCCAGTATCCTGCTGAGGATTTTAGCATCTTTATTCATTAAAGAGATTTGCTTGTAGTTCTCTTTCTTGATTGGATCTTCAGCTTGTTTTAGAATCAACATAGTGCTACCTTCAAGGAATGATTTTGGGAGTATTGCTTCCTTTTCAGTTTTCATAAAAGTGCTTAAGGAGTATTGATGTGAGATCTTCCTTGAAGTTCTTGTAGAATTCATCAGTGAATCCATCTGGTCCTGGGCTTTCCTTTTTTATTACTGCTTTAATTTTATTGCTTGTTATAGGATTATTCATGGTTTTTATATCTTCTCAGTTACATTTTGTTAATTCATATTTATCTAGGAATCTATCTGTTTTAGGTACTTTTCTTGTCACTGAGACAAAATACTCAACCCCTAAAAGTTAAGGGAGAAAGATTTATTTTGGCTCAAAGATTGTGGACATTTCAGTCCATAGTCGGCTGGGTCCAATGCATGGTGATGTCACAGAAGAGAAACAGTTCATGTTGTAGCAGTCAGAAGGCACTAAGCAGAAGCAGCAGCAGCAACCTGCTTCCATCCAGGCTACAAGCCTATTGAGTGGGGCCACCCACACCCAGGGTGAGGCTTCCATTATCCAGAACTATGATAAACCTATTCCGTTATCATACTTCCTTAATCCCAGTATTACACCCCCTAGATCCAGGCATCTCTAAAAAACCTCACCTATGAGTGCCTGAGGCTTTGGGAGGACATCTAGATACAAACTATAACGCTATCCTTTTCTTCTAGATTCACCAGTCTATTGGTGAACAGGTTTATGAAGGGATTTTTTCCTAATAATCTTTTGGAGTTCAGTAGTGTCTGTTGTGATTTCACCTTTTTCATTTGTAATTGCATTGATTTGAGTCTTTTCTTTCCTTTTTTGGGTAAGATTGGATAGGGGTTTTTATAGTTTGTTTATTCTTTAAAGAACCAGCTCTTCATTCCACTGATTCTTTGTACAGGTTTTTAGTCTTCATTGCATTTATTTTTGCTCTGATCTTTATAGTTTCCTGTGTTTTACTAGCTTTGGGTTTGGATTGTTTTTGTTTTTTTAAGACCTTGACGTACACAGGTTATCTATTTGGGCTTACTCTGTTTTTATGATGTGAGCATTCACAGCTATAAACATACATCTTAAGACTGTTTTCACTGTGTCCCATAAGTTCTGGCACTTTGTACTGGAATCATTGTTTAGCTCTAGGAAGTGTCTTATTTCTTCCTTGATTTCTTCTGTAACCCTTTGATATTCAGGTCTATTGTTTAACTTCCAAGGGTTTGCATAATTTTTGTGTTTTCTTTTGCCATTGATTACTAGTGTCATTGTCCTATGGTCTGATAGTATGCATGGTATAATGTCAGTTCTTTGGCATTTACTTAAGCTTGGTTTATTGGATATTATGTGGTCTACTTTGGAGAAAGTACCATGTGCTGGTGAGAAAAATGTACATTCTCTTGTTATTGTTAGCTGTAATGCTCTACAATATCTATTAAGTACATTTGTTTGGGGTTTTATTCAATGCTTGTATTTCTGTGTTGATTTTTTGTCTAATTTATTTGTCTTTTGTGACAGTGGCATTGAGGTCCCCCACTATATTTGTATTGATGTTTATCTGATCTTTTATGTCTAGTTAGTACTTGTTTTATGAAGTTGGTTGCACCATTGTTCAGTGCATAAATATTAATAATTGTTATCTCTTCCTGTTGAATTATTCCTTTAACCAGTGCAGTGACCTTTTTTGCCTCTTTTGATCAGTTGTCCTATGAAGTGAACTTCTCTAAAAAGGATACCTATACCTGCTTTTTCAGTTCCCATTGCACGGAATATTGTTTTCCATCCTTTGACTTTTGTTCTATGAATTTATTTTGAGGTTAAATGTGTTTATTATATACAGCATACTGTTAGATTTTATTTCTTGATCCACTCTGCCAAACTGTGTCTTCTGACTGGGGAATTGAAACCATTCATATTGAAAGTCATTATAGGTATTGACTTATTCCTGTCTGTCTTAGGTATTTTCTCATTGCTGGAACAAAATACCCAACACCTACAAGTTAAAGGAAGAATGGTTCATTTAGCTCACACTTTGTAGAGCTTTCACCCCATAGTCGGCTGGTTTCAAGGCAGGATGTTATGGCAGAGGAGAAACATTTCATGGTGTAGCAGGCAGGAGGAAGTGAGACTTCCTTCTTCTTTCCGTTTTTATTCCATCTAGGCTGCAAACCTATTGGTTGGTGCCACCTACACCCAGAATTTTGCTAAGCCATTCAGTGGAGTAATCCAGTATCACACACCCATGATTCAGTCACCTCCTCAAAATCCAGCATATGAGCATATGAGGTTTGTGGGGGGGCATAAAGATATAAGCCATAATATTCCATTCCTAGCTCCCAAAAGATTCATGTGCATCTCTTTATGCAAAATGCACTTAGTGCATCTCTAAAAGTTTCCAATGTCCCAGTGAAGCAAGAAACTGAGGAACCAGAACAGAACACTTAACAGGGAGACAGGAGCAAAAAGCAGATTTTAATGCCGGTGGCTCAGGGAATGACTCCTGTCAGTCTTGAGAGCCTCGAATAGAAGTTTGTTCTTCTTTATTTACCTATTTTTAAATCTACGAGACTTAATTTCATTGGAGTTTTCCTGGGAATATAGCAACCAAGATTTACACAAAGCAGAGCAGCGGGGAGTGGCGGGGTAGAGAGCAAAAAGTTCTGGCAGGACTTTCTGAGTCCATTATGCTCCTTTAGTGATAGATTACAGAAGTTGTCATGGCTACTCAGGTACATTCTATAAAGAACATAATTACCTAGTTAACCCATAGTTGCCCAGTAACACAGTTAACTCCTAATTGCCCAATTCTATACAGAGGGATGGTTTCCTCTCTCACTAGCAGTTTTAGCATTGCTGAAAAAATTCTCCTCTGAGATGTGAGGCACTCTTAGCTGCAAGCCCTTATAAAAATGAAAGGAACATTAAACTCTTCCAACATACAATGGCACAAGATACACATTCCCATTCCAAAAGGTATAAATAGGGAGATAGAAAGAGATGGGAACAAAGCAAGACCAAAGTCCACCAGGGGAAAGATTGAATCCTGTAGTTCCATGTCCAGCATCTGGTGAAATCTGGGGCAAGATGTGAATTCCAAAGGGCTTGAGTGCCCCCCCGCATGGCACTACTGGTGGTGGTAGCCCTCATGGCAGCTCTTTTGGGCCAGCTTTGCTCATTCCTTGTGGGTTTCCTCAGATGACCCATATTGCTAGCTTCTCCAAACTTATGGGGTCTCCACTGAACTTTTGGCTTCACATTCACAGCTTCACATAATGCTCTCAGAGGCACACTGCCTATTCTCCCAGGCTTTCTTCTGAAATCTGTGTGGAAGCCTTCCTGACCCACAGTGGACCTAAAACCAGCTCTGTGTGGATGACACCAGTGTTTACCATCAGCTAGAGTAGTAGCTAGGCTTCCTCCGCTCTTGGATGCAAGACTCAAGTGCCTGTATTGCTGAGTGGTATGAACTAAGTTTTACAGAACAAATTCTCTAGGCTGCTACCACTCTGGAACATGTTACCTGGGGCTCTCTTCTAAAAGCAATGTCTTTCATGTTGCAATTTTTAGGTAGGGTAGGGTATTTGCAAAAGGTAGGGTATGGGGGGGCAGCGTCTCAATATGCCATTTGAGGCTGGCTTTGAACTCACTATGTAATCCAGGCTGGCCTCAAACTCATGGCAATCCTCCTGCCTCAGCCTCCTAAGTGCTGAGATTATAGGTGTGTACCACCATGCCTGGCTGTACTTGGCTTTCTAATGCTAATATTTTTAGCAACCAAGTTCTCCTCTGCTCCATCATTGCAGGCAGTAAATTTACCAGATCTTCCTTTCTTGCCAAACTGAAAACTTTTCCAATGGGTTATTTGCTCATGATTCTTTTATTTTTTAAACCAAAGCAGTTATTGATACATTCTAGATATACATAATGATAACATTCATCAAAGGGAATTTGCACCTGAACATGATATATCCTGCCTCTTTATTCTTAAGATACAGCTAGCTAAAAGCTCCTAACAGTAGCCATGCCACAGCCTCAACATTACACTGCCTTGAAATTTCTTCCCAGATTAATTAGTGCATTGCCCTTAATTTTATTCTCCCATAATATCTCTGGACATGAGCACAATGCAGCAAATTTTCTGCCAAAGCATAAAAAAATTTAGAGTGCTGGTTTGGCATAGCCAGGAGACTAGCTGCCAATTGAGTCTTCCCAACTGAAACCACCTGAGGCTGGTGTTTATTGGCTGCATTTCTAGCAGCCTTCTGGTCTTCTGAGCTCTAACCAGAATCTCCCATCAAGCTAGGCTTGCAACATGCTAGGGTTACTTCTTCAGCTTGCATCTCAAAACCTTTCCAAACACCTCCACAAACCCATTCCAAAGGTTTCCGAACCACATGGCCAGGTAGAGTCACAGTAACAACCTCATTCCTTGTACCAAAATCTGTCTTAGTTACTTTGCTCATTGTTGATACACAATACCTGACACCCACAAGTTAAAGGAGCAAAGGTTTATTTTGGCTTACTGTTTGTAGAGGTTTGATTATCAACTAACTTGTTTCTGAAAATTGGCTCGCCAACTAAACATTGCTGGGGTCTGGATTGCTCACCTCTTCTTCTGGAGTTTGATTCCAGATTCTTCTCACCTCGATCAAAGAATTAAACAAAATGAGCACAAACCAGTGGCAAAGTTTATTCAATAAAGCAAAAATGAAGAGTGGGAAAGAAACTGGCTTTGCAGAGCAAGCTTGGACCAAGTAAATAGAAGGAGAGAGAGAGAGCAAAGATAAAAATTATGCAGAGTGGGCTATCATGGAAAGTTTTGATAGCCCCACTCCTCATGACTACCTTTCGTTTATGCTGTCCAAATCTCAAGGAAACACACGAGAACTTCTACATTCAGGTCTTGAGAGGCAGTGCTGAGATCTCATGCCTCAGGCTGACATCAGGTCTAGGGCATCCCATTGAGAACCTGCTTGAGTTCTTGAGAGCAGTCCATATGCCAGGCTTGGGGAACTGTTTTGTGCATGTGTCCAGGATCTTGTGTTTAACAGGTTATGCCTACTTCCTCAGCCAGCTTTTGCCACGCCCAAATCTCCTATCTCAGTTTCAGTCTATAGTCAGCTGGCTCCAAGCCAGAGCAGCATGGGAGAGGGTTATGGCAGAGGACAAAGAGCTTATGGCATAGCAAGCAGGAAGTAGCAGGACTTCCTTCCTCTATTCCTTTTTATTCCATCCAGGCTATAAACTTATTGATTTGTGCCACCTACAACCAGGGTGGGCCTTTGTTCTTCAGTAAGTCCATTATCTGCACCCAGAACTATGCTAAACCAATCAGTAGACTAATACAGTATCATACACCCACGATTGAGTATCAGATACACATGATCCAGTCACTCCCCAAACCCCCACCTACGCACACTTGTTTTGGAGGGATATCTAGATACAAGCCATAACACTGTCATTGCCTTATTTTCCCTTTTCCTGATTCCCTTTCTTTCACTTCTACTTAACTGTTCACCATGTCATTAGACCTTTAGGCATTGTTAACTTCATTATCTCATTCTAGGATATCCTTGAGAATTTTTTGGAGTGCTGGTTGGTGGTCACGAATTTCTTTAGATGCTCTTTATCATTGAAATATCATGTCTTTATCAATTTTGAAATATAGTTTTTCAGGGTATATGAGTCTGGGTTGTGAGTTATTTAGATATATGGCTTGGAACATGCCACTTAAAGCTCTCCTGTTTGTACTGTGAGGACTGCTGTAATTTTAGTTGGTTTATCTTCATAAGTGATTTATTGTTATTCTCTATTACCTTTTAAGATTTGGTCTCTGTATTGAACTTCTGGGATTTTGACCATGATGTGTGCTTTTTTGATCATGGCTATTTGGGGTTCTGGATCCCTCAATTATCTGTATGTTTAATTTTTTCCTATATTTGCAAAGTTTTCTGCTATTATTTCGGTAAACAGGATTTATGCCATTTGTGTTGTCTTCTGATTTTTCACTAATTCCAATTAATCTTAGATTAGTCTTCTTTGCACATGTAGCAACTTTCAATCCATTTTCCGTGTTCTCTTTTTGTTTTTGAGTTATCTTTGGATCACTCGTCTCCAATAGCAGCTCTGTCTTCCACTTCTGACATTCTGTCCTCACACTGGAAACTTCTATTGCTCATATTTTCAGTAGAATTTTTATGTTCTGGATTTCTGTTTGGACGTTGTCTTAACTACTTTTCTTGTTGCCGAGACAAAGTACTCGACACCCAAAGTTAAAGGAGGAAAGGTTTATTTGGCTCGTAGTCTGTAGAGGTTTCAGTTCATAGTTGGCTGGCTCCAAGGCAAGGTGGCATTGCAGAGGAGAAACAGTTCATGGTAAGCAGGAGGCAGAAGTAGCAAAGAAGCAGAGACCCTCTTTCTATCCCTTATATCTTATCCAGGCTAACCACCCTTAGGGCAAATAGCATTCACACCCAGGGTGGGGCACCCTTAATCCTACCTAGAACTTCACCAAACCAATGAGTGGACTAATTTAGTAATCACACATCCTTGATCCCAATATCACACACCCTAGATCCAGGTACCTCTGAAAGCCGTACCTATGACCATATGAAGCTGTGGGGCGACATCTAGATACAAACAATAATAGAACCTTTTATGGACTCTAATTCTTTGCTAAACTCCTCATTCATGTTTTGCATCATTTTGTTCAGCTAGCTTTTTATTAGAGTCTGTTGTAAACTTCCTAATCGTTTTGTTTATTGCATCCACTGTTTATTTATATCTTCTTTTAGCTCACTGAGCACCATATTCTTTTGTTTTCTTGTCTCTTCTGTTAGCTTTTCAAATAATTCAGCAATGTGTCTTTTGCCTCCCTCCTCCTTGATACTCCATGGATTGGCTTTGGGGGAATTAGAAATTTTGGCAAGCACTTTGTTGCCTTGTATTTTCATGTATCCACTGTTTTGTTTGTTTGTTTTGTGCTGAGGTTTATGGTAACTTATGGTGGAACAAATTTGTTACTAGTATGGAGATCTCTTTAGTTAGTGTGTGCTTTTCAGTGATCCACTCTGTATGTGGCTAACTATAGTCTTTTGTCTCTGTTGAAAGAACTGACAACCTCTGTTAATTTGGAAGGGGAGGATTCAGTCTAATTTGTCCAGCACCCAGTTCTCTGTGAATGAACCACACTATTGTTACTGACAAAAAGATAATTTGAATGCTAGGATACAGAGAAAAGTAATAGCAACAACTGTGCCACCCTAGCAATAGCAAGTAAATCTGCAACAATAATATTGTCTAAAACAAACTGCAGATTGAAAGATCATAATAAAAATAATGTATCACCCTTACCCACAGAAAAGAGATCTTTAATTATAGTATAAACACTAAGACAATCCAAATATTGACATGCAGTAACTGTCTACTAAATGTGACAACTAAACCTCAACTAACAATAGAAAATAATTCAATAATATCATAGAGTTAGCTACCTAAATACTGATAAAGATAATGGTTATACTTGTAAAGATATAGGTGGTTGGGAACAGGAGAATGAAAAAAAATTTTTTGAAAAATTCATCAAAGGAAAATGAGAAAGAGGAGACAAAAGTGAGCCAAAGGATCTGTTGAGGATTAGAAGGATATTAATGGAATTAGATAAAGGTAAGAGAACAAACAAGAAAAAGAAGATAAAAGAGGAAAAAAGAGAATGGAATAAAAAAACTAAAGGGAAAAAATTAAAAGGCAAAGAAAAAAGAGGAAAGAAATAAAAGAAAGGAAAATTCCCCATATCTTAATGAACTAGTGAAGAAGAAGCAGAGAGAGAGAGAGAGTCTAAAAAAGTAAAAACCATTCTCTGTATTGAGAGAGAGAGAGACAGAATGAGTCTAAAAAAAGAAAAAAACATTCTCTGGAGAGAGAGAGAGAGAGAGAGAGAGAGAGAGAGAGAGAGAGAGAGAGAGAGAGAGAGTGAGAGAGATTGGGTCCAAAAAGAGAATAAAACATTCTCTGTATTTTTGAATGAGTTGTTATTTTTTCCCAGATCCACAGGTTTGAAATCCAGCGAGTAACCCTTTGTATGGCCTGTGGGTTTGTGAGGTGTCCCCCTGTTCCAGAGGCCCCTCTGTCTATTTATCTTAGGCTGTGGCAGTCAACCAAATCAAGATGTGTCCTTGCTCACATTGGTAGGTTAAGAAAGCAATCAGACCTAAGTATGTAGCAGGGCAAGCAGCCCATTATACTTAATGCCAGCACTTTCAGAACTACCTGTTTCTGAATGCAACACAAGCTCGCCTGGCTTCTTACTATGGAAGGCAGGGCTCATGTCCTTCCTGACCTGAACTTAAAGTTCTCAGTGAGTGCATGTCTAGCTTGCACCCTTTCTGCATCTGGCTCCCATGGCTATCTCTCAACCAGTCACTGTGGGAGCATTACACTGGGAACTCTGGACTAAAGTTAATTTTTAGCTATTCTGAATCTCAGGTGTAACTATCAACCCCTTCCTCAGATAGCACCTGATTAAGCACTTTCTGTCAGCATGACCAGACATCCTCCCAAACCCTTGTACCCACATATCCTCCCACCACAACTTCTTTGAGGTCTAGTTTTTGCTTACCTTCAACTGCTTTGCATCTCCTCACAAAGCTTGATCATTGTCAAGGAAAGCCATGGCTTTCCTGGACACTTTAGCATATAGAATTTGTGCCAAGACCAGTGAAAACCTGTTCAGTAAGTGCCAAGTTTATTCAGAATTAGCAATGGCATTTTATTCAGGGTAAAAGAGCAGAGGATGGGAACTGAGGCCAGAAAGGGAGGGGTGGGTCAGGGGCATAGCCACTGGCTTTAACTGGCATGGGCTGTTTGGATACAAATTGGTGTGTGTAAAGAGGTCTGTGGTTGTCCAGAAAGCAGAGGTTACATGCACTAAAGTCGACTATCTGTGCTCCCCTTTTCCCATCATGGCTGTTTCCCTTTCATGTCTGACCTCCAGGCTTATTCGAGCTGTTCTTCATTTATTCTGATATTGTCCTGAGTTTTGAAATCCAAGTATAAAGAAATTTGTGAATTACAATGGCACGTCATTTGAAATGTGTTTCATTTTTCTGAATCTGAAACACGTGATCTTTCCCTCATGAAACTACAAAATAAGTTATGTTACCATGTCTGAAATTTAAATTTCCCTTTGGAATCATGTTAGCCAAACCAACTTGTTTGTGCCATCTTAATAATGCTAATGAGAAACCCATTTCCAGCCCACATTCTATTGCAGAACAGGACATTTGGCTGGCATCAAGGAAACAGAGAAAAGGACATGGATAAGAGGATGCTAGTCTTGGAGGCGGGTATTCAGACACTGGGGGAGAGCCAGTGGAAGACATTTTACATAGTTGTTGTTAGACTGAGATACTGAAGCAGAATTTGGTATTTGTTTGGGTTATTTTTCAGAGGACCTCCTGCTAGACATCAACTGAAACAGACACACACTGATAGTTTGAACTGGTTACCAATCCACTTCAGCAGTCCTTTTAATTTGAGTAGCTCTCATGGACATTATTCTAGTAAGCAGTTTCCCAGCACTCAGCTTTACCTCTTCCTCTGTCTCTCTGTCCTTTGGCAATGAATAAAAGAGTGGTGCTCAGTTTACTTATGCCAATATTTTAGGAAGATTTGCTTTGTATTTTAACTCAACTAAATAATTCTATTCTCAAAACACACATGAAACTCTTTTCAGTTCATTGACTTTAACCTGGATTTGAATTCCCTCTCCCCAGCTTAGAAGAGAATAGCCTTGGAGTGAACACAGTGCACTCTTCCCTTCACTTTCCTTTGGTTCTTGATCAAAAAACCCCCCAAAAACCCAAGAACAAACACCATTTGTTAGGGGCTCCAAGGGAAGAAAACCTGACTGGGGAGGAAGTATACAGAGAGAGGGCGCATGTCCAAGAAAGCAGCCTGAACTCTGGCAAACCGTTCTGTGCTCACCTCAGCTCTCTTCCTCCCATCTTCCCTGTGGCCAGGACATGCAGTACCACAGCCTGACTGGAGCTATTCTCTGGAGCCTGGACTGGAGCTGTACACAGAGGAACTGCAGGATTCTGAGAGCTTGGAACAATCCTCTGACTCCAAGAGAGGTAGGTGACAGTTTGCTGAGTGCCCAGGAAGAAAGCAGAGAAAAACGCAGCCCACTTCAAGGAAAGGGGTATGGGAAGCTACTGGGGTGTCCCCACATCTCCCTGGGCTTGGGGTACCGCTGTTCTTATTCCCCATGCCTCTGTTTTCCCTGACACACCATGCAAACTATAATTGCTATTTCTTCTCTTGGGTTTGGAGGAAAAAGGAAGCAAATATGTCAGAGCAGAAAAACTGGAGAGACTGAGTCCAATTTTTTCTTCTTTAGACAGGAATGCCCTTTGCGGTCATAACTTACTGAACAACTGTGAACATCTGGAAGTTCCCCAGGAAACATCCTCAGAAGAGCTGCTGAGCATTGGCATCGAGAAGCCCTGTCTAGGACAGGCATCTCAAAGTGCAGACCAGAAGTTGCCTCTGAAACCTAGGGCCAACAAGCAAAAGCCCAACACAACCAATCCTTATTGTTACCCTCCGTGTGCACAACAGTTTGCCTATAACAGGCCACTTCCTTGTTACCCAAAAATTCAAACAGGAGAGCCAGCTTACAAATGCCACAAATGTGGGAGACAGTTCCTTCACCAGTCAGACCTTGATAAACACCAGCATACTCACACAAAGGAGAAACCCTTTCAGTGCACCCAGTGCAGCATGCAATTCACTCAGCTGGCACACCTTACACAGCATGAGAGCAAACATCTTCAAAAACAGTCCTATCAATGCCCTGTGTGTAGGCAGAACTTTGCTCTTTGGTCCAGCCTGACAGAGCACAGGAAAACTCACAATGAGGGAAAGAGTCATGAGTGCCAGACCTGTGGAAAATGCTTTAATCGGCGGGCAACTCTCCTTCAGCACCAGAGAATACACACTGGAGAGAGACCATTTATCTGTGAATATTGTCAGAAAAGCTATAGGTACAGATCGAGCCTGATGATACATAGAAGAAGCCACACAGGGGAGAAGCCGTACAAGTGTAGCCTCTGTTCCAAAGGCTTCATAAAGAAAGCAGACCTTACTACCCACCAAGCTGCCCACTTTCGAGAAGAATTCCCTGATAATACATCCGCAGAAATGGGCCCTGCAGGAAGTAGCAACCCATAAGAGCCTGCTCCTGCAGGCTGCACTGTCCTGCAAGGGCAATGTCATTTGCACTCATTTCTGACAAGAGCTTTGCATTTGGCTACATTTAAAACCCACCTGCCCAGGCATATAAACTCGAGAGTATTCACCTGCTGGTTCCACTATCCTGGATTTGATTTTCTTGGCTGGCCTTGGCAGAACTAGTTTAAGCATTGCAATGAAAATTCTTTTTTGTCACAAGCCAGGCAGCCAAACTATAGGCATAAGTGTGACCCATATAAATGGAGGCATTTTCCCCACCGTACATAGACATCCCCAGTGGCTCTGTAGCTATGCATTATTTTCACTGATAAAGTTCTGACCTGTGAAGGAAATGCACCCACTCTCCTTGCTTCCGTCTCATCAGCTCCTTCTCTGAGCAACATAGAAATGCCTCCTGAACATTGGTGACAAGAAAGTTGCTTGACCCCTGCCCCAGCCCACAACAGCACCACCCGCTTCAGTGTGGCTATGGCGTTCTACTTGGGCATCATTTCAGCCTTTACCAGTGTCCACTTTTGACATGCAGACAATTTCAAAGACATATGGCCATCTCAGGTACTGTGAAGAGCAGCAAAAGGGACCCATCACATACATACTGTGCCGCTTAAATGAAATACATTAGCACGTGGGTCGTGCTCCACAGTAAGCTTCCAGTATATAGTCATGCACTGTAACTTGTTTTCTTTGCTAATAGAAGTGAAAGCATTTATGGCAGTGAGTTTTACTTTATGTCTAGTTTTCGTTACCCTCTATCAATTTGAGGTAATTTTCTTTTTGATGACCTTGTTGTCACTCATGGTTTGGTTTATTATCACCACTGGCATTTTAGCTCGTGTTGGCTCCCAGAGCTGGACCATGCTGATATTGTCCTCTCCATTTTTGCTTGTATTGCATTTGGATTAATAAATAAAATTCATTCTATTTCTGCTATGTATCCATTTAGTTTTTCTTGAAGGTTTATTTTCTGTGACCCATGGAAAATAAGCATTCAATGTATGGGGCATGCGTAGAGGGACTGTCAGCTGATTCCAAGTCATTAGCAGTGACCCTGGTGCTAACGCTGGGCTAGTGGCATGGAATGCATTGCCTTGCTCCACGTGCTGAATGCCTGCATTTTTCTCTGGTACTGGTGGTTGAATCCATGGCCTTCACACTGAACTGCATCTCCAGCCCTTTTTGTTTTTTAATTTCAGACAAGGCCTCTCCAGGTTGGTAAGTTGCCCAGGCTGGGCTCAAACTTTGGATCCTCGTGCCTTGGCCTCAACATTTTTTGTATTGTGCCTTTGTACAAGTGTGTGAATCAATTTTCTGAATGCTGAAGAGCAATTTTGGACAAGTGACTGGCCTGTGAGCTTGGCATTTAAAACCCATAGCTAAATGTTGAACCTAAGGGAGGCATTGCTTGTCCTACTAGTCTGAGATTGCTCCCTCTCAGATCCCCTGGTTGCCACTCCTGAGTCCAGAGAGAACCCCTAGAAGTCCCTTTAACGTTTTTTCGGGCCTCATCCTCCTGAGTCACCAGGGCCTGTTCTATAGTGCTTTAGGGAAATAGGGAAAGTACATGGGACTCTGTCCCCAAGACGCTCACCACCGGTGGAAGAAGAGATTTATTGCACTTTGCTAGCTTGCTCCTGAGGTCTCCACAGCATACTTAAGGGGACCCAATTGGGTACCTGCAGGTCACCGCATGAGCCTTATTCCCACAAGCCCCTCAGTTCTAACCTCCTGATGTTGGCTGAATATATTCTCATACTCAACCAGAGCTCACTCTTAAGCCCAGGACAAGCTCCAACTTCTTTTCTAGTCCACTGTAGCACATGTGCAAGGGGATGAGGGGAGAGAGCTTTTCCCCTAGCGTCTCTTTAGCATCTATGCTGAGTTTAGTCAGCCTCTATTTCTTGGATGATGGCAACTTAGATTGGGAGCTGAGGGATTTCTTCCTCCCACTCGGATATTCCCAGTTGAGGTTGTAAAGCAGGATTCTCAGAGTAGCCCAGGCTAGATCCCTCTTGTTAAGTATCTTGAATATAAAAATATTATAAAATATTAGTAGATTTTCAATATCTGCCTTCAGTTGACATCTCTGAGGCTGAACGCAGGAATGAGTGTATATGAAATACTGGGCATGACTTCAAACACTAAAATGTGAGGTCCTAAATATAATTGAAATAGCCTCCAAATCAAAGCTGCTCCATAATAGGCTGTAGCTTAAAACATAGAGCTAACCATTAAATATTTTAGTGCCTTTTTATATCCTTATGCATATTTAATTTTCATTTATCCCTACATGAATGTTTTTTTTGTTGGTTGGTTTGTTTGTTTTTGGTACCAGGGATCGAACTCAGGTCCTTGTGCTTGCGCAGCAGGCAGCAAAACCACTGAGCTACATCCCCACCCCTCCCTACATGAATGCTAATCTGAAGAATATCCAATACTCGGGCTGGAGATGTAGCTCAGTGGTGCTGCACTAATCAGGGTGCAAACAAAAAGTTAGATGGCAGCTGTGTGTCCTGAGAATGGCTTCGTGAGTCTCATCGTCACTGCCCTTTACACAATTAGTTCTTCCTTCATCTCTTTCTAACTAGATTCTCTTCCTTGGAAAAAAAAAAAGAATGTGGAAAGCAGGCAGTGAAATACATGTGGCCACCCTGTCGTGTGTGGTGGGAGGGTGCTCCTTCACTTCACATCTAGTGAGACTGTTCTGTCCACTCTTGGAGTTCCAGGACAGTATTCTCAGGAGGGATCCCCAACATACAAAAGAATCCCCCAGTGTGTGAAGGTGTGAAGGAAAAGTGTAGGTTGTCTGTGATTCTTCCTACCACTTTTCAGCAGAGTGATGCCATTCTTTCCATTGAGATGTCTTCCATCCTTTATCAAGTAAAGGTCTCTCACATGTCTTAGTTGATTCCAAGTGTCTACCTGTTATGTCAAAAATTCCTTGAGAACTGTTGCATTTGGCAACAAAGACTATGTGCAGAGAACCCTCTCCTGAAGGTAGGCCATACCAGCTAAGCCATATTGGGCTCCATCATATAAAAAGGAAATCTTAGTAATTGTGCCAAGTTTAGGTGTTGCTGCCTCTACAGTCTAAGGGATAATTGCCAACTATGTAGAAAGAGTCATAGACTCAGGACCCATTATCAAGACTGATCAGTTTATGACCCCATTACCACTCTTATGGCATTTAGCATGAGACCAGGGAGGGCAGTGCTTGTGTTTGACCATAGGCAATTGATGACCATTCCAGATGGTCCAGAGATTCCAGGAGGTATGAAAGAAAGTTCTCATGCTGCTACAGTAAAAGTAGCTCCTGGGAGCAGCAATAGGAGTGTCGGTTGCTTTGGCATTTTATAGATTCTAAGACCTTGTATTGGAGGCAGCACTACACTAGGTGAGCTGATTTGAAAATATCAGCACAAATAGGCATACATGTATTTTTAAGTGAGGAATATATTATCTCCCAAACCCCCAAATGATTACAAAAGGGAGTTATTTTAATGCTGTGGGTGCTTACAGGGTTAGTCCGTAGTTGCATCACACTCAGGAAGTAAGATGTAACTACAGAAGTGGTTTAAGTGGTAAGAATCAGAAGCCAGTGAATGTGGGCTGTATAGAGACACTAGAAAAGTGAAGGGAATGGATTCTTCCCTAGAGCCACTAAAACCCACTTTAGACTTTTGACTTTCATAAATTTAAGATGGTACATTTGTGTTACGTTAAGCTACTAAGTTTGTGGTAATTTGTTACAGCAGCTATAGAAAATTAATACAGGAGCGTTAATGAGTGGAGCTTGACATCAAGGTTTAGGATATCAGCATGTGGTGCCACTGATTTTTTCAAGTTTAAGAACAGGCAAAATTGTGCTGTTGAATGGAAATACACTGGGGATAATCACCACTTCTCTACATGAGCAGTAGATAATGAACTTCAATACAAAAATCTCTTGTTTTAATTTATATTAGACTGTACTATTTCAGCTTGTGGGAAGACATCATATGGTCTTTTTTATCAGGTGATTATAAGTGCCAAAGACTTAATTTTTAATATTTCATGGTGTCATGGGGCCAGGGATTTACCTCAGTGGTTCCGGTGCCTGCCTCGAAAGCACAAGGTCCCGAGTTCGATCCCCGGTACCCGCCCCCCCCCAAAAATTCATGGTGTCAGATCCTCCATGCCTACTAGGAGATATTTTAGGGCAATGTGTACTATGACTATGAAAAATTTAGAGAAAGCAATTGTTTTCTTTAGTGTAAGGCATATATCCATGTTCTCTTTTGTGTTTGATAACTGCCCTAAAACTGTAGGAAGCACTTTGTTTAAAATTAATGAAATTCCTCAGATACAGCTATACTTTGAGTCCCAATACTGATTCAGGTGGTTAAGTTTCTCCAACTGATGCATTTTTGTAGATGTTAAGCCTAATTAAGAATTTAGAGCTATAAAATCCAATCAGCAACCTTTTACCTTTATCTTGTGTATATTATTTTAATACATGTTGAATTTCCAATTGGGTCAAATTTTGGACCTCTCTTTCAGTTATTTTTTATTTTTTTCTTCTCCTTGTACCGAGGTTTTTAAAAGGAACACTACGTACGCCACAGAGAGCCCACTCTATTCTGCACATATTTACTGATTTCTTCTTTCAGATACTCTCAAGCTATTATCATCAAAGTTAGGGGCCTGACCCCCAACTCTGAAGTCAGCTTGGAATTAATTAACTATTTTATTATTCCACAAGGGCACCATGAATAACAACCTTGAAGATCAGGAAGTCTGTGGTAACAGAGTTATGGGCAGTAGCAACAGCAAAAGCATTATAGTCTGAGTGGGCTTTTAGGAATGCTTTTAGAAATGTAAAGTCAGCATGCCACATGGTAACTACTCTTCCCCCAAAGGAATGACTATCTGATGGACACATATATTGCGCAGGACAATATCTTTTCCATTGAGCTCTATAGAATGTGGGCCAATGCTGATCAAGATACACACGTGATGACTTGGTGAGAATCATTTCCCTGAGCCTAGTGTCAGTCATGGCTTATGCAAAAATGGAGACACAATGTAAAATGCAACCCAGACAGATCACACATGCATATATCTGGAATGAGACACATGATCGAGGTTCATTTAGAGGAGGTCTCTAATCCCACAATTCTACTCTCAAAAGCTAATTATAGAAATTTCCAAATTATGCTTTTTAAAGGAAGTTTGGTAAGACTCATCAAATGAAGAATACAACAGCAGAGCTGAAGTTGCTGTCCAGGAACAGGGCAATTGCTGTCTAAAATTGCTTTCCAGGAGAGAGTAGCTCAAAGTAAATCCTTTCTTCAGGCAGCTGAGCCACTGAGGGAGCCAAACCAGGAGATGAAAGACACCCAGTGACAGCAGCCATTGACTAGACAACCTGCTCACTGTGCCAATATCTGGCAAAACTCTACAGAGGTACAATAGATACCTTCCAGCCCCAAATTTGGTTTGAATCCTGAGACTGATGATGCTGCACATGCACCAAGAGGGAATGAACAGGTTTATTACTCACAAACTGAGGCTTTCTGGGGAGAGCAAGGCAGAATAAGACAGTTTGCAACAGATGTCAAACTCCGGGATAGGAGTTATTATGATCCCACTTTACAGATGAAAAAATGAGGCTTACAGATGTCAACAAAACAGGCCTATCTATAGCTTATAAATGTCAGCAAGGGGATTTGGACATGCATTTACCTTATGTTAGTGATTGTGTTCTTAACTAACTCAGGCCAGGTAAAGTAGGAAGCATTTGAACTAATGACAGATTGGTTTCCCAAGCAAGGAAGCAGACCTTTATCATATCTGGATTTCTATGAATGAATGCTGCACCAGTTATGGGTACTGTACAATTATCCTTCAAAATGCAGTATGTTGCTTCTTTCAATTGGACATGAAGGTCACCTTTTCATCAGTGCCTCTTACTATGTTAATAAAAATACATTTTCTTATCTGAGGACATATATACTACTATGTCCTACCACCAACACCGTATTCAGAGGCTGAAGGTGAGTGTGTCTTTAGGGTATAGGATCTCATGATTTTCCATGTGGCTTCAGGTCATGACTCACCTATGCATCATCAGTATCACCAGCAGCAGTGCTTTGGACCTAGACATGCAGACGGGCCCACTGGGATCACAGGCAGACCTCAGAATCGCCAGTCTCAATGAGCACTGAAATTGAGATCTGGCACGGTTGCAAGGGTAGTTGTCTAAGCAGTCTGAGAATATAGCATGTGCTGAGTCACCCTAGCTGAGGTCTTCAGACCATACTTTTTTTTTTGTACTGGGGATAGAACTCGGGTCCTTGTACTTGCGAGACAGGCGGCGTAACCACTGAGCTAAATCCCCAGGCCCCTAGCTGAGGTCTTAACAGCAGATGCTGGAAGAGCTTAAGGGAAACAAATGGAGCATCCTTTTTTTGAGTGAATACAAGTAATCATATACCTGAAGAGCTGCCTGTCAGCCATGGTGTAGAGACCAGCTTGAGGCTAAGAAGCCTTCCTTTTCTGATACCATCAAGTATCACCAGCTTTGCCTTACCCCAAGACCTCTTCTTCATACGTGGGAGAAAGAAGGGGGGAAAAAAACCACATGGATCAGATAAAGTTTCGAGGAAATGAAGATACAATGGAAACTGCTTAAATCAGAGAGGTTGGCTAAGATGACCACAGTGATAAAGGCTGAGGTCACCTAAGTAATCACTGCATGTCAGCCACTGTTTCTGAGTACTTCAGTAATACCATCACATTAGATCATCATAAACACCCAAGGGTTAAAAGGTGCTTGGTTACAGTTTACAAAAGGGAAACATGAGGATCACAGAGGTTTAGGAAATTGCCCCAAGTCACACAGAGCTGGAACTAGAAATTATACCACCTTTCTCTGGAGCATGTTTTCCTAATTACTTCTGTCAGTACCCTTTCTCAGATACAGCTTTCGTGATCCAATTAGATGAAACTAGACAGGGGACAATTGGTCAATGTCAGATTCTAATTTAATGGAACCATGGATATGGTCCATGGAAGAAGCATTTTGCATTGAATAGTTTAACCTCCAATCCTTATTTTGGGGGGAAGGAAAGGAGAAAATCTACAGTTTTAGCGTTTTTTTGTACCATAGTGGGAAGGTCACTCTCTACCTCAAGCCACCTAAGGTGCCATTCCCCCAGGCCAAGTTGGAGAGGGAGTAGGACAGCTATTGAAAGGAGGGAGGACAGAGGGCCCAATCCTTCCTTGTTCCATTTCCACTTCTACTCCTGATGCACAGGACAAACCAAGTCCTGACTCATCTGCCTTAGGATGCCTCCTGCCTTGGTTTCCTTTGGTCTGTCTGGAGACTCATAACCCTCCTTTGATGAGTCTGCCTTCGTGTAGGGCTTGACCAGTGTTCTCTGTCCAGTGCCTGTAGAGCCAAGCTAAATACTCAGAAGGACCCACCATCATTTCTGAAGGCTCTAGAAGAGAGGCACACAATTGTCTATTCCTCCTTGGACTTCCTGGGTAAGGAGGAGAGCAAGAATAAGAAGCAGAATTGAAACAAGGAAAAGGTGAGCTCTCTTTCCCATCTGTCTTTTCAGAGGCTGCCCAACTCCTCCTCACTCCACTCCAAATTAGGATTATCTTAAACGACAAGGCAGGAAGGGGATCCCCGATGTTTGTGGAAGGGCCTGTGCTCTGGGGGATAATGATAAGCAAATCTGCCCTGGAATAATGGAGCTGGGGTGTCATGTACATGCACATACCATCCTTGTGCTCTGTGTACTTATATATATGTATGTGTGCACTGATACCACTGCTTCTGAGCACCAAGGTGCCCATTGTCTGAAATATATTCTTCTTAATCTCATATTTACCCCAGGTCAACAGTTGTCAGGGAAGATGTGGCTCAGAGAACACTAGGGTCTTAGAATACAGCTTTTTACCTTCCCTGTACTCTTTTTTTTTTTCCGGTACCAGGGATCGAACTCAGGACCTTGCACTTGCAAGTCAGGTGCGGTGCCACTGAGCTAAATCCCCAGCCCTCCTTCCCTGTACTCTTGACTCTCCCAGTAATGTCAGCTCCTTCCAAATCTTGAATTTTCCCCTCTAGCCTTTGGTTCCACAGCAAGTCAAAAAACCCTCTCACCCCAGTTTCTGTAAGCATCCATTTTTAAAAAATTTGGCAGCACGAGGCACAGACATGAATGAGTAGATGACCTTATGGTGTGGAAGGGGCAGGAGGGCAGAATTGATAGAGCAGTGGTGGGGTGGAGTTTTAAAATAGGCTGTGGGAGAAGTAGGCAGGCCTGGATTTTTATAGGAACTCTTTAGGTCTGGGAAGGTTTAGGATCTTTTAATCACAATGAAGAGCATTGAATATGCTCTCGTTCCCGTTCCAGTGCTCCCTGGGAAACAACTCCCAGATACTCTCTCTCTCTCTCTCTCTCTCTCTCTCTCTCAATGTAAATCAGAATTTTTACTAGAAACTCAGGTGCATGTATATGAGTATGAAACAATTCTAGAAACATTGTTCCTAGTAGCTAAGGATTGAAAGCAATCAAAATCTTCATTGACTGTCAAACGGATATATAGAATATATGTTATTTCAAAAGAAACAAGACAGCCAGGCATGGTGGTGCACACCTGTAATCCCAGCATTTGAGAGGCTGACACAAGATGATTGCCAAGAGTTCGAAGCTAGCCTGAGCTACATAGTAAGACCCTGTCAAGAAAGAAAGAAAGAAAGAAAGAAAGAAAGAAAGAAAGAAAGAAAGAAAGAAAGAAAGAAAGAAAGAAAGAAAGAAAACATTCCATTTCTATAAGGTCTCAAACTCACAATATATTGTTTAGAAATCCATTTGTAAATGAAACACTATAAAGACAAATGTGATGGTTAATCTTGACTGTCAGCTTGATTGGCTTGAGAGACACTTAGGAGATTAGTAAAGCATACTTCATGCAGTCATAAGTGGGGCTTTTTCAGAGGTGGCTGGATCTGGAGTGGGTGATGCTGGAATTGATTCATAGTCCAATGTTAGGATTAAGGGCACTAGGATTAAGGGTGTGAGTGCTGCCTGCCCTAAGTAGTCTGGATAAAATAAAATGGGCAGAAAGACACTGCTAAGGTCCCTTGTTTTTTTTGCTGTCTTCTCTCTGCCATGAACTGTTTCTCCTCTGCAATGCTCCTCTGCCATGCTGCCCCGCCTTGGAGCCAGCTGGCTATGGACTGAAACCTCTACAGACTGTGAGCCAACATAAACCTTTCCTCCTTTAACTTGTGGGTGTCAGGTATTTTGTCCTAGCAATAAGAAAGTAAGACACCATCCAAAGTAATACAACTTGCCAGTAACCATGCAACCCTATACCTGGTCCCTTTTTATCACATTATTCTTCTCTCTCAGAAATGTAATTGCTATCCTGAATTTTATGGTAATCACTGACTTGCCTTTTTCCCCCCAACTAAGTTGGCATTCTTAAATATCATCCTTGTATCTTGTTCATTTAAAAAACAAAACTTCTTGCTATCATGGCTGCTATGGTCTTAATGTTGGTATTTCCTTAAAAGCCATATGTTGGGGCTGGGGATTTAGCTCAGTGGTTCCAGCGCCTGCCTCCCAAGTGCAAGGTCCCAAGTTCGATCCCTGGTACCAAAAAAAAAAAAAAAAGCCATATGTTGGAACCTAATCTCCAATGTGATAGTATTAAAAGGTGGAGTTTGGGGGGAAGTAATTAAGTCATGAGGGGTCCACTTTCATGAATGGGATTGGTGCCCTTTCAAAAATAGACTCAAGTGAGCCCTGTACCCTTTCTGCCATGGGAGGGTGCAGCAAGTCACCATCTATGAAGTAGAGACTGAGTCTTCCCCAGACACTAAATCTCACAGCATCTTGATCTTGGACTTCTCAACCTCCAGAACTGTCCCCAGTACATTTCTGTTGTTTATAAATCACCCAATTAAGATGTTTTATTTTGGTATAACAGCTCAAATTGATTAAGGCAGTATCATACTATATGTAGGAAAGTGTCCAAAGAAAAATGCAATGAAATCTCTAGCCATGCCTGAGGAGTATGGCTCTTGGCCAAAAACCTACGTGGGATTTTTCAGGCAGACCTTATGGCAGTGGGGAAACTTTCCAACCCACACCAGACAGTGCATAGCCAGTACATTTGATTCTCCAAGGGGAGTTGCAGCCATGGACTCAGGCACTGCCCTGGCCAGCCATCTTCTTACCTCTATCTGGATTTCCAGCCTTAGCACATCCCAAGCTCCTTTCCTGAAGGCTTTCAGTCAAGCCTTTCTCCAGGTGTCTCTGACTAAAAACTTCCTTCTGGGAGGAATCATCTTGAAGACACCTTTCTGCAGTTAGACTCAGTACTCAGCCAGTGCATTTCTACTCCTAGGCATTCCTATCTCATTTCTGAGTCCATATAACTGCAAGAGCCTTTTGTTCAAGGCCCCTTGGCAGTGAGACTATTTATTATGTCTGTGCTGATCCACATAACCCTTAATGCTATTCCATGGAGGAAAGGCCTGACTGTTACTTTCATTCTGACTTAGCACCTGCTCCAACACCTAGCAGCTCATCCCAGTTCTCTCCAGCTCAGATCAGCTCTTGACAATGTCAAGAAAGAGAACCTTGCTGTCAGCCCTGGAAACCTCTTGTTCTCCATCCCTAGGAACGTGTCTTCCCTCCTAACCAGTGGTAGCTAACTGATATCCTAGTTTCAAACACTATAGTCTGGTTTCATAATTTCTAAACTTAATTTAATTTTTAAAATTATTATTAAATTAATTATTAAAATTCAAAATTTGATTTTTAAACCATTTGGAAATTTTGTGGACATTGGTACTTTCTGGCAGATTTGTAATTTCAAGCAACAATTCAACAGGTTAGAAATGTGACTTTCTTAGCAATGTATCTTCTCCATTCATATAAGGCGTTTTTGCTGGAAGTATGGAGTAGATGTCTTTAATCTGTTGAGAAGGTTCTGTTCTACTTCTAGTCTCCTGATAGCTTTTACCATGAACAGCTGTAGAGTTTAGTCCGATACTTTTTCTCCAACTAGTGACAGGATCATATGGCTTTTTCCTTTCCTCTGTTAAAATGATGACTTTTGGGAGTGGATCTTCCAATGCTGAACCAACACTGCCATCCCTATAACAAAACCACTTTCTACATCCTGCCAGATCTGACTTCTAATAGTTTGTTTTGTTAAACAAATTTCTATCTATGTTCATATTTTTTCTTCTAATATCCTTATCCAGTTTTAGGATTAGCACAATGTCGAGTTCCTAAAATGAGGGGAGAAGTGTTCCTTCTTTTTAATGCTTTAAATGTTTGATATAATTTATCAAATAAAATGTATAAGAGCCAGTTGTTGTCATATAGGTAGGTTTTCAAGCTAGGAATATACTTTCTTTGGCAGTATTTTTTTTTTTTTTGGTACCTGGGATTGAACTCGGGACCTTGCACTATGAGGCAGGCGCTGGAACCACTGAGCTAAATCCCCGGCCCTTGGAATATACTTTCTTGAATAGGTGCTATTCAAAATTTATATTTTCTCCAGAGTCAGTTTCATTAATTTGTCTTCCAAGGTACTTCTTAGAAGTTGTCAAATTTATTTCAAAACAGATTTTTGTAATATGCTTTTTATATCCATTTAAATTCTGTAAAATCTGTGGTAATGTCTCCTAGATCTTGACATTGTAATTTTAAAAATGTATAATTGATATTGTGCAATAGGAAGTAAAGGTCTAAAGGAGCAGGGGAAGTGGGAGGGGCAGGGGAATGGAAAGAAGGGAAAAGAAGAAATATGAGAAAAGGAAAACATGGAAACAAAGTCTTTGCAAATAGGGAAGGGTGAAGGGGGTGAAGGGAGGGCAGGGGAAGGGGAAAAAATAAGAACCAAGATACATCATATAAAGTACAACGTCCCAATGATGTTTGTAACTGTATTTTATACCTAAAATGTACCAATTAACTTAATGGGGGGGGGAAGAAATGTGACTTTCTTTATATCACTATAACTGAGCATAAACCACTCATGAATGCCTCTTCCTACTGATGGAAAAAATTACCAACTCTTGCCAGTTTAAGGTGACTCAATTCCTTCTGGCTTAAAATGTAATCTCTTTGGAGCAGTTGAGTTCTTGATTTTGCTCTTCATTTCAATTGTATACATCCAAAGTCCAATAGCCTTATCAAGGTTGCTCTGTCCCTTCATGTGTCCCCTCCTATTCCCCCCCTTCCCCTTTCTCCCGTTTGCTCTTGATTCTTCCTGATTCTTCCTCTCTCATCCCCCTGCTTCCCCTCACCTCTGCTCCCTTGCTTTTATTCTTTCCCTTCTCATCTTCTTTCTCTTCCTCTCCCCCTACCCAACCCTTATTTCCTCCTCCTTGCTCTCCTCTTCTGATTATTACTACTCTTTCTCCTTATCCTCCTTTTGCTACTGATGGTTGCAGCAAGGAGGATGGGCTTTCACCTTTGGTTCTCTCATCTCCTTCAACCTTTGGATATTTGTCATTTCCCATTCCATCTTTGATAGTTGAAATTGATTTTCCCTGGCCCTTGCCACACAGGAACTTCTGATGCTGGTGTCTGTGGTTGCTACAATGACAGAATTAGAGGAGTCATACACCCCAAGCCCTTGTCTTCCAAGTCCCAACTTTTGTCTTATTGACCAATCTTCTCATTGCCTTTTAGAGTCTCTTTCTTGACCTGAGGATGGGACTCATCTATACTATGAACAAGCCATAGGAAATGAGAACCCAAGGGAACTACCTCAAGACCTCTACCAAATGCCGGATTGTCATTTCTGACATCTTGTTATCTCCTCTTATAGGTGTGTAGAGGTGAGGAAAGGTCTCCCTGCCATGTTTCTACCTAAGATATGTGGCCAGGTGCCATTCTGCTCTGAGATTCTAAACTTTTCATGTTTCCTGTCCCAATATACTCCCTTTTTCCTTCTGAACATCTCTCCAAGGTTACTGAATACAGTTATACAGGTTGCTACTCTGCAGTTAAAGCGCATCCACTCACATGCGATGCACCTTGGAGCTGTATAACACACAGCCTGCCAGGCAGTACATATTGACTCCCTCCTTAGCTCCCCCATGCACAGCTCAAAAAGAGCCCTATACCTTCGTAAGGGTCAAAAATCTGTTCTTATATCCTATCCTTATGTAAAAAGTCATGGGTTCAGAGAAAAATAGGGTTAAAAATCAAAAGTCCTATTGATGTTCTATGCTGAAAAGAGAAACAATAAGATCCTCTCCATTTCCAGAAAGCCTAGACTTGAACACAAGTCCAGAACCAAGAAATTATGCTCTTAACTTCGCTCCATATTCAACACTTACTTGAAAGAGCTGTACTCAACTTTAGGCACCTCAGCAGTTGAAAAATGATATAGAGAATATGAAGATAAGCCCAATGAAAGGGAAAATTTTCCAAATTTCTATAAATGTTTTTATAGTTGTGATTTATTTTATGTACTTGATACATGAAAACAAATTGAAGTAATACTTTTCTTTCCCATGTGTGCTTAGCAATAGCACATATAGCAATCATATAATGCATATGTCTTGTTCTATGTTGTTTCCCATTTTCTCATGATGATTTTCCTACATATATAGAGGAAAGTTGAAAATCAGTGAACTCCTTCCACCACAATCCAAAAATTAGCTTTTAGTCATAATTTATGTGTGTAATTTTAATCTCTGCATAATAATTCAAGTTGATCCGTCTTAATTTAAACAACCCCCTTTTCTGGAAATATTCTTTGGTTCCACATTTCTTAAACCATAGGTAATGATTGATGACAACAATCTTTAAGCACACTTCTTTCTTAATTTTTTAACATCTATGACAGCTGATAAGCTGGAATGTTCATGCCAGTGTCCCCCAAATTCCCATCTTTGGCAAAGGGCGTAACAGAAAGTATAAAGGAATTCAAAGAATAAGTACCTTGCCATTGCAAAGAACCAAAATTACCATAGAGCAATCACAGTCCTCAGGATTGGGGGGATGTCACTAGATTCTATTGGTTCTGCCCTAGGAATTCCACCAGGTTCAACCTCTTTCCATAAGCTATGACATCTGGGGCTTGAGTCAGAGTCTACTGGACCACTTGGCAGACAGAAACTGCTCCTAGTCATGGGGACATTAGATCAAGGAATGCCCCGTGTAGAGGAAGGATTGATGGCCAAACTCAGAGCTTATGTCAGGAAAGTGAGTAAGGGACAGAATCCTGACCAGAAATGGTGCAGTCTTCATCTCTGGCTAGAAGAGAAAGTCTTAACACTGAGTCCACATTCCTGTGAATCTCCTGTACCACGTCCCTAGGGCAGGATCCTCTTGCTAATCCTGAAGCTGCCTACCCCTCCTGGAAATTGAGTTGTGTCCTCTAAGTTTTCTTCCTGGCCCAGAATCACCAAAAACAGTTCTACAGAAGACTCATGGGAAAAAGAGGCAAGATCACATACACCTTGACCTGTGCTTCATGGATTATTCTTTCCCTTTCACACTTAGGACTAGGTCAATGCCCTAGACTTGAACATGTCTGTGGAGAACTTGTAGTCACTATATAATTGCCTATGTACTATGGCTGTGTTTAGTTCTATGGTTTGGAATAGTGCTGCTTGGATTCACATCCCAGCCATTTCTCCTACCATATGTGCAACTTTTGGGTTTTTTTGTCTGGAATTTTTGGTTTGGTTTTAAGACAAGGTCTCACTATGCTGTCTACACTGCCTAGGCTGATATCACATACACAATTCTCCTGTTTCAGCCTTCCAAGTATTCCAAGTAGCTGGGAATATAAATGTGAGCTACCCACCTGGCCTAACATCTTTTTTTTTTTTTTACCTGCTTTTTGAACCCAGCACCTTCCTCATGCTAGGCAAACACTCTAAAACTGAAGTAAATCCTCAGAACCTCTAGCAATGGAACTTTGGGTGATAGCTTATCTCAATGTCTTTATCTGTTAAATAAGAATATAAATAAGGACCACCTCATTGGGCTGCTGTGATATAGAGGGAGTTTGTGCTAAGCATTTCTCTGGAGCCGGGCACATACCAACTACTCATGGACCATTGTTGTGATTTTACTATCAACATTATTCATGTTTTAGATTAAATTTTACCTTTTCCTGAGGATTGTCTGCACCATCACAAACTATATTTATCTGCATTTTTAAAATGTACTGTCTATTTACCATTTCTACTACTTAATTTGCATCGGATAACATACTACCTGATTGCTTCTTCCACAGCTTTATATTTTCATCTATGGTAAGGATTTTATGCTCATTAATGTATCAACGTTTGTCCTGATTCTTCACATATGTTTATATATGTGTATATATAATGTCTTGTCCCTTCTCTCTAAATTTGTCACCAGTTTTTCATTGGACAGCTTAGTAGCTTATTCTGCTCAGATGTAATATAGCTCTGTATATAATATGACACTTGTGGGGATTAGATAAGGTTCCTTGAAATAGTGCTGTTAATTGAAAAGTCTCCAGAAATACTTTCCCATGGGGAATTCTCAATATTTCTTGGTCCATTGACTGCTTTTGCCAGATCTCACAGAATCTATGTGGTAAACTAAAAAGGCATTGGCTTTTGGATTGACTAACATTTTCAGAAAAGGATCCGTGAGGAGGGATTGTGAGTGGCATGAGAGTGGATGTTGTCCACAGGAGAGAGGTGGCAGGTTGAAGGGTCCAGGAGGAGCAGATACACAGGGACTGTGGTGTGAACAAGCCGTCTGAGGGAAGAATGCACACTCTGGCCTGATGATGAGACAAGAACATAAATGAAGTACGTAGCAAAAGATGACAGAGAAAACCAGTCCAGGGTATGAACTGTGGGTTTGCAACTACAGATAAGTTGGAGGGCTTGGGACCTTAAAAAACAAGATCAATTTTGTTTTTCAAAGGTATCATTGTGGCATCAGTGTGCCTAAATGATTAATATAGACAGGCAATGTAGAATGGCAGGCCATTTAGCTATAAGCAAGTTATCAGGGTCCAAGCGGGTGCCAATGGATTCTTGCAATGCTGTAGGTGCTGTGAAGATCACATGGACAATCAGGAGTGAGCACTTCAGTATATAGCATGGGGTGACTGTGAAGTGGCTCCTGTGTGAAGAACTGGGGACACAGAGTCAGGGACCATGACAGTTCTCATAATGCTGCCACCAGGAAAGATAGTGGAAATACTGGCTGAAAAAGAGGAGACTAAAAGAACACTGGGAGAAGAGAGAGCAAGATCCATTCTTATTGCAAACAGATTGAGGTTGTGATGAGATTCTGCAAAGAAGATGAAGGGTGGCTGAGTGGAAATACAAGGACTTAAGAGTGGAAGTAAGACCTAGAGGTAAGGATCTGGAAGCCTTTGCACAAGACTCACTGTGGGTGTCAGTGCAGTGGCTGGGTCTGCTGAAGACAGAGAATGGGCTGAGGAGAGAGCCAGCCTGGATCCCTAAGGGGGCCCAAATGTTCAGAGTGTGCTCAGCAGTTGGCAGTGAGAAAGAGACACGGGGAAGGCATCAGGGCTACAGATGCTAAGGTCCAGCCAGCCATGGCTTTGCATGTGTGTGCCTGCATTGACAACGCTTGCTGTCATCTCTCTGGCTGTCAAACCTGTCCCCTCCTAAACCTACAGGCCTCTCTGTACCTCAAATACCTATATCCTCACAAATGCACATCCTACCATATGTGTCAGAAACGGAGAAGTCCCCAGTGTATCCACAGTGAAAACACCTGGCTAGACCATTTATCAAATGCTGGAGGAAGTGTCCACAGTAACAACCTCTACTCCCCCCCAAAACCCTTAGATCAACTAGAGATTTCATACAAGTCTGGGGCTCCTTTCCCTCCTTCGTACATCCCTGATCTTTTTTGTGCTTTCTGGCTCTTTGCTTCCCTGTGTCCCTCAGAACCCACCTTTGCTTCCTCTCCTCCCATATTGTGCCTGTCTGTCATGCCAGCTTCTGTGAGTGATGAGGCACAAGATGAGACTCATGCGTCATGGGACATGGAGCCACTGCTGTTCTCCTTGCCTACCCCTCTCACCCCACCACCCACCCTGTTAAATGACAGCCCGGGATATTCAGCTAGAGAACACATCATGGCTGGCCTGGATGCACAGAACCAGCCATGTCTACCCCTGTGCAGTGAAGAGACCTCATCCTTGGAATGTTCCTGGACACTCCCAGTGCTTCCCTTAGCTGAGTCGGCCCCTGCTGCACTCTTAGTCCTCACTATTATCACTGCATACAATGTCTAGAGGACCAACACTGACAGTCATGAGAAGGTCCTTAGCCACTAGCAAGCGCTTGGCCTTGAATATTTGCAGGCCTTGACCTTCGTGACTTGGGGACTGGGACCATAAAAGACTTTTAAAAAGCATCACTGCAGGGGAAGGGCCTTAGCCATCTCTTCTGCCAGTTGGCAGCCACCTTCTCACTAGCTCTCTCCAAGCTGGTGTCACCCTTAGAGAAAAGGGAGAAGTACAAGGGGAGAGAGCAGCTGAAGTGCTCAGAGGGGTTTGTGGCTGGGGTGATCTGAGACTCTTACCCTTCACTGTAGTGAGGGAGCTCTCTCCATGCACACACAGCCTGGGAATCATGTGTTCACATATATTCACAAGCATGTGCACCAAAACCATAATCTCTGAGTGCCAAAGAGTCCAGTGTCTGAAATAAGTCCCCTACCATCTTCACATTTCTCCCAGGGCAATGGGTCTGAGGGAAGAATATACATCCTGGCCCACTAATAAGCCTGCTCTAAAAGGAAGCAATTCTCTGTATCCTTGCAGACTTCCCAATTCCCAGATCCCTTGTTCTTGTGGAAAACACATACCCTGCCCATCTGTTCACTCGTTCTTGCTAATCCTGGATTGGAAAGATCTGAGAGAAGTACCACATATCTCCTCCCAAATATCACCAAGTGTTTCTTTCTTCCTCCACGTTTGGGTGACCATGCATAGTGGGTGCCCATAGCTCACAGCCTAATGGGCAATTTATTCCTTGACATAAAGTGACACAATGATAGGAATGAAGTTCCTGCTTCCATTGAAGACCGGGAGATGAGGTGCTTTGGACTCCCAGGCAGAGCCTGAGACTTCTCAGCTTGGGATTCTCTAGACTAAATGACAACAGTGGAGTTGCTGACCCCTGGAGCCAAGTCCTCTATGACATCCCAGAGAGAGACGTGGGCCCAACCACTCCATAGAGCATAGCACCTCTCCAGGCAGGAAGACCACAAAAATCTTACTCTCTTATCCTTGGAGAAAGATGTTGAAATCTACACTGCAAAGGTTCCTTAAGCAGCTGAACACTAATCTGAAAATTCTTTGGAGGGGATTCTTGGGACCATTTTCCAATCAGACCCCCCAAATTTAAAGACCCAATTCAAAAATGGTCATCTGAAATGCAAAGACATTTCTCAGACAAAAAAGTAAAAGCAGCAAATAAACATATGAAAAAATGTTCAACATCGCTGGTCATTCGAGAGATGCAGATGAAAACAACACTGAGATTCCACCTCACTTCAGTAAGAATGGCTGCTATCAAGAAATCAACCAACGACAAATGTTGGTGGGTTCGTGGGGAGAAAGGAACCCTTCTCCTTTGCTGGTGGGAGTGTAGACTGGTGCAGCCACTGTAGAGATCAGTATGGAGACACCCCAGAGAACTAGGACTAGATGTCCCATCTGACCCAGCTATTCCCCTGCTGGATATATTAAAAGAATCATACCACAGTGATATATGTGCACCCATGTTTATAGCGGCAGTTTGTAATAGCTAAATCTTGGAAACAACTCAATTGCCCATCACCTGGAGAATGGATAAATAAATGCGGTTTTTAAAGAATGAGAAATTAGAGACACTTATAGCTGAATGGATGCACATTGAGGCCATACTCTTAAGTGAAATAAATAGGACACAAATGTGTAAATACTGAATAGTTTCTCTGGTGTGAGAAACTGAAAGTGCAAATAAGGATCAAAATGTATAATAGGTAATGTGAAATAGGAAGAAAAGTTCTAGGAAGGGGAAGTGGGAGGGGTAGGGGAAAGGAAAGAAGGGAAAGGGAAAATATGAGAAAATGAAAAAATGGAAACAAAGTCTTTGTAAATAGGGAAGAATGGAGGGGTTGAAGGGAGGGCAGGGGAAAGGGGAAAAATAAGAACCGAGATACTCATGTAAAGGTACAAATTCCCACTGATGAATGTCATCATATTGTATACCTAAAATGTACAAATAAACTTAATGAAAAATAAAAACATACTAGGATATATAGAGAAAAAAATTTCAGTTCACTGAGTGTTTTGGAAACTGTGAATATTGATCTGTTTAAGGGACAAAAAATGGCACAATGATTCTGACACTGACTTCTGTATTCTGGGGGTTTTGTTTATTTTAAGTTAAGACAATTATTTTTATTCATAATAGAAATGAATATAAGTTTTTATTTAATGGGCACGTGTCTCTAATACATAATAATTACATTCATTTTGGGAAAATGATTATATTAGATATACATAATATTACTAGATAAATGAATGATAGATAATATTTTGGCCATTTTCCATGTGCTTTCCCCCTTTTCCCTTCTCTCTCCTCTCCCTCTTCCCCTTCCCCAAGAAGTTTATCTCCCCATTTCCTACCATCTCTCCATTTTATGCTCTTTAATATGCCACTGGCAATCTTTACAGAAGTGAGTTTCAATAACTGGGAGATTTCTGCTACATCTTGTTTATTAGAAAAAATCAGCAATCCAGCTCTCCTTAGGTCCTCAGAAGCTAACATTTTGTAGAATTCTTCTCTAGTTACAGAAATCCTCTCTGTACTGTCCACGATTCTTACAAACTTCGTATTAGTATAGTAAGTGTTCCAGGAAGAGCAAAGGGATTCTTGACCACTAATATCCCACATCAGGAAACATGTATCATTAATCACTTTCTCTTCTACATTACTTCCTATTGTAGGGGATGTATGTACAACTTCATTCATAGAAAATTGGTAAAGGATGGTAGTTTTCCCTGCACTATCCAACTCAACAATGATAACTTTGTGTTCCTGGTGATTGAACAGTCTCTATATCCTGGTGAAGAGAATTCCCATTCTCAGGCCGCAAAGCCCCTCCAGCCGCCCTGACTGCCAGGCCTCCCCTGGTTCAGGCTGAGGGTGAGAAGGCTGCGCTGTAGCCTCCACCTCTCCTGCTACTACTGCTCCTGGCTGGCCGCAGGCAGCTTCCAAGAACCTGAGGGAGGTCCCTCGGCTGCCTGGGGAAGGCACTTGCCTGGCTTGTAACATCTGCCCATTGTCCTCAATGAGCCACGAAGGCCACCGTCCTCCCCCAACTCTTCTCTGTGGTGCCAGCAGCTACCACATCTCCTGACTGTACTAACACCTAATCAAAATGCATCGAAGACCTAGATGTAAAAACAGAAACACTGAAACTGTTGGAAGATAAAGTAAGGGAAACATTGGAAGACCTAGGCAGAGGCAAGGATTTCCTGAACAGAACTCCAGTAGCACAAGAAATAAAACCAAAAATCAACAAATGAGATTAAATTTAAAATCTGCACAGTAAAAGACAACTATGAACAGAGTGAAGGTACAACCTTCAGAATAGGAAAAAATTTTTGGCAGCTATGAACTCAAGCAAATCAAATCTCCAAAATGAGTGACCCCATAAAAAAATGCACAAATTGTATTAATAGATACTTCTCAAAAGAATAAGCACAAATGGCTAATAATTACATGAGAAAAAAAGTTCACATCTTTAGCCATTACAGAAATGCAAATAAAAATGATTTCTATATTTTGATTCTGCTTTTCCTTATGGGTCTCTTCTTTACACGTAAGAGGCAGCTTACAGCCATTAGGCGAGACTCTGCCTGGTGGGCTTTACTCACTCTAGAAGCCCGCTGATCTTAAGGACAGCTGGAAATGACAGTGGATTATATTGTCCCTGTAAGAAGTCCTTTAACATGGCAGGCCACTTAGTGGGTATGTACGCCTGCTTCTTCCTGCTTTGCCTGGGCTGAATCTGAGGTGAGTGAATTCTACACAGGTGTCTCCTGCAAATAAACTCCACCCGTCCACCATGGTAACTTGTGAGATCACTCCCTCCCAACTGAATGCTTCATATCCCCCACGTCCCCATACCCCTACCAGTGCTGCTTGGCCTACCCTCTCAAGCCAGCAGTTTGTAAACACAGGGTTGTCGCGGTGTCTACTTCTAGGAACCTACATTTGGACACCATGTGTCTCAATGTAATCTCACACTACAGTGTGTGGCCGGAAGCAGATTCAGATGCTCAAAGTCATTCAATACCAACACTTCAGAGACAGGCTCTTCACCGCTCTTTTTATCCTGTACCTTTGTACCTGGTCATCCTCTATTTCCTGTTTTCTTTTTCTTTATTGATGAAGTATGTCAGCAATACAGAGATGTACAGTTAGGTGCAATAGAAATACCTGTATACATATCTCTCAGCTAAGGAAATGAAACTTGAAGCAAAAAGACTCTATTTGTATCAGAAGTAAGTGGTATTGTGAATTTGGATTTTGCTATTACCATATCTGCATGACTACTACACAGAAAAGTAGCAGCTGAAACCAAATAAGTTTGCCCCATAACCCTCTCAATGCCCCAGCCATCTCCAATCAGCTGGGTCCTTTCTTCTTCTGTCCCCGTGAACAATCTGAAGGACAGCACTGTGACTTATCTGATCACTGTCAGGCAATACCATGTCTCTGGCAATCTTTGCATTCCACCCAGTGAGTGTTAAGTAATTTCCTTGTCTTATTCAAGGTGATCATCACATCTCTCATCTCCAAATGTCATAATTTCTCACCTCCTTCAACTGAGACAAAGCCCAAGCTGAATGGAGTGAGCTGAGGTCAGATCTTTCCACATGGATGCAGCCAAGATCTACTCCTCCCCTTCTCTAATCATTTGTCCCCCAAGGTTTGATGAACATGCAGAGGGACAAGAGGCAGTCAGGAAAAGGTTCCCTCCTCTGGATGGAGTTTAGTAGCCATTTAAATACAATTTCTTTCCTCTTGAAGGCTACCATCATGCCTGATTTGGAGAAGGCATCATTGGTTGTCCAACACCTGAAGCCCCTGAAGTATGGCCTCCATGCAGATGTCTTGATAGAGCTCCCACCCACTCCCCTCCACTCCCACTTTCTATTTTTTGTAGTTCAGAATCCTTCCCACTGTCTTTGCCTAACTTCAAGAGAGAGAAAACAAGACCCTCGTGACCTCCTTGAAGTCCCATTCCCTAGAAATGTGGAGGAGGAGGGCATTGCCACATGTACACTCAGCTGACCTCAAGCTGCTCTGAACACAACCCCTCTTAACTCCGAATCCTCCACATTCTGCAACATTAGTACACGCCCTCTCATGGGTAAGTGGCCAGAGCTCACATGCCTGTGGCCCTTTGGTGGCACCCAGATGGGACAGGAGTACAGAGGCCACGTGAACAAGAGCCATTTCAAACTAAAAGAAGGAAAACACAGCTTCTATTTTAAAGTTCTGTTGGGGGAAGGTTTTGTTGATCCCACATCATTTTCCTGGATTTCTCATCATCCCCAGTGAACACAGGAGAATGAGTCAGATGGTGTTTTGGCAAAGGCCATCTTTACCCTGGTGTTGCTTGAGAGTCAGCATCCTTAGCTGCTCTACCAGGTGCACATCACATCTGTGCCTTCCCAGGCTTTTCCCAAGGAAAATGCTCAGCACAGTGTTGGAGGCCAAGTTGACTTTCAAGTATTCATATACTTTCTTCCTGAGCCTTGGCTGGCATGTCCTGGAACTGACTTCAGAGTGGCCTTTGTCCATGATTGCTGGCTCTATAGATGGCTGCCGGAAGAAAGTTAAATGTGGCACTGTTTCTCTTATATGAAAAATCCAAAATATAAATACATAAATAAGTAAAATAAAGGAAAGATGGTAAGAAATAAAAGGTCAGACTTTTCAGAGATAGGGGAAAAGGATAAAAAAGAGGGAGAGGGGGAAGGTGGGAGAAAAAAGATCAACATGATCTAGATATGTTACATACATGAACCAGTTGCCCCAAGAAGAATATGATAATTATGTATTGTAAGTATGCATGGATAATAAAAAAACTAATACTAAGTGGGCCCGGAAGCCTCTCTGCACTTCAGGTACATACACAGTCATAAGAGTCAGCTTTCAGGTAGCTTCATGATCAAAATGTAAGCTACTTGATCCCCACATAAATATGAGTATATTTCTAGGATCTCTATTTCATTCAATGATATGTTTTTCAATTCCTATTTCAATTGTTCATCCTACAGAATGAATTCTGATACCCACTATGACAAGGTCACCTCTTGAATAATCTTGCACATTTCCTCTTCAACCTAATTTTATAATATGGCGCTCTAGGTCCACACACACCCACATTTCTGTTCTGATTCATGATTGGAATTGCATTGAATTCACAGATTTATTTGGAGACAAAGACACCATTTCAAATTTAGTCTTACTTTCTGGAAAATAATGGTGCTTCAAAATAGTGTTTGAGTGTTCAACAGGATGCTCATTAAATATCTCATGTGCATTTTCCTCACATCTTAAAATCATTTCGATAGGTATTTTATAATGTATATGAGCAATGTCTACAGAATATTTTACTTTTTTTTTTTTTTTGGTACCAGGGATCGAACTCGGGACCTTGCACTTTTGAGGCAGGTGCTGGAACCACTGAGCCAAATCCCTGGCAGAATATTTTACTTTTATTATATTCCATAGTTATTGGAAGTGTATGTACTATTTAATGCACTTTACTTATATTAAGTAGCTCTCCTGGCCCACATCCTAGGAATTGCCTTGGTTTCCTAGTAAGGCAAGTCTTTCACCAGAGAAAGAGAATTTTCTACTTGCAATTGTTAATGAAATACCAGGGACACGAATACTAGTGAGTCATTATCCCTCTGCAATTTGTTTCGGACACAGAGCACAGGTGTCAGAGTGTCCTTGCAAGGTTCTGTGTGGGATACAAGGAAACACATATGACTGAGCCTTCCTTGCATTCACAAAGGAAGTGTATGATCTAGGTCATATTTACAAGCATCAGTCTCTCAATTTCTTCAGTTATTACATGAGACTCAGTGGGTGGCCAATGTGGGGGAGAGCCATGTATCCCCATGTTATGGCTTGTGTCTAGATGTCCCCCCAAAGCCTCATGGGGTCATAGGTGGGGCTTTTTTAGGGGTGGCTGGATCTAGAGTGTGTGATGCTGGGATTAAGGGCATGTGATTACAAAATCAGTCCACTGATTGGTTTAGCATTGTTCTGGGTATCCTACCATAACTCTGGGCACTCTAGATAGAATATAAAGGGACAGAAAGAACCTTGCTCCCGTCTGCCTGCCACGAACTACTTCTCCTCTGTGACGCCCCTCTGCCATGCCACCCTGCCATGGAACCACCCAACTATGAACTGCAACCTCTACTAACTTTACTTACTACTTTAACTTTGGGTGTCAGGTACTTTGTCTCAGCAACAAGAAAAGTAACTAAGATACCCCATTATAGTTATTTCAGTTCCTCATGAGGAAATCACTCTCAAAATGCAAAGGCTTGGGGTAGGGCTTAGTGGTAGAGCACTTGCCCAACATGTATGGGGCCCTGAGTTTGGTTTCACAGGATTGCAGAAACAAAATAAAATAAATCAAAAACTAAACAAAGCAATGCACAACTTTGTCCTCACCTTTGGCCCTGTGGTAGCCTGCAAGAATCCATATTCTGCCTCTGAACAACACGCACCTGGGGCACACTTTAATCTTAACTATGTAGTTGTTCTAGGTCAGAGACTCCAAAAGTACTATGGCTTCTGAGGTATGATAGCCAATTTTTCTGCAATTAAACACACAATTTATGTGAACTGTGTATAATAAAATTACTAACTACAGAGTCATGACCAAGGCTGGATCCACATATTGAGACATAAGTATAGCACCTTACCTAGGACTAAGTTCCTGATTGGAATTGGAGGACAAAACTGCTGAGAATTTGTCGGGGGACCTGTGGAGATGAGATGGATGCTGCAAACTCCTCACATAGAAGGTTTAATGGGGAGATTTTGCACACACCAAGGAAAACCTCAAAGGACAAGGTAACTGATCTTCCTGTCCAGGGGAAAGATACAAGACAGTTCCATGCCAGGGTAAGACCTGTTTACTCTCATGACACTTTCCACTCATCTTATTTAGCCCTGAACCAGGACAAGTAGAATGGCCATTGTTAGGATCCTATCAAAGACTATGGTTCCAAGGTTCCAAGGGCAATTGTACATCATCATGACTCCCTTGGGGCTCAACCAATCAGGATCTAGGTCTCAGAAAACCAGAGTGAGACACGGAGACAGGGGATACTGACTCTCACTCCTTATCATCTCTTCAACATCTCTTCCAGAGAAAACACAGTAGTCTGAGAGGTAAAACAGCCTGACATAATGCAGCATCTACTGGGGTCACTATCCACCCCATCCAACTGATGTATTCAAACCCCGCTGGGTACTGGGGACAGGGTAGGATCAGCCATTTGTTCAAATTGGTAGAGAGACGCTCATGAAGTGGGTAGGATCTTAGGCTGTAGAAACAGGCTTTCTCACTTCCAATCCCAGCTCTATGTCACCTTGGGCAAGTTACTATCAGTCCTGGGACCCAAACATTGAGAACACAGTGAGTACCTGCCCCTGGCCTTGGCACCATGTCAGACTCAAACAAATTACTACCCCAGGCTTTGAGGGGTGAGTTGTAGGAAGTTGTGACAGTGGGGCTGGCAGACTAGTACAGAATTGTATGTGGGTGTGTGGGGGGGGATGTCTTAAGCTATGACAGACTCCATCTTCTTCTGTTGTTGTCTAGTTGTGGGGACTCAAAACAGATCCTGAACCTTGTGGCTTCCTGCTCTGTCTTCATTCCTCTGTAGTACCTGTAGCCCTTGACATTTGCTCTTGTGGATCTTGAACAGACCAGTTAGCACTTAGTTTCTGGCACTCAATCCCTTCATTGTTAAGAGGTGTATAGCAGTTTTTCTTTAACTTTGACTTTGACAGATGTAGGGAGCCATGCAGAGAAGTCCCTGCCTTGTCCAAACTTGGAATAAAGGGGAACATAGCTATGAGACAGAGACAGGAGAGGCATCTAAAGATACCTGGGCCCATGTTCCCTTTCTGGCCACACACTACCAAATCTTGGCCATAAGGAAAGAGAAGAGGAAGAGCCAAGGTTAAAGAATCAGTAAGAGTATGAGAAGGAGACAAACCAAAAAATCAGAGATCCAGAGAGCCAGCATCCTACATTCCATGCCCACCCAAGCACAGAGATCATTTAGCATGGAGCATGACACGAAGCAGCTAGGGAAAATGGTACAATGATTTCACTGAGGGAAAACCAAGCAGCTCCATAAGAGGAGCTGAAGTAATAAAGTATAAGAAGTAAGACTTGGCTATGTAAAGGGATCTGCAGTAGCATGGCAGTAGCATGTGGAACTATCCAGTCTCACACTCTGCTGCACCCTTGGAGTAACTGGTGGGAATGGCTTCACCTCTACTGGTGAGTTCCCCACAATATGAGAATGTGTCTGGTGTCCTTATCCTCCTGGCATTAGGCATTCACTTACTGGCTTATTCCACAAAGTGTGGCTACCTTCCATGTGCCAGGTGCTAGGGTTGTGGCTTTGAACACAAAAGAAAAATTCCCGTGCCTTCATGAAATGGGTTTTTTCTTAAGACTCCCCCCAGGCTTCCTCACCCATGGCTCAGTAATTCCTGGGACAGAAGGGCAAGTGGGGGCTGTGGCAGCTCTGGGTCCCAGTAAAAGTCATCATCATAAAGCAGTCTCATACCCTGCTGGTATCACAAAGGAGGCCACCATTGGATGTGAGGAATGTATGGGCCATTGAGTCCCTCCCCTCCCATCTCTGTGGCTGATGTGAAAGTGTGTTCTCTTGAGAGTAACAGCCCATGGTCACCCTATTTAGGAGTGACTCAGTCACAGCCACTGTTTCCAGGTGTCCTCCTTGGACTGAGGAGGTTATTCAGCACCTGGGGTGCCACACATGTGGGGATGCATAGGTTTCCTTCATCTTTTTATGAAGCAAACTCCAGAATCTCTTTCCTTTCCTAGGGAAGGCCCAGCAGAGCCACACTTTGAGCATCTTTCCTCAGGGATATGTCAACTCTGAGGCTCTTTCCATAATTTAAAAGGTGGGGTCATTGGTCATCTCAGTCACAGAGCCACATCCCCAGGCCAGCAGACTTTTCTTGCTAGAATACAATGTCCCAAGTTCCCAATCTTCCAGCTAGCCCTCCCACTACATAGAAAAAGGCTCTGCGCCTTCTGTGCTTCTATGTCTGAGGCTTCCTTCCCTGTACAGACACACGTTGTGATTGGTAGCATTGGCAGTGGAGAGCTCACCACAACAACATGCTTGGTCTAGGAACCTTTCCATCACTAGGTCTAAGACTGATCACCCCCAACCAGGGCATCTTGTTTCTGGGAAGAAAAGCACAATGAATCAGGTTAAAAATGCCAGGCTTGGGAAATGTTCCCCATCTGAGAGTAGAATTTTGCCTCAAGAAGCTCCCAACATTGCAACATTCTTCTTACAGAAGTCAGCAGAAACTTTTCTCCTACAGAAGCCGCAAGGTAGCCAGGCCTGGGGAAGCGGCTTTCACTCCCTCAAGCAGCATCAGCAACAAAAACATGTGATAAAAAAATCATAACAACATAGGACCATACAATCTCTGAAGAATTAGACAATCATTAAAATACAGCCCACAAAAGTAAGCCAGGATCTACATGTCAAACCTAAAGAGCAGTACAATTCATAATAGCTAAATCTTGGAAACAGCCTCTATGTCCATCAACAGATGAATGGATAAAGAAAATGCGGTATTTACGCACAATAGAGCACTACTCTGCCATAAAGAAAAATAAAGTTGAGCCATTTGTAGGAAAATAGGTGCACTTTGAGACCATAATGTTAAGTGAAATAAATCAGACACCCAAGTTTAAATATCACGTGGTTTCTCTTATATGAGAAACCCAAAGTATGAATAAATTAAAGAACAAAATAAAAGATAGAAAATAGGAAGTAGGAAAATAACTCCTTCTCAAATGAGAAGGGGATCAAGAGATGCAGGGAGGGAGAGAAAGGAGATGAAAAAGGAATTAAGATGTGTTATGTACATTTACCAGCTTCACACAGGAATAGAAACAGTATGTACTGCAAATATGTACTCATAAAAAATAAGGTGCTATTTGGGCAGGGGAGTTAGCTCAGTGGTTCCACCACCTGCCTTGTAAGCACATGGTCCTGAGTTCAGTCCCCTGTACCAAAAAAAGAAAAAAAAAGGTGAAAGTAAAATAAAACCAAACAAAAATAAAATACAAAGTTTAAATAGGACCCAATATCTCCTAACTTATTGCCCCAAATCCTAAGATATAATAAAGATCTCTATCTCTCATACAAATCAGGAAAGTCACAATTTTAATGAGAAAAGGCAATCAACCTGGCCCTAACACCAAGATGAATCAGGTATCAGATTTATCTGACAAGGATTTTAAAACAGCTATCATGAAAATAAATGAGAAAAAGAATTAGAAATTGTCTTGAAATAAAAGAAAAAGAGAGAAATCTCAGAAAATAAATAGATGTTAGAGAGAACCACATGAGAATTACAGAACTATAAAATCTAGGAAGAGAAAAAACAAAAACAAAAACCCTTGCAGGATGCAGTGAACAGTACTGTGGAGATAACAGAGGACTGCATCTGTGAACTTGAGAGCACATCATTAGAATTTACCCAATCTGAAAAACATAGAGAAAATAGACTAAAGAAATAAGAGCCTCAGGAGCTGTGGGGTGATTATAATATCCATACCATCAGAGTCCCAGAAGAGAAGACAAAGGGGCTGAAAGGGGTTCTAAAGAAAGGGGAAGACTCCCCCTATTTTGTGAAAGATAAATCTACAGATTGAAAAAGCTCAATGAATCTCAGATAAGTTAAACAAACACTAAGAAACCTATGCTAAGATATGTCAAATCCAAACTTTTAAAAAATTAAGCCAAAAATCTTTAAAGTAGACAGAGAGAAGGGGCACATGTCCTATAGGACAATTCCAATTCAAATGACAGTGGATTTCTCATCTAAAACCATGGAGGAAAGAAGAAAGAGGCATGGATTTTTTTTCAAACACTGAGAGTAAAGAATTGTCAACCATAAATTTTATATCTGGAAAAATTGTTATTTCAGAATGAAGGGGAAGTAACAACAACTCAGATAAAGAAAAACTAAAACGATTTGTCATTTGCAGAAACAACTTTAAAGAATGGCTAAATGCAGTTCTTCATTGTGAAAAAAAATGACAACAGAAAAAATCCTGGGGCATCAGAAAGGGATGAAAAACAATGGAAAGTGCAGATATACGGATACATACAATGGGCCACCCTCCTCATAAGTTTTCTAGATCATATGTGATGACTGAAAGAATTATAGCAACAGCTGATACACAAAGCAATATTTAAAAGCAGAGAGTCTAAAAGGACCTGAATGGGAGTTGCTATACTTCATGAAGTGAAAAAAATGTTAATAAAAATAAACTGTGATAACTCACTGTATTAACCCACTGATAACCCATTGTATTGTGGTTCTCTTTCTCTAGAGAACCACAAACGACACCAACTTTGTTACCAAGAGCAATTCTATAGGAACAGAATCTTAAGGATGTGTTTTCTGAATTGTTGCCCCAGGGGGCGTGGCCACGGGGGGGGGGGGTTGTTTACAGCTCCATTCACACCCTGGACAAGAAACAAAAAGAAAGAAACAAACAACAACAAAAAAGACTACAGCCACTCTTAAAATCTAACTTTCACAGCCTAGCCCTTTTACAAACGGAAGGCCTTCTAAAAAACTCTAAATTTAAGATAAAGAACAAACATCATTACCAGGGACACAGAGAGGTCCACCAGGACCCTGATCCAATTCTCTGGGGAGAGAGATAAAGACAAGCCAGGAGAGCTGGCTTCAAATCCACGCACCAGTGAGGGGGACAATTCCTGGAGGTGGGAGGGAGCCAGGGAGGAAGGTCGAGGAAGCACTCAGACTTCCTGATGAGATGGGAGGTGTCCTATCTCTGCTTTACAGGGCAGAAGAAGGATGTCTAGGTAGAAACCTACAGCAAGGCAAGTTGGGGCCTAAGCAGGCTTTCTTCCCTGCCTTAGCCTTAGATCCAAGGGAGACTTTACACTAGGGAATGCCCAGCATGTAGAGAGTCTCTTTCTCTCTTGCTCTCTCTCTCTCTCTCTCTCTCTCTCTCTCTCTCTCTCTCTCTCTCTCTCCTCATTTTAGATGGAGACTGGTCCAACAGCAAATCCAGGTACATCCCTGCAATGTCTTCTTAAGTACTGGTAAAAGAACCCCAAAACTTAAAATACAAGGTCCTTATCTTTTACTGTACTAGAGCCTGGCCTGGGTACCCTCTGGGAAGCCAAGAGAGGTGGCCAAGTGAGGACAGTATAAATTACAATGCCATCCACCAATTAGACCTGTTTTGAAGAAAGAAAGGAAAATGGAGTGAAGTGGCTTATGTTCAATTGTTCTTTATTCTTAAAAGATACCCCGAGTAGATGTCTCAATTTCTCACTGACCCTCCCTAATTAGCTGCTTGGGAACCAATCAACTCTCCTGATCCTGGTGGAAAAAGTTTGGACCTTGAGGTTCCGATAGAGAAAAAGCACAACCCAGAGAGCACCCTAGAAAAGGAACCAGCCTCTCCCTTTTCTAAAGTCAGGCCCCCTTTCCCAGCAGCCAGCCTGCTGCCCCTCCATGCTAAGTTCAGAGAGTGACCAGAACAGGTTCCACTCACCTATGCAGGGCTAATAGAAATTATACAAGATCTAAGGAGTTACAGGAATGATCGTGATGGGTACATACAAGCTTTTGACAGTCACCTCTCTTTTCAAACTCACTTGGAAGAACATGTTTCTCTTTAATGAAACTCTAAGCTCAAGAAAAAAAGTCATGAAAGCTACAGTGAGAGTAAGAAATGTCGATTGTGAGTACCACAAAAATACAATAAATGAAATAGATGACAGGGAAGACTCTCCATATGTCCCTATAGAGGAAGAGACCTCTGTGTCCGCCAGGCCCTGCTGAGATTATCAAACATTCCTTAGGAAAAAGGCCCATTCACATTTTCTCTATCATTAAAAAAGAGCAGTGAGGGTCAAGCCAGCGAATTATGCTAAACTGGGACAAATTTACCAAGAAAAAGAAGAACCTCCATCTGTATTTTTTAAAAGGCTCAGAAATGCTATGACCAAACACACTCCACTAGATCCTAATAGTGAGGGTGAGGTCCTTCTCAAAGACAAATTTATCACCTAGTCTGCTTCTGATATTTGCCAGAAACTCTTAAAGCTGACAGCTAAACTCAACAAAGATTATTTGAGCTAGATGATTATTTCTGGAAGGCTACAAAGATTTTTTCAATAGAGACAAAAAGTTCAACATGGAAAAAAGAAGAGACATAAGAAATTAGTTGATGTTCTTCAGGGCTGCCCAAATAATGAAACCAAACTTTGCTATAACTACAAAAAGCCTAGATAACTTTAAAAAGGACTTCCCAACAAAAGGAAATGCAAAATAAACCTCTCAGCCCCTGCCCCACTTGTCAGGGGGACCACTGAAAGGGCCAATGCCCTCTTCAGAACCAAAAACATAAATTCCCAATGAGGGTCCCAGGGACTTCATATTCAGGCTCCCCTCATTCTTATTCAATCAGAGGAGCCCCAGGTTGGCTTATTAACAGGGAGCAGGCTCATAAGCTTTTTGGTAGACACGCACTCAGTTTTCTGTTTTTGCCTTCTCCTCTAGAGCATGCTCTATGCGCATAGCTACTGACAAGGCCATTTCAGGACACCCTGTAGAAAGCTTCTTTTCTAAACCTATGTTGTGCACCTGGGGAGAATTGCATCTTGTCCATCTTTTTTAATAATGCCTGAAACCCCAACACCACTGCTGGAGATTTATTGTCCACAGCTGAGGTTCAAATCCTACTTCCTCTGGGGCACAGCCTTGTGGGAATTCTTTACCTACAAAAATTACAGGTAGACCCAGCTGTGAGGACAGATGACACACAGTGGGGAGAGCAAAGACAGTTCACGAGATCACCAGTTCAGATTTATCTCAAAAACCCTACTCGCCTTCCCCACCAGAGACAATACCCACTTCCTTCCAAAGTGAAAAAAGGACTAAAGCCTATAGTCCAAGGGCTACTTAATCAAGGACTCTTATAAGAGGCTGTCAGCCCCTATAATATTCCTATCATCAGAGTTAGAAAGGGGCCTAATAAGTGGAGATTATTTCAAGATCTTTGCCTTATCAATGAGGCTGTGGTGCCTCTGCATCTGGTCATGCCCAATCTCTAAACTTTGTTGACACAAATTCTGGCCTCATCCAGCTGCTGTTCAGTTTTGGATCTTAAAGATACTTTCTTTTATATTCCCTTGGCACCCGAAAGTCTGGACCTTTTTGCCTTTAAAAATCCACTTATGGTGATGGGACAATCAACCTGGACAGTCCTTCCCTAGAGAGTTTGAGATAGTCCTCATCTCTCTGGTCTAACCTTAGCACAAGACCTGCTAGAATAAAAAAACAAAAAGAAGCCATCATCCTTTTACAATATGTGGATAATTTGATGTTCTGTGGGGACACAAGTACAGGAGGAAACTGAGTCCCTTCTCAATTTCCTAGCCTCCTGAGGTTATAAAGCGTCCTGAGAAAAGGCTCACATCTGTCAATCCCAGGTCACTACTTAGGGCTGCTCGTTTCTCAGGGAAAAAGGGTATTAAGTTCAGAGAGAATCCAACCTATCCTAGACTTCCCTTTGCCAAAACATACCAAGCAGCTAAGAGCCTTTCTAGGGGTGACTGGGTTTTGCAAAATTTGGATTTGAAGATATACTAAAAAGGCCAGGTCCCTTTATCAGCTTCTTAGAGACCTAAGACGAAAGCACTCATCTCCTTGTCTAGAGCCCAGAGGCTCAACAGGCTTTTCAGGTCCTCAAGGAGGCCCTGAGAGAAGCCCCAGTGTTAAGACTACTGACTCATGGCAAATATACTCTCTTCTTGATTGAGAGACAGAGAGTGGCTTTAGGGGCTCTTATTCAGTCCCTGAGGCCAAGCCCCCAGCCAGTAGCCTATTTAAGCAATAAACTAGACACTGTCACTATAGAATGGCCAGACTGTTTGTGGGCTTTAGCAGCAGCAGGCATATTAGTTCCTGAGGGTCATAAGCTCACCCATGGGAAGACTCTCATAATCAAGTCTCCCCAAGATACTGGGAGACTTCTTAATGTCCCAATCCACTCCTGGGTCCTCTGATGCACAGAGTTTTAAATATCAGGTTCTCTTGTTAAAAGGACTAGATGTAAATATTAAAACCTGTCAAAGCCTTAACCCCACCACCTTTCTGCCAGATTCCCTAAAGCTGAGAGAAAGTGAACACAATTGCACAGAAGTTCTAATCAACACCCAACAGTTAAAAAAAAGAGTAAACTAGTCAGCATCTCAGTGACTCAGAAGATGAGTTGCTCACTGTGGGCAATTCTTCTGCATAAGACAAACTCAAAAAGGCAGGGTATGCAGTGATTGACCATGAGAGAGTGCTAAAGTCAGGCCCATTAACTCACAATACAGGTGCTGAAAAGGCAGAGCTGATTGCTCACTGGAGAGCTGACATTGACAAGAGATAAGAGAGTCAACATTTTTACTAATTTGAAATATGCATTTCACATGGTTCATGGACATGCTCAATCTGGAGGGAACAAGGCCTGTTAACCTCTAATGGATCTCCCATAAAACATGCCCCAGAGATTCTACAACTCATTGAATCTGTTCACCTGAATGGAGTGGCAATTATTCACTGCCTGGGACATCAGGGAGGAACAGATCCTATTATTGTGGGCAGTAGAAAGGGCCAATGAGGAGGCAAAGGCAACTGGTTCTCAACAGCTAGAGTGCCCCCTCTTGTGGTCCACTAGTCCACTGCCTACTAGCCTACCTGTTTATTCTGATAAAGAAATATTACATACATGCCACAAACCAGGAATGGGACCTTAATTCTAAAAAATGGTGGACTACCCCTGAGGGTCACCTCTTTCTACCAAAGGGCTTGATATGGAAAGTAAGAGTATCCATTATACTTGCCATTTAAGACACACACAAAAAAAACCCTTACTTTAGTTACCAAGTCCTTCCTGAGAGAAGGACTAAATGAGGTAACAAAATGGGTGGTTAAAGGATGTAAAGTATATCTAAGGGCCAATCCTCAGAATGCCCAACTAAAACCATCAAGCATACAAAATTGAGGCAGTTATCCAGGAGAAGACTGGCAGATTGATTTCACCCACATGCCAGGAGGCTAACACAGTCAGCTCCTATTAGTTCTGGTTGACACTTATATGGGTTGGATAAAAGCCTTTCCCACCCAAACTCAAAAGGCCAAGAAGTAGTCAAGGTCCTTGTCCATAAGATTATTCAAAGGTTTGGGGTGCCTCAGAGTCTCCAAACTGGCAATGGGCCCACCTTCCATTAAAAAAAAATACCTAGAGAGCCTTAAAGGCTTTGGGCATTGGGTATCAGCTTCACTGTGCATGGTGACCCCAATCATCAGGATGGGTAAAATGGGCTAATGGGATACTCAAGAGACACTTGCTCAAGTTGGCACAAGAGTACAAGACCCCTTAAAAACAGCTCCCATCTGTGGCCCTTTTACAGGCCAAAAATATCCCCAGGTTTCAGGGGCTGTCTTCCATTAAACTTCTGCATGGGAGATTCTTCCTGAAAAATGGCGTCCTAATTGATGAGGAAACTGAGAAAGCCTTGAGGCAAGTGAGGTCCTTAGCCCATTTCCAGCAAATTCTGTCAGCCTTGACACAAACGAACTGCAGGCCTACTCCATCTAGCAAGCCTCTCTTCTGCCCTGGGACCCCAGTACTGGTCAAGGCTCTAGACACACAAGACCTAAGCAAACTCCAATGGAAAGTTCCCTACATAGTGATCCTTTCCACTTCCACTGCAGTTAAAATGACAGGAAATGACTCCTGAATTCATCACTCCAGAATAAAGCTATAGACTGCCTCTGAGAGCTGCAACAACATGCCTCCAGATCATCCCAAGACTACATTCAAAACCACCTACACTTGTGAACCTGTGGAGGACCTTAAGTTCCTGTTCAAAAGACAAAACAAAACTAAGTGATGCCAAAATCTGTTTACTGTGGGTATAGGTGATGTCTATTTTCTTACCCCAATTTCAAAATTTTGAATTTACCCCACTCCCAACACCCATCTTTGTTTCTATACTGAGAATAAGTCTTTAGTGCCAGCAAGCCTCAAAGGTGAAGTGCAATGAGGAGGTATTTCTACAGATCAAAGATCCAGTTTATACAGACAGACATAGATCTAGAGAAAAATTGTGGGGATTGATATTAGGGATGTGGAATAATGTAGGCGGGACATAAAGTTTGATCAAGTTGAGTGTGTTGATATAGGCCCACCAAGGAGACATTCTGGATTTAATGATACAGCTCAAGGGGCTAGAAATGGCTCTAATAGTTTGGTTTGATTAAAATATGGACCAAAAGGTGGCCTGCCTAAATGGAGTTCAAATGTCTGAATTGCCTTGGTAAACTGTTATCTAAAGGCTTAGGGAGAATGGCATATTAAAGTAGATTTATTACATCAGATCTGCTCAACTACCCTGGAGGATCTGAAGATCACACCTATAATGACTGTGAAATGTAAATATGTGATTGTGATAGGAACCCCCACCAACCCTGAAGATCTCAGTGGCTGCTGTTCTCTGAGGTCAGACATTCCGCTGGAAACTACTGCCACTGAACCTTAAATACAATGGAGATAGATGGATTCCCAAAGTGGTAGGGGCCAAGTGAGGACACTTAATGAACAAACTAGGTGAAGTTACTGTTAAGGGCAGCAATAAGAATAGTCTCACTTGCAGAGACTTATGGCATGGGCTAGTTGATGATGGCATTTCTTGAAGAGAAATAAATGGGCAGTCTGCTAGGTTCTTCCTTGATCTGTGTAAGCTGACAAGTTCTAGATAGAGTCCACAAAAGACTAATGTGAATCACCAAAGAAGAAAGGCACAGCTTCTCAGTCAATTCCCAGATTTGAGTCAGTACCTAAAGCCTCTTGGATGAAGAGGTGGCTGGGTTTTTTCAAGAAAAGACCCTACTACACTGCCAAAAATATATACTGCTAATATTTATGCCAGCCTTCCCCAAAGGGACCTATGGCCTTTTACTGGGTGAATGTGCATTAATGAAAAAGAAATAACCAGACATTTCAGGGATTTTTGGCCACTGATTATAAAGTAACATTGAATTCAGGAGATCTAAGACATAACTGTGGTCTAGCAGTCAGCTTATAGACATCAGGTGATCAATGGAGTTTTAGCTCAGGTCCATCTCACAGTGGGTTAATTAGGCCTCTGAAGGTTCAGAGTTCAGAGTTCGAGCTCCTATAGTCATTTCCCCACTTCCAGAATGTATAATTGGAAAAACATACTCATCAGCAGGTAGAATCCCTGACCAGTGGAATGAGGACTGTAGTGGTGAGAATACCAAACGGAAGCCACTAGAACAACATTTACCTAGGAAAACAGTCAATGAAAAACAATGCCACATTCCTGAAATGATTACAGAGATTAATATCAAGGATTTCAAACAGGTGGTGATTCTAATTGTAGCTGCTGTTTCAGTTGTAATTTCAGTGACTGAACAAATAAGCGTATCCCCCAAAACCAGGTAAGCCACTATTGATTTGGAAAATGCTTTATTCTCAATAACTGTTGGTATAGACTTCTAGAAACAGTTTGCTTTCAAGTGGCAAGACTAGTAATACATTCTCACCGTCTTGGCCTCAAGTATATCAGTGTTCGTAACCCAGTCATGATGTATTTTTAAATTTTATTTATTTTCATTTTTCATTTTTAATCTATTTTTGATCATTTTATTAGTCCATGTTTATAATACATACTGTCTGTATCCTTGTGTGAAGCTGGTACATGTATAGAACATATCTTAATTCATTTTTTAAATTTCCTCTCTCTCCCTTCCTTTCATCTCTTGATCCTTTTGCCCTTTGAGAGAGATCTATTTCTCTAATTCCCTATTTTCTATTATTTTGTTCTTTACTTATAATTTGAGTTTCTCATATAGGAGAAACCATGTGATATTTAAGGTTGTATGTCTGATTTATTTCACTTAACATTATGGTCTCTGTATGCATCTTATCATACTGTATTTTGCAGAGATCTTGATCATCTTTCTCTTTCACAAGATAACACACTAGTCTATTACCTTGACAATATGCTAATTAGACCTAGTGAAGAAATAGCAACTACTCTATACTGCTTTTTCAGTATCTATAATCTTCAGTTGGAAATTCAGTGAATTTTATGCTGTTTCATTAGACAAACTCTTGTAAGATGTTGCAAATTAGGGAAACTAGGTAAAGAGAAAAAGGAGCATCTCTATATCAACTACATGTCAATCTAAAATGATGTTAAAGCTTTATTTAAAAATTGATTCTAATAAGAAATGTCCCCTCCATCAGGAAACCCAAACCCTCCATTTCTGACGTATTTCGCCCTTGGCTTAGGAATTCTCTCTTCTCAGTAGGTGTGCTCTTTCCTGCTGGTGTCAGTGAGGCAATTCTTGGGAAGTGCCTCTCTCACTTCCTCCCTGCCCAGAGAGCTGGTCTTCAGCTCTTACTTTCAGGGCTGGATGGTCTCTCTGGAAGCTGTGGCCTGAAAGCTAGTGCAGCCTGGGCCAGAGCTTCAATCAGTACTCAGAGTATTCGCTGGAAACTCAGTGATTTCCATGCTGTCCCTGAGGCAAAGGCTCTTCCAAAGGCAGATCTGTTCCCAGCCCATGATTTGTGACCTCAGTACCAACCTGACAGCATTCATCATCATCACAGGGCCTACCAGAAAGGGATCACATCACAAGAACCTGAGGGCACTCTTTCAACACAATCCGTTCTGTTCCTTTAGACCCTACAAGAGAAAGGGATGTTTCAAACTGGAAGGTTCTTCCATTCCATGTTCATGGGTGAACATGTTCATATGTGATTGTGTGTGCAGAGTGTGGAGAGAAGGCTCAGGATAGCACACACCTTTCCCCCCAGGTCTTCAGGTATGCTCCTGTCCCCTTCCCTCCTCCACCTTTTCCAGATACCCCTGTTCCTCACTATCAGATATGTTAACTTGGGTGCCCTGGAGGAATTCACTGCAAAGCCTCAGTGTGAACTAGTTTTCCAAGTTCATGATTAACTGAGACCCCCTACTCTGCAGTGGAGATGAGACTGTGGACCCTGACATAACAGCAGGTGAGAGTTTAAGTACTGTGTACCAGCAGAGTGATCACCCTGCACTTTGCTGGCCATTGAATACTGAAAACAACCCTCCAAAGATATTTGACCACTGCCATTTTGCCAATAGTTGTGCAAAGTTACAGAGCTAGTAGCCAGCAGAGCCAGGATTTGAAACTCATCATGCTACTAAATACAAGCTGACACTGCTACTGCCACAACACTGACTCTCTGTGGAAACCAAACCAATAGCACACTATTCACTGTACTTCTGCACTTGGTGGTGGTGATGCAGTAGTTTGGGGGACAATGTTCTAGACTAAACCGTGGCAGGACTCCTCCTGAAGGAATGTGGTGGGGGCCTTCTCAGAACAAAGGAAGACAACATGGCATAATTAGTTTCTATGTACACAAGTTTAGTTCTAGCATGACTCTGTAACACAGATTGTACCCAATCAGGCAGTAGTTTGTTCGTGTGTTATAAGAGGGACAAAGACACAAGAATCATATAAAAGGCAAAACTCTGCCATGCTCGGGGCTCAGCTTTTGGATGTGAGTCTGCTGGGTCAGTTCAGGGAAATAAAATACTACTTCCTGGAAATAGCCTGGTTTTTCTGTCTCTCTATGCAAAAGCCCTGCTACATTTCTTGGGGGCTCGCCCAGGAGGCAGAGATGGTGTTTCAACTCCCTTGTCACTGGAGTGAGAACCTTGGGGTAATGGGAGAGGTGACCTCACCTGGCACCAGCAGACCACTTGATCTGAAGGAGACTGGCCCCTCCCAGCACACCAGGGTGAGGGCCCCTGGATGCGCAAAGGAACCGAGTGAGGCTCAGGAACTAGCTTAGGGAGCACCACCCATCAGATCGGTAAGAGTCTGGGTTCATTTTGGTATACCTGCCCCTAAGAGGCAGAAGGGGAGTCTGATCACCTCCCAGGCTTGCCAAAGTTTCATCAAAACCAAAACTGCAACTCTAAGGTCTGGGCACTGGGTGGCGGGTTAGAGTCATTTTTTGCATATGAATGAGAGACAGTGAGAAGGTTCCAAAAGGGCCTAAGTGAACATAGAGTCTCAATCCACGGTTCTTAGGTGACCTCATATGGCTTACGGTGGCATCAGACTTCCTCGGGAATCTGATCCAGGCCAGAGATTACTGAGCCTGCCAATGCTAAGAGGCACCTAAAATATCTCTGTGAGGAGAGCTGCTAGAGACAGATGAAGCTAGCCTGCATCCCCTCCATATCAGCCCCTCCCTTCCCCCTTTTCCTCTCCTGTGCGCGAAAGTTGTCCACTAGGGGGAGTAGATGGGTAAAAAGCAGAATAAACTGACTCTCCTACAATGTATGTTAAAATTTTTTTCAAGGGATATTTGAGTGACTATGGTGGTAAGCTAACTCCTGGAAAATTCTGGACAGTCTGTAAAATTTGACTGGCCGTCATTTGGGGTGGGCCATTCCTCTGAGGGCTCACTTGATAAGGAACTAGCTAGCTGAGTGTTCAGGGTTGTTATAGAGGATCTGGACCACTGTGACCAACTTCCTTACATTGACTGTTGGCAAGACTTGGTCCTGTCCCAGCCACCTCGGCTGAAAGCCTGCATTGAAGACAACTGCAGGGTGATGATGGCTAGGGTGACAGCCACCTCCAAATGTCATCCAAAGTCAAATAAATAGATTCTGTCTAGAGAGCCAGAAGTCCCACCTCCATATGCTCCACTGTATCCACCACTTCCACCACCACCTGCTACCCCAGCCACAGAGGCCCTTCCAGAGCCATTCAGTCCCCTAGAGTTTGCCTCTTCCTCAATATCATCTGAGGCTTCCCTGGAGACCCCTCCAATGGTGACCTCCATGAGCCACCTATTCTGACCCCTCACACACCTGTGGGCACCCACCAAGAAGACCCCTCTGGAAGCCCAACCCTTTAGCACCACTGAATGCCATACATATGCCACTTTGAGAGAAATAGAGACCCCTTTACTATAGCCAACAGGAGCAAATCCAGAGAGGCAAATGAGTGTTAGTGTACTAACCCTTCACCACCACTGACCTCCTTAATTAGAAGAATCACACCCTTTCATATACAGAGAAATCCCAGGCAATGCCTGACTTGATTCAGTCCATTAACCAGACTCACTGGCCCGCATGGTCTGATTGCCGACAGCTCCTTCTGACTCTATTCAATATGAGGTGTGTCGCCGGGTTACTCAGGCCACCCTACAATGGTTGGAAGAAAATGCCTCAGTCAGAACACTGGACCCCTGGGTTTATACCCATGACTACTTCCCAGGAGAAGATCCCCAGTGAGACCTGAATGTAGAATTCAGACTCATTCTGATCAAATGGTACCAGGAGGCACTCCTAAATGGCTTAAAGGCCGGGCAAAAAGGGCTGTGAACATGAACAAGACCTCAGAGATACTCCAGGGGCCAGAAATATCCCCAAGCCAGTTCTAAGAGAGACTATGTGAAGCCTTCTGTCTCTATACCCACTTTGACCCAGAAGCAGCTAAGAATCAATGGATTGTAAATGTGGCATTTGTCAGCCAAGCTTTGAGAAATATCCAGTGCAAACTTCAGAAGCTGGAGGGCTTTGCTAGAATGAACACCAGCCAACTGTTGGAGGTCGCCACAAAGGTGTTTTGTCAACCAGAACCAGGAAGCCCAATGGGAGGAGGGTCGTAAGATGAAAGAAAAAGGCAAACTTGCTGACAGCCACCCTGACAGAATGATCAATGGGATACCCCCGCAAGAACACGTCCAAGGGCAAAGGGCAAAGCCAACAAGGAGGCTAATAGGAAAGCCAACAGAAGGGGCCACCCTGCCTGGGGATGAAGCCAAATTAGAACCAATGTGCCCACTGTCACAGGTATGAACACTAGAAGAACAAATGCCCCTACTAATTAGAAAAATCTCCCCCTCCCCCCAAACAAGAGGACAGAGGTCAAGTAGTCCAGGGCCAATACCAGCCAGCTCAGAGGCCACATGGGGCACCAGAAGGTGATTTTTTAGGACCAACCACCATGAAAAAATATAAAAAAGACTAGGAAAGACTGGGCTCTATTTTATTAGGACCCCAAGAGCCTGTGATCCAAATAAATGTGGGGGGCCAGCCCACTAACTTCATGGTGGACACTGGGGTAGAGTACTCTGTGGTGAACCAACTCTTGGGCCCCCTTTTGCAGAGACAGCCACTATCATGGGGACCATGGCAACTGAACATGTCTCCCTTTCCTGCTGCCCCAAAGATGAATTTTAGGCAGCCATAGTCATTCATGAATTCTTATACCTCCCCAACTGTCCTGTAGCTTTGATGGGGTGAGCCCTTTTAAGAAAGCTACAGGCCCAAATAACTTTCAACTCCCACAGACAGGCTGCTCTGACTCTGAGCAAACCAGAAGCAAACATCATGACTCTTACAATACCCAAAAAGAAGAATGGTGCCTCTACAGTCTCATAGAGAGGCCACAACAGGGACCTGAGTTTCCCCTCAGAATACCTGGGGTATGGACTGAAGATAATCCACTCGGATTAACCCAGAACATACCTCCAGTAATTGTAGAACTGAAGCCAGGGGCAGAGCCAATTTACCAATAACAATGTCTCTTCCCTCAAAAGGCACTGATTGGGATCCAAAAACACCTGTAGAGGCTTCTAAATTACGGGATCTATTTACCTTTCCAGTTATCTTAGAACACACCTCTCCTGCCAATCCAGAAGCCAGGAACAGACTTGGCCAGTTCAAGACTTTTGAGCAGCAAACCAAACACCCTACACCCGGTTGTTCCAAACCCCTACACTCTTGGGTCTGATCCCTGTCAAAGCTGACTTCTTTACATGCCTAGACCTCAAGAATGCCTTCTTCTGCATCTGTCTGGCCCCCCAGAGCCAGGCAATTTTTACTTTCCAGTAGAAAAATCCAGAAAAGGCTACCCCAAGTGTTCAAAAATTCCCTATCTTTGGTACAAACTGGCTACTGATCTGAAAGCCTTCCCAGCAGACCAACATGGCTATGTTTTGCTTCAGTCCATAGATGAGTTACTGCTGGCCAGAAGGTCGCAGGAGAATTACATAGAAAGAACTCGACAGCTCCTTCCTCTCCTGTGGGAGGCCAGCTACAAGGTCTACAGGAAAAAGGCCCAAAGTTGCCAGGAGAAGGTCAAATACTTCAGTTGGTTTCCATTTGTCACAGGGACAGCACCCGTCCTGACGACCTCACACCAGGTCCAAGAATTCCTTGGGGCCACAGGTTTCTATAAAATTTAGATACCTAATTCTTAGTCCTGGCAAAACTCCTTTATAAAGCCATGTTTCGGGGGGACAAAAACCTCTGTTGTAGGAACAAGGACAGCAAAAAGCTTTTGAAGAGATCAAGCAGGCTCTTACCAATGCTTCCAGGCATGATTAAGGTTTTCTTGTACATCCACGAGTGTCCCGGCATAGCAATGAGTGTTTTAAAACAACCCAGGTGTTGGGGTCACGGCATCAGCTGGTAGCATACTTCTCCAAGCAACTCGACTCTGTCGCTCAGGGCTAGCCACCTTGTTTGTAAGCACTTGCAGCTACAACCCTTTTCGTGGCAGAGGCTGACAAACTGACTCTGGGACTAGAATTAACAGTCCAAGTGCCACACTCAATACTGACATTAATAAAATACAAGGGGCAATACTGGCTAACTAACTCCGAGATGGCCATATATCAGGAGATGTTTTGTGAAAACCCACACATGCACCTCAAAGCAATACAGACCCTAAACCTGGCAACCCCACTACCAGTTGGATCAGGCCACCCTGATCATGACTGCACTGAGGTCATAGATGAGTGTTCTCTAGCCGGATAGACTTGAGGAACCAGCCCCTCAAGGACCCTGATGCTGAATATTTCACTGATGGTAAGAGCTTTATAAAAGAGGCAGAATGCCTTACATGGTACTCTGTGGTAACCCTAAATTCCGTCACTGAGGCAAAGTCTCTGCCAAGAGACCTCGGCACAAAAGGCTAACCTGCGCCCTCCAATTGGCAGCAGGGATACATGTTAATATATACACAGACTCTATGTATGCCTTCACCACCCTGCATGTACATAGGGCTTTACATATAAAAACGAGTCCAATAAACTCAACCAAAAAAAGACATAAAATATAGCAGAAAAATCCTTAGACTCTTAGATACTGTAGAGGCCCCTAAAAGAGTGAAAGTCATGCAGTGTCGGGGACATCAAAAGGGAAACACCACAGCTGCTCAGGAAAATCTTAAAGCAGACTGAGAAGCAAAGCTCGTGGCCTCCAGAGAACAACAGAATCAGCAGCTGGAGCCACTACACTGTTCTCTAGTCTATTGGGAGAATGGGACCCTAATTACTCAAAACATGAGGGTACTTGGTTTGAGACTGAGGATAGAAGGAAGGTACCTGCCAGGAAGATATTAAAAATTTAAAAGCTTCCAGGTAGCAATCCTTGAGGCCCTGGCTCCAGCTTTTGTCAAAAAGTTTCATCAGGACACCCATATGGGCCAGTCAGCTCTCCAGACCATCATAGGTCAAGGTTTCTACATCCCACAGCTCTCTAGCATAGCCTGGATAGTGTGTGAGCAGTGTGATACACATGCCCACAAGAACTCGCATCAAGGAGCCATGGCCACGCCTCGGGTGCAAAATGTCAGGAGAGCGCCATTGAAAAATATGATTGTCCTGCCTGCCTCGCAAGCGCAAGGTTCTGAGTGCAATCCCCGGTACCAAAAAAAAAAAGAAAAAAATAAAAAAATTTGTAGACTTCATGGGACTTGCCTGAGTCCGTGGCTACAAGTACTTGTTAGTCTTTGTGTACACCTTCCTAGGCCGAGGAGAGCCCTTCCCTACCCTCATGGAACACCATCTGAGGTGGCCCAATTTCTTTTGAGAGAAATCATTCCCCGTTTTGAAATTCCCATTACTATAGGGTCAGACAACAGGCTGGCATTCATCGTAGAGGTGATGCAGCTGGTGGCCAAGAGACTAAAGATTGCTTAAAAATTACAAGTGGCATACCATCCCCAAAGCTCAAAAAGAGTAGAACAAATGATTCAGACTCTAAAACTACAGCTGAGCAAACTGTGTCAGGAGATTCACCTGCACTGGGGCCAACTCTTGCCAATAGTCCTGCTAAAGATTAGGTCTAGCCCCACTATACAGATGGGGTTTCCCCCCTATAAAATTCTCTATAGGTGACCTTCTCCACTTATTAAGGGCATAAGGGGAGACTTAGAAGAGCTTAAAAATCTCACTCCGAGACAACAGATGCAGGCATTAGGCTCAACCTTAGCCACTCTACTCCAATGGGTTTAGAAATTATTGCCTGTGAGTCTGACCACAGACTCTCACTCTTTAAACCAGAAGATGCTGTGTGGGTAAAAGAGTAAAGTGCCCAACCCCTAAACCCTTCTAGAGTGGTCCATGCAGTTTTCCTATCCACCCCCACCACAGTAAAGGTGCCTGAGATAGTCCCCTGGAATCACCACAGCAGAGTAAAGCCAGTGCCTCAAAACTGAGAGTGCGTCCCCGACCTGCCAGTGCTGTGTAAGCTGATGATTCGAAAAAACCCAACTCAACCCCAGAGACACCATCTGGAGAAGGCAGCCCTGCGCTAGTCACTCCAGAGGCTGACTACGTACAGCAAAAGCCTGAAGATTCCACCAACTGGCAACACAGACAGATTGCATCCCTTTTGTGTCCAGCCTATCTGTTATGCACTGACATCCCTTGTTCTTAACTGTACTTGGATCTCTAGCTTTGGTTTTTGCCAGAGCCCTCGCCGAGACTGCCCCAGCTGACTAGAAATATGGTGAGAGGCGCCTGCTAGCCCTCACCTTCCTCTTGTGGGTGAGGTGTATTGCTAATATTGGCTTTTTTTAAACTAGGGGCCCCATTGCTAGACCTGAGCTCCCCATCATGTGACCCATGTATTCACATAACCAGGTCAGCCCAGAGAGTCACTTAGACCTTACTATACCATATCCACTTCTCATGCCAAGAAAAAGTCCTGGGGACCTTCGGACACAATAAGAACACCTATTCTATCTGCCAACAGGAGAGTCAATCCTTTCGACTCATAGTACCCCCAAGTGAGAAATGGTTAGAGGTCTAACACTCCCAGGAGGAGGGACAATTAATCACCAAAACCCAGATTACTAATCCCCCCTGCCAGAATCGGTGCTCTTTGACGTATGTGTAGCTATTAATAGAAACTCTTCGTTAGTCCAAAATTGTAGAGGTCTACCATGAGAACAAAAATACAGGCTTAATGACAAATATATGCATAAACAGGCGTCAGCCCCATCCACATGTTACTGTGAGTGCTGGCCTCATTTCCCCTATAAGGGCTTTGTCTCATAGGCCTTTTCAAAGGGTAAAGATAGGCGGCACTCCTCCAAAAGGGGCCTGCCACCTCCAGCTATAAATTGGGAGCCTATAACCCCATTACTTTTACTAGCTTAAATCCAAAAGACCTCAAATAATAAATGGCCTCAAGATTGGGCACTGACCCAGAAACCATGTTATACTTCAAGAGGGTTACTCTCCCACTCTGAGCCTCAACTCATGAGGTCTTCTATTCCTTTCATAAGGAAATAAAAAGTAGTTCCCCCCTCTCATTTCAGTCACTACAAAAAACTTGTTTCTAGTCCTGGCAGACACTATAGCCCAGATCCCAAAGGTCTCTTCTTGCTATATAAATGTGAGAAAACCAACGTGAGAGCTCAATGGCCATGAGAAGCTAGAAAACTAGATCCCCACAAACTCTACAATAGAACAGGGTACCCCGGTCCTACCTACCACAGGAATTTGGCTCCTAGAAACCCAAATTATTAAAATAAACTGCCTTGTCTGATAGAAAAAAGGTTCACCACCCCTGTTAAAAGCCTAGGCCAAAGATATTATAACTCAGCCACCGAGAAAACCCAATGGAAAGGGGTCCCCAGATCACCTTGAGCGCAATCCTCAACGCTTGTCCAAATGTAATCTCTGGGGGGCTTGAGATAATGTTGACAGAGACCTCAAATATCAGGCAGTCTATATTAGATATGCAAAAGAACAGCCTATACTGTACTCCCCCCAAACTAGTCAGGGTCCTGTGTGTTAGAGAAAATCCATCCATCTTTCTTCCTACTCCCTCTTGCTAAGAGAGAACATCTGAGAGACCAGGTATATGGGGTCAGAGAGACCTCAAAAAATGACATGTCCTACAAATTGTCAATTTAAAAGATGATAAATGGCCCCCTGAGTGTATAGTCCAATATTATGGAAGATGGGTCCTGGGGCTACTGTACCCCTATTTACATGCTAAACCACATAATCAGACTGCAAGCAGTTGTAAAAATTATAACTAATAAAACTGCCAAAGCCCTTAAGTTATTAGCCAAACAACAAACCAAAATGCACAATGCTATCTATCAAAATTGCTTGGCCTTAGATTACTTGGTTGCTTCGAAAAAAAGAAAAAAGAAAACAAAAGAGAGTTTATAAAAAGTTTAACCTGAGCAACTGCTGCCTACAAATAATAAAAAATCATTAAAAAAGCACAAATCTGATAAAAAAAAAGATTGCTCCTGTCCCAGTCCAGACCTAAAAAGGTTGAAACCCCAGAGAGTTGTTTAAAAGATGGTTTTTGATCTTCAAAACCCTCAAAGGTGTTGTGCTCTTAACTTTAAAAACTTGTCTAATCCTACCCTGCCTCTTTGTCCTAATTATATGGTCTGTTTCCAGCCTCATTGAGGAATGCCTCAAACAGACAAACAGACGAACAAACAACAAACAGACGAACAAAAAACAGCCATGCACGTGATGATACTATAAAAATATAAACCTTTAAACCAAGATAATGCTCTTTGACCCCAAATAGGCGGCCTGAGCATTAAAGGGGGAAATGTGGCAAGACCCCCTCCCAAACAAATTCAGTGGGGGCTTTCTCAGAACAAAGGAAAACAACATGGCATAATTAGTTCCTATGTACACAAGTGTATTTCTAGTAAGGCTCTGTAACATAGAGTGTACCCAATCAGGATATAGTTTGTCAGTGTGTTGCCATATAAGAGAGACAAAGATATAAAAATTGTGTAAAAGGCAAAACTCCCCCATGCTTGGCATGCTCGGGGCTCAGCCTTTAGATGTGAATTTGCTGAGTCAATGCTAGCACGAATAAATGCTACTTCCTGGAAAGAGCTTCTGTGTCCCATCTTTCCATGAGAAAATCCTGCTACATAACTACAAAAAGTCACTGGTCAATGTAAGATCTACAAGTGTAAGGGCTACTCAAGGCAATCAACAAAATCTGAATATGGAACTAAGACAGCAAACTGTCCCAGACCTCAGCACAGATAAACCATCCTCTCACCTATTCCTCAGCCTTTCAAGCTGCCCAAGAATCATGTTCTAAGAGTTGCAGTTTCTTTTTTTTTTTGTATTAAATTCTTTTATTGGTACATTGTAGGTATACAACACAATTACATTTCTCATTGGGCATTGTACCTTTACATAATGCATCTTGGTTCTTATTTTTTCCCCATTCCTAGCCCTCCCTTCACCCCCTCCACCCTTCCCTATTTACAAAGACTTTATTTCCATTTTTTCCATTTCTCAGCATTTTTTCTTTCCCTTCTTTCCTTTCCCCTGCCCCTCCCACTACCCCTACCCCTTTGGACCTTTTCTTCCTAGTTTGCATTATCGATTATTCATTCTAATCATTGGTACATTTTAAGTATACAATATAATGACATTCATCATTGGAAATTTGCACCTTTACATAGTCTCTCTTGGTTCTTATTTTTCACCCTTGCCCAGCCCTCCCTTCAACCCCTCCATTCCTCCCTATTTACAAAGGTTTTGTTCCTATTTTTCCATTTTCTCACATTAAACCCATTCCCTTCTATCCTTTCCCCTAGCCCTCCCACTTCCTTCCCCTTTGCCCCTTTTCTTCCTATTTCACATTACCTATTATACATTTAGTCCTTATTTACACTTTCAGTTACTCACACCAGAGAAGCTATTAGGTATTTACACATCTGTGTCCTATTTATTTCACTTAAGAGCATCGCCTCAATGTGCATCCACTAAGCTATAAATGTCTCTAATTTCTCATTTTTATGGCTGAGTAGTACTCCATTTTATAAAAAAACTACCTTTTCTTTATCCAGTCTCCAGTTGATGGGCATTTGGGCTGTTTCCAAGTTTTAGCTATTACAAACTGTGCTGCTATGAACATGGGTGCACATATATCACTGTGGTATGATTCTTTTAATTCTTTGGGGAAGATCCCCAGCAGTGGAATAGCAGGGTCAAATGGGACTTCCAGTCCTAGTTCTTTGAAGTATCTCCATACTGATTTCCACAGTGCTTGCACCAGTCTACACTCCCACCAGCAGTGGAGCAGGGTTCCTCTTTCCCCACGGCCCCGCCAGCATTTGTTATTGGTTGATTTCATGATAGCAGCCATTCTTTCTGGAGTGAAGTGGAATCTCAGCATTGTTTTCATTTGCATCTCTCGAATGACCAGTGATGTTGAACATTTTTTCATGTATTTATTTGCTATTTCTACTTCTTTATCTGAGAAATGTCTGTTCATTTCAGCTGCCCATTTTCAGATTGGGTCTTTAAATTTGGGAGGTCTGATTGTTTTAAGTTCTTTATAGATTCAAGATAGTAGACCTTTGTCTGAGGAAGAGCAGGTGAAGATTTTTTTCCCACATTGTGGATTGTCTCTTCACACTGCTGGTGGTTTCTCTTGCTGTGCAGAAGCCTTTTAATAAGAAGAGATCCCATTTGTTGATTGTTTGTGCTAGTTCACAGGCAACTGAGGTTTTGTTCATAAAATCTTTTCCTACACTGATGTTTTCAAGGGTTCTACCTAACCTCTGTTCCAACTGGTTCAGAGTTTCTATTTTAATATTTAGATCTTTAATCCATTTTGATTTTAGTTTAGTGCATGGTGAGAGATATAGGTCTAGTTTTAATCTTTGGCAAGTTGAAGCCCAATTTTTCCAGCACCATTTATTAAAGAGGCTATCTTTCCTCCAATGAGGGTGTTTGGCTCTTTTGTAGAAGATGAGATGGCTGAGTGTGTCTGGCGTTGTTTCTGCATCTTCTAATCTGTTCCACTGGTCCTCAAGTCTTTTTCTTTGCCAGTACCATGTTGTTTTTATCACAGTAGCTTTGTAGTAGAGTTGCAGGTTGGGGATTGTGATACCCCCTGGCATGTCTCTGTTACCTAGAATTGCTTTTGCTATTCTGGGTCTCTTCTTGTTCCAAATGAATTTTTGAATTGTTTTCTCAAGGTCTATGAAGTATGCTGCTGGGATCTCAATTGGAATTGCATTAAATCTATATAGCAGTTTTGGAATTATGGCCATTTTCACTTTATTAATCCTTCCTACCCAGGAGCAGGGGATGTCTGTCCATTTTCTGATATCATCTTCAATCTCTCTTTTCAGAGTGCTATAGTTTTCAGAGAAGAGGTCTTTGATTTCTTTCGTTAGGATGATTCCTAGGTATTTCAGTTTTTTGGATGCTGTTGTGAAAGGAATTATTTGCCCTATTTCTCTCTCAGTGAGTCTGTCATTGGTGTAGAGGAAAGGTATTGATTTTTGTGTGTTGACCTTGTAACCAGCTATTTGATTGAATTTGGTTATTAAATCTAGAAGACTTTTGGTGGAGTTCTTGAGGTCTTCTATATAGAGTATCATGTCATCTGCAAATAATGACAATTTGACTTCTTCATTACCTATCTTTATTCCTTTTATTTCTTTCTCTTGTCTAATTGCCATGGCTAATGTTTCCAGAACTATATTGAACAAGAGTGGTGATAGTGGGCATCCTTGTCTTGTTCCTGATTTTAGTGTGAAGGATTTCAGTTTTTGACCATTTAGTATGATATTGGCTGTTGGTTTTTTATAGATGGCTTCTATCAGTTTGAGGTAGAGATAATCTATTCCAATTTTTTGTAGGGTTTTTATCATAAACGCATGTTGGATTTTGTCAAATGCTTTTTCTGCGTCTATGCAGATAATCACATGGTTTTTGTCCTTGGCTCTATTGATATAGTGTATTACATTAATTGATTTGCATATATTGAACCATCCCTGCATCTCTGGGATGAATCCCACTTGATCAGAGTGTATGAACTTCTTGATGATCTTCTGCATTCTGTTTGCCATTATCTTATTAAGGATTTTTGCATCTATGTTCATTAGTGAGATTGGCCTATAGTTCTCTTTTTCAGTTGGGTCTTTCTGTGCTTTGGGGATCAAGATGATGCTTGCTTCCAGGAATGAATTTGGGAGTATTGCTTCCCTTTCAATTTCATTGAAGAGTTTAAACAGTAGTGGCAGCAGTTCCTCTCTAAATGTCTTGTAGAATTCAGCAGTGAAGCCATTAGGGCCCGGGCTTTTCTTAGTTGATAAGTTTTTAATTACATTTTCAATTTCATTGCTTAATATTGGGTTGTTCAGAAATTTTAGGTCTTCTTTGTTCAACTTTGGTAATTCATATGTATCTAGGAATCTGTCCATTTCTTCTGTGTTGTCCATCTTATTGGTGTATAGGTTCTGGAAGTAGGTACTGATGATCCTCTGGATTTCTGCTGGGTCTGTTGTCATTTCACCCTTTTCATTCCTAATTGCATGGATTTGGGTCTTTTTCCTTTTTCTGAAAAGGTTGGCTAAGGGTTTGTCAATTTTGTTGATTCTTTCTAAGAACCAACTCTTGGCGTCATTGATTTTTTGTATCATTCTCTTAGTCTCCATTTTATTGATGTCTCCTCTTGTCTTCATAATTTTCTCCCTTGTATAAGCTTTGGGGTTGTCCTGTTCTTCTTCTTGTAGAAGCTTGAGGTTCAGCATCAGGTTGTTTAATTGAGCTCGTTCTGTTTTCCTAATATGCTTATTCACTGCTATGAACTTTCCTTGTAAGACTGCTGTCATTGTGTCCCATAGATTCCGATATGTTGTAGTGTCATTGTCATTTAATTGAAGGAACTGTCTGATTTCTTCTTTTTCCTCTGTGGCCCCTTGGTTATTCAGAAGTGTGTTGTTCAATTTCCATGTGTTTTTGAAATTTTTTGAGTTTCTTTTGCTATGGATCTCCAATTTCATCGCACTATGGTCTGATAATATACAGGGGATAACTTCAATTCCTTTGCACTTACTTAAACATGTTCTATGTATGAGTATGTGGTCTATTTTTGAGAATGACCCATGTGGAGCTGAGAAGAATGTGTATTCTGATTTTGTGGGGTGGAAGACTCTGTAAACATCTGTTAAGTTCATTTGTTCAAGAGTTCGATTGAGTTCTAGTATTTCATTACTTATTTTTAGTCTAGTTGATCTATCTATTTGTGACAGTGGGGTGTTGAGGTCCCCCACTACAATTGTATTAGTGCATACATGACTTTTCATGTCCGTTAGTATTTGTTTTATATAGTTGGGTGCACTAGTGTTTGTTGCATAGATATTTATGATTGTCATCTCTTCCTCTTGGATTCTTCCCTTTACAAGGATGTAGTGTCCTTCTTCATCTCTCTTAATCAGTGTTGGTTTGAAATCTACTTGATCTGCAAAGAGGATAGCTATTCCTGCTTTTTTTTGGGTTCCCGTTGCATGGAGTATTGTTTTCCACCCTTTAACTTTCAGTCTATGAGTTTCCTTTTGAATTAAGTGTGTTTCTTGTATGCAGCATATTGTTGGATTTTGCTTCTTGACCCATTCTGCCAGTCTATTTCTTTTGATTGGTGAATTGAGACCATTAACGTTGATGGATATAACTGAAATGTATTGACTTGTCATTGCCATGACTTTTTCTTTTTGTTGGGTTCTCCCCCTTTACATTTAATTTCTTGTCATGCCAGATGGGTTCATTCTGCTTTGCTTCCTGGGGTTGTGATCCTCAAGATCTGTTCCTAGGATATTGTGTAAAGTTCTTTGGAGTGCTGGTTTGGTATTCACGAAGTTCCTAAGGTGCTCTTTGCCATGAAAGTATCTTATTTCTCCATCAATTTTGAAAGATAATTTTGCAGGGTACATCAATCTGGGTTGGAGGCTGTTTTCTTTTAGGGCTTGGAATATGTCACTCCAAGCTCTTCTTGCCTTGATGGTTTGTGTTGAGAAGTCTGCTGTGATTCTGATAGGCTTTCCTTTGTATGTGATTTGTTTCTTTTCTCTGACTGCTAGTAGAACTTTGTTCTTCTGTTGTGTTTCTGGAATCTTAACAATTATATGCCTATGTGTAGATTTTTTTTGATCAAGGCTATTTGGAGTCCTATATGCCTCACTTATCTGTATGTCAAGCTCTTTTCCTCTGCTTGGGAAGTTTTCTGCCATTATTTCTGTGAAGAGATTTTTTTATGTCATCTGCATTCTCTCCTGTTTCTTCATTGACTCCAATCAGTCTTATGTTATTCTTCTTTGCATCATCTAGCAGCTGCTGGATTGATTTCTCATGTTCCTTTATAACTTTGAAGCAATTTTTCTTTTCCTGGTCACTAATTGCAATCTTATCTTCTATATCTGAAATTCTGTCCTCACATTGGCTCATTCTGCTGTGCAGACTTTCAATGCAGTTTTTCATGTCTTGGAAATCTATCTGCATCTGTTTTATGGATTCCATTTGTTTCTTATGTTGGGATTCCATCATGTTCCTGAGCTCCTCTCTAGATTTATTAATCATGTCTTGCACTAGGGGCAAAATTTCTCCTGTTATCTGAGAAATTATTTGTGATTTCATTTTTTCCAGATCCCCTTTTGTTGCCAATTCAGTGGGTCCAGGTGGTTGAGTAACAGAGTGTTCCATCTCATTTCCCTTTGGGGTTGCTGTAGGTGATCTGGAAGTCTGGTTTTGAGACTTATTTACCTGTTTTCTCATTTTGACTGGGGTGGGGGGCTGTTTGCACCTGCTGAGATTACCTCCTCTGAGCTGGGAGAGGTGGGACAGGGGCCGGGAGCAGCGGTAGGGATGGTGACCCAAAAGCCCCTTCCTGTGGGCTGGGAGCAGCGGGAAGGATGGTGGCCGGGAAGCCCCTTCCTCTGGACCAGGAGCAGTGGGATGGTGTCTCAGAAGCCCCTCCTTCTGGGCCTGGAGCGGTGGGAGGGATGGTGGCCTGGAAGCCCCTTCCTCTGGGCCACAAGCAACGGGACAGAAGGTATCCCGAAAGCCCTTTCCTCTGGGCTGGGAGCAGCAAGAGGGATGGTGACTGGAAAGCCCCTTCCTCTGGACCAGCAGCAGTGGGACGATGGCTCAGAAGCCCCTACCTCTGGGCCGGGAACAGAGGGACTCAGTACCTTGGTCTGGTGGTCTGGTGTCCTCTGCGTCTTTGTAGTGTGGAACCAGGTGGCTGCCTGTCTGCAGCAGGGTGATTTGGCATCTTCCACGGTACCCAGTTGCAGCTTCTTCACAGCTATTCAAATGCAACCTCTGCATCTTTCTGTGGATCTCCTGGGACAGGACTGTTGGACTTACTCCAGCATTAGAAACTCCATACCTGCTCCCAGGCACCCATCTCAGGCTGCAACCATCCAAGGCAAAGCTCCAGGGACAGCCTGAAGATTTCTGGGCACCCCGTAGTCTTTTAGAAGTAAAATCCTCGAAAGCAAAGTGGATAGCCTCCTGGCCAGGCACTTGGTTGAGTAGGGACAGCTCCTGGCTCCAGTGACAAGAGCTCCTGCACTTTCACTATCACAAGGAGACTTTTCCCCTGGGAGTCAGGACCTGACACCACTCTCAGGCTGCTGGACCACCTTAGCTGGGAATCAGCAACCCCAATCTTTGCTGGTATCTATCTAAGGTGTCTGTGGTCATGTGAGAGAAATGACAGCTTCATCAGGACTCTGAATTCCTGGGTCTCCAAGTCTTGCCCATAGAGAACAACTTGGGTCTGTGGAGAGCTGTCTGTAGTGTCTTGGTCTCAGTGGGCTCTGAGAGACCAGTTCCTGTTAGCCCATTCTCCTGGTTTCCTTCCATCAGTCTCCTGGAAGCACAAATACAGGAAGCTTTCAACTCGCTGTTATGGACCCATCCATTTCTAGGTCTTGGCTCCCAGGCACAAAATCCTAGCACTCAAGTGTTCTATCTACATACCAGCAGTACCAGCTTGGGACCAACTTGAGGACTACTTCTTCCAATTAGGATTACTGTATCTAATGGCCATTGGATTAGGCCTTGACACAATTGGCTGCTGTCCAATGAGAAGGGAAAATTAGTTTCCCAGGGCAGGACCAGCAAGGACCAATTGGAACACACAAGGCCATATCAGAGGGCGAACCTTAAGACCCAAGAGACCTCTGGTGTCAGGCTGAAGGTGCAAAGAAATGGACAAAGTCGATAAACTGAAGCTCAGTTCTTCAAGAGGAAACTACCAAGAAAATCCAAGGCCACTGTGACTCGACTAGCGGCAGAAGACTGGAGTCTGATCTCCAGGAAAGCCTATTAAATGTGAATCCCTAGGTTCACAAGAGATCCAATATGTCAGTGTGTTGGGTGGGGCCCAAAAATCTGAATTTAAAACAAAGCTCTTCCAAGAACCCCCCCCCCCCACACACACACAGGCTGTTGCGAGCAGGTACCAAGGGTAAAGAGGACTCAGACTCGGATGGCAGTTCACACACTTATATTACTATAATTCACTTCTATGCAATTATCACACGATATTAAATAAGACGATATTAAGTCTGCCAATTACCACGTCCCTGTACCTGTACTGCGCAAGTCCTTATGGGAGCGCGACGTTTCCTCCCGTCGGGTCAGAGGGTCTGATCCATAGACGAAGGGCGTCGAGTCAGCGCTAGGCTATCTGTCTCTCCGCTGACCTCATCCTCTGGTCTCGTCTGGTCAGCGGCGATGCTTCTTCCAGCGGGATCAGGTGCAGGTGTCTCAGTCGGTAGTCAGATCAACAGACTGACTAGTAGACTGGTCGGTGGGACGGATCGTCGACTTGCTTGAGGTCTTCAGCTCCTTTTATACTATTCTAACTGGGCGTTTGTGGTATTGGTTCAGACTTATCACACTGTCCATTTTGGACCACGCCCTGTCCAGTATGGGGTGCATCCTTATCAATTCCACACCGCTTAAGGTTCTACTTCTATATCTTATGGTTACTATGGTTACATATCACTCACAGCACTCTTAAAGTCACAGCATACTTTAGGGTTACAGCACACTTATAGTTATAGCACACTTAGGGTTATACAATTCCATCTTATTTTAAAGTGTTCTCCACACAGAGGTTTGAGAATCACTGACTAGGTCACAACATTTAAAAAAGGTTTTCCACCTACTCCGGTTACTCTAAGGCTATTGGACAGAAACCCTCACTTAGTTCCTGACCCCCAGCTGGCCCCACCAAGACACCCTGGGGCCAAGAAGTCATTAGACCGGAAATGAGAGCACTTCCAACGCAGTTTAGAGCTAGGAAGCTCGGGAGAGCCCCGGCCCCTCTCACGTCAGCATCCTTGCGGGTCCTGAACTCAGTAGGCGGCGTGAGGCCTGCCGGGAGATGTAGTCCACAGCGTGACTCCGCGCCTGCGCCTTGAGCATTTGCGGGTGAGCTTGGGAGAGCAGTGGGCGCTGAGGCGGTGAGTCCCGGAGCGGCCAGAGGGCGTGGCCGTCCCTGGGGCGCGGGCGCGGGTAAAGGGGTTCCCTTCGCCTGCCTGGGCCAGGCGGCCAGGTAGATTCCAGATATGCCCCGGGCGGTGGGCGCCAAGGGCTGCGTGGGGCGTTGGGCCCCTTATCGGATCAGGGACCCCGCCGCAGCTCCTTGAGACCCGGCCAGGCCTTCCTGTGAATCCTCCCGGGCTGGGAGTGCACCTCTGGGCGGCGGGACCTCGTCGCCCAGGAGCGCTCCAGAACCACGCCCGAAGCACCAGCGTCCTTTTTTACATTGGCTTTTAGATTTTTCAGGGATATGTCACTCTTGCCTTTAACCAAATGCCCTCTTTTCTCACATCGCTGTACTCGTAGGCCCTATGAGGGTGGGCTCAGGACTGGGAGGTTTGGGGGGAAATCACTTACCCCACAGTGAAGTGAACTTTTAACTGGGAAGGGCCGATGGAAGGAAACCCGGAGGGTCACTTCCCTGGTAGACGTGGTGGAAGGTTTTGGGTCACTTAGGGGAGGGCTGGCCAGCTGTGAGGCTGGATCCGATTAACGGGTGGGTCCACCGCCAAAAAGCCACAGTTCCTGGATGCCTTCCAGCAACGGTTAGATGGCTAGGCTCAGGAAAGTAGAAGCTTCCTAGAAAGGAGACTTGTCCAGCAATAAACCTTAATTGAGCCTTTTCCTTGTGCCAGGCACGCAGCTATTCGCTTTCCATACAGTTGGATCCAGGCAGGATATTTTATGAAGTTGTTACAATTATATATGTGTTGCAGACAGGCACTGATGTTCAGGGTCACACAGCTAGCCGCTTATCATGCCTACATCCATCTGCCACAGAGTTCAGGTTACCATCTTGATAAAGGGTGGTATGGAGACACCATTTAAATTTTGCTTGACCGGGGGGAAATAGTCATGAGTATTTCTTTTTAATGATCCTCCTCTGGGGAAGAAAAAAGGTACAGGACCTATAACAGCAAATACAGAGAGAGAAAGAAAGAGAGAGTGCAGGGTGGGGGAACAGTGAGGGAGAGAGGGAGAGATTGAGATTGATTCAGCAAATGCAGAGAGAGCTCTATAGTACAAGAGCAGGTACAGGTCCTGAGACCTGTGGAATACCACTTCTATAACCTTTCTGTGATCTCAATGATTGCAATAAAAGCATCTTGATGGTTTTAGATATTCTAATTACTGGAGACTTTTTTTTTTTTTGTAGCGAGGATGGAAGTCGGGACCTTGTTCTTTCGAGGCAGGTAGTGGAACCACTGAGCTAAATCCCCAGTCTGGAGACTATTGATTCTAACCTCATCACCATTTCCCTTTGGCATTTTCAGTGTGACTTGGAGGAGATATTCAATTCCGCTAAGCATCAAACCTTTGTTCCTCATCTTCATTCAGGGAATAGCACTAATACCTACTCCTGAAGTTGGAAGAGGTTTAACTGAACTGATACATGCAGGATACTTAGAACAGTACATTGCCTGAATTTGATGAGAGTCCTTCATTATAAATTCAGAGCAGATTCCTCATGACCTGTCCTGTGCAGTGTATTTTCTCATAGAAGAGCCATTTGGAATGCTATGGGAGGAAGAGACTGAGTGATTTTGGCTGAACTATACATATCCTGAGTGGAGACGAATGAGGGATTGACAATATTCTGTCTTTGTAAAACATGGCTCTACCTAAATTCACCTTGATTGCATGATACTAAAGTATACTGAGAGCTAGATGAATATTCAAAGTTATTCAAATGTAATGTTCATGGTCCTCTTATACAGTATTTTCATATATTCAGAAACACGAGATACTTGGAGTTAGACTGGAAGTGGGATTAAATGTCAGTAGATCTATGGGGACTTATTAAGGGTAGGGTCCGTTGCATTGGGATTGTGGAATTACAGAGAAGAGCTATTCAGCAGAAATTTGGCAATGATATTTATTGAGCACTTGAAATTTAGCTAGTATTACTGAAAAACTGAATTTTGAACTAAAGTGTCACATAGGACTAGTGGCTATCATACTGTAGAACACCATTCTATAGGGTATGTGGAGGAACTTTGAGATTTTGTAAACTTTTGAAAGTATTAGGAATTGGATGTATATGGGTATTTGTCTAGGAAGTGAGGCTAGCTTTTACTAGACTCTACAAACCACCAGAAAGATTATGAATTGCTCGTTTTGGTCTGTGGTTAAAAAATAACTTAAGGGCAGTAAGTATGCCCTATTGTAACCATTGCTGTTTGTCATTTCTCGTGTCTCCCTCCCTTCAGCTGCAGGTGGCTCCCCTCAGGATTATTACAGAGAGAAACAAACTGGAATCTGAGACTTCAGGCACCAGATAAACTCCAGGCTTCTGGAAGGGGCTATGGCGGTGGCCCTGGGCTGTGCAATCCAGGCCTCCTTGAATCAGGGCTCTGTGCTACAAGAGTATGACACTGACTGTGAGGTCTTCCGCCAACGCTTCAGGCAGTTCCAGTACACTGAAGCAGCTGGGCCTCATGAAGCCTTCAACAAACTGTGGGAGCTTTGCTGTCAGTGGCTGAAGCCAAAGATGCGTTCTAAGGAGCAAATCCTGGAGCTGCTCGTGCTGGAGCAATTCCTCACTATTCTGCCCACAGAGATAGAGACCTGGGTGAGGGAACACTGCCCAGAGAATAGAGAAAGAGTTGTATCACTGATAGAAGACTTACAGAGAGAACTTGAGATACCGGAACAACAGGTGAGAAAAGGGTTTGGGGTCTTTGTTGTTAGACCAAAAGAGGAACCAAAGCGGCTGGGTCTAGACCAGAGATTTTATCTCTGTGTCATTATATATCCTCAAGATTTCTCCATAGTTCTTTTCACTTTATTCTTCTACTGCAGTTAGCATGTAAGTCAGTGGTTCACAATCCTATCAGGCCTTATACTCTTCTTTAACATATACATTATAACGCATCATCAATAATTTGCTGTTTGATCAATAGGCTACATCTGATCTTAGCCCTTTTTGTGTGTACCTGGGAGAAGATAATGATTTTTACATTGTTAAAATTTGTTTCTTTTTTGGAAAGAAGGAAAATAAATGAGACCATAAATATGGCCCCTAAAGCTGAAAATATTTGCTATTTTGCTCTTTTACAGAAACAGCTTGTCAAACCTGAGTCAAGTCAAGTCTAGAACAGATATAAAGAGAAAGGTGCATAGTTCATTATAAGCTAACAGGCATTTCTGCATAAGAATGCCTAGAATTGACTTCACCAGAAGCATTCATAAAGTGGTCAGATACCTGTATCACGGCTTAGCATCACTGTGATGGGCAGTCAGGAGTTCAGACTATGGCTCAAGTACCATGAACAACATTGCTGTTTGCCATGTGAGTTCCCAAAGTGGCAAACAGTCCTTTATCAATTGGAACAACAAATAGTGTAGTCTTCCTGGGATTTCCACAGTAGTGCATTCCTAGGAAACCCAAGTCATGCTAAAGTATGCAGAAATGGCTTGTCTCTGATCAACAAGATGTGGTTCTTGGCAGGTGCTTTTTACCTACACAGATACTTGAAGGTAAATTCCACTGTTGGTAGGAACCTGAAACAACTCTGCATTGAGAGTGATGCTCCTGTCTCTGGCCTGTTAGGGGGCAGGGGCAGTGGTACTACCCCTTATTTAGAGCCACCATCATGCAAAGCATCTTCAGGAAGGGCAGACTGAGCAGAGGGCAGTGTCTCTGGAAGAAGGGAGCTTGTGCTTCCACTTGGAGACTCGGGATCCTGAGTGTGGTGTGGCGTGGGTTTGGCAGGAGCCATTGGCTTCAAGGTAAGTCACCAGTCTTCTTGACAAAAGCCTGAACAGCAGTGGTCTAGTCATTCCTCCCTCCCTAGAGTACCTTGGCCTAGTGGGTTCCATTCTTTTCTCTCTTTCTCTCTCTCACTCATTTTGTTACCTATACATGACTTTATCTTCCAGTGATCTAGGCATGCCCTGCCCAGCACAGTAGGCACTAGCCATGAGTGGAGCTTGAACACTTAAAATGTGGCCAGTGCTAATTCAGACTTGTGTTGAGTGGGAAACGCATATCACATGCAGAAGACGTAGTATTAAGGGGAACCTTAGGTGAATGATCTCAGTAGTAATTGTATTGATGACATGTTGAAATCCTGATGGTTGGGATATCTTGGATTCAATATGACATGTTACTTGGGTTGACCTGTCGTGTTTCTTCTCATGCACTATTTCATGTGGCCACTGAAACATTTAAAACTATATGCATGGCTCTCTGTATTGCTAGTGGACAATGTATTACTTCTGAGTGAGCAAAAGCTAACTGTACATCCAGTGGGTCTGAACAGAAAGTGATAGGTTCTGGCCTTTCCCCCAGGTTGACATGCATGACATACTTTTGGAAGAACTGGCGCCAGTAGGAACAGTACCCATGCCACCAGACATGCATCTGGAGTCACCTGCCCTCCAGGTAATGGGTCCTGTCCCAGAGGCCTCAGTCACAGAGGCCTGGATCCCACAGGCAGGGCCACAGGAGCTGAACTACGGTGATGCTGGAACATGCCAGCCCTTTCTGGACACTGGTAAGAGAGGGTCTTGTTTATGCTCCTTTGTTTCTGTGTGAGAGCTCAAGTGTACTCAAGGACTGGGGATGGGTTGGAAATGCAGGCTTCTCAGTGGAAATACACTGTTCACATAAAGAGGAAGAGCAGTAGGAGAAAGAAGAGAGAGGGAAAAGAGGAGAAAAGGGTAACACAAGGAGGAGAAAGGAAAGAATAAGGGAAAGTCTGGGAATAGTAGGGAACTTTGGAGAGAATAGTGTTGGGAACTGGTGAAACTAATACTCAGTGGCCTTGACCAAGAATGCTACACAGGAAAGCCATGGAAGTTTGGATACTCTGGGTGAGGCCTCATTTTTCCAGCAAATTTTGACCCACAGCATCTGTGTTATTGCTTGTCCCTAGGGCTTAAGAGCCTCATTCAAAGTTAATACTTTAGGAACATTCTCTTGGCAGATCCTTTAGGAGGCTTCAGTCTCTTCCATAATGTAGGAATACATATGTCATGAAATCCCCACCTAGACCAGTGTGTCTGAATGTGCTGTATGTCTGCATCATCCGGTTTATATGTTCAACAAGCTCTCCAGGTGACTGTTGGCAACACACAAATTTGAGAAGTATGGCAGGGTGAGTTCTAGGAGGAAAACTTCTGGGTGGAGAAAGGCTGCTATACGGCATGACCCAGATTCCCCTGAATTTCCCTCCCCTGTAGGGTTTTCTTATCTTGTTAACACAGACTCCCGGGCACAGCTCTTGTCGCCATTAAGGCTTTGGTCCAGGTATGGCCAAGAGCCCTCCACCCTTCCTCCCCTGCCACAGCTTCAACAGGTCGGCACTTTGACTGCATAGTACTGAGACAGCAGGTGAGAATGACATAAGGGAGTTAGGTAGAGAGCAGTCTGACTTACAGAAGTAGAAATGTCTGATGCACCCATGACTAGCACAGGGCCATGTCAAAGCAGAACTATATAATAATTTCATCTATGTTCCAATCTTTACATTACCTTCATTTCATGGTCTTTTAAATTTTAACAAATGTGTTGATGTATATTTACTTTCAACAAATGATAGAACTTAACTAGTCCTATTAAATTATAAGTCTTCATGTGCATTCTGATTCTCCATGTTAATTATGCTTCTTTTGTCAACATTGCAGGTACAAAGATCATACAGCAGCAGTATTACTCTTGGTGTTAATATTTTACTCTAAATCACATGGAAATCCATTCTATTTACCAAAAATAGGTATAATTAATTAAGTAAAAAAGTACAAATTTGAGGGACAGGAAATTATCCTGTTTTCATTACTGTTTAAATTGATAAACTGTGCTTTGCAAAATCATGGAAGACTTATTGTTCCATTATTTAAAGGTTACTTACACCTTTTACCTTTTTTAATGAAAACATCTTGATGTATTGCATGAAGTGCATCCTATTGGAGAGGAAAAGCGCAAGACACTGGCTATGTGGAGAAGAAATTTATAAGTAATGTAAGAAATTGATAAATTTTATTTCAAAGGTTGGAATTTTTTCCTGTCACCAAAAAAACTAAGTTGTTGGATAGATATAAAATGTGCATGCACACACACATATTAGTCACTTAATGATATTTATATAAATAAAAACACAATCCTTGTAAAACAAAAGCACTTTAGTAAAAACTACAAAGTGATTCAAGAAGGATATTAGCATTAAAAAAACCTCTTGACCAGCTTAGGTAAGCTTTGTCAATTTTGTTGTTTCCAAAGAAACAACATTGGTTTCAATGACTTTCTCTGTTGTTTTACAGTTTTCTGTTTCATTAGATCCTACTGAAATCTTTATTATTTTCCTCTTTCTAGTTGTTTCCAACTGAATTTGCTCTTCTTTTTCTAGTATTTTAAGATGGAAAATTGGGTTATTATTTCAGTTTTTCCTGTTTAATGTAGGCATTTACAGGTATAAATTTCCTTATAAGCAAAGCTTTATGTATATGCCTTACATTTTGGTATGCAGTGTGTTCATTTCCATTTATCTCAAAATAGTCTTGATTTCCTTTTTTGGTTGTTTTGACTGATTAGTTATTAAGCAGCATATTGTTTAATTTCCACCTATTTGTGAAAATCTCAGTTTTTCATTTAATTTTGGTGGGAGAATATATTTTGTAATTTTGATACTTTTACATTTTGCAGTGTTTGTTTTATGGTGCAGCACCTCATATGCCCTGGAAGTTCTTCTGTGTGTACTTGTGAAGAATGTGTGTTTCTGTTGTTGGCTGGAGTGTTCTATGAATGTCTGTTATGTTTAGTTTGTTTGTAGTATTTTCTATATCTTCTGTTGTTGATCTTTTACCTAGATTTTTGAAGGATTTATTGAAGTGTCTTGCTGTAGAATTGTCTAGTTTTACTGTTTCTGTCAGTTTTTGCTTCATGTATTTCGACTGCATGTATGTTCTTAGATGTTATAGTTTCATGAAACATTTATTCTTTTTATTATCATAAAATGATTATCTTTATCTGTAGTAACTTTGTGTGTGTGTTTGAGAGAGACAGAGAGAGAGAGAGACAGAGAGAGAAAGAGAGAGACAGAGAGAGAAAGAGAGACAGAAAGACAGGGAGGGAGAGAGAGAGAGAGAGAGAGAGAGAGAGAGAGAGAGAGAGAGAGATACATAGATAGATGCTGAAAATTGAAACCTAGGGCCATGACACTGAACTATGTCCCCAGCCTTTTAAAAATGTTTTATTTAGACAAAGGATCTCACTAAGTCGCTAAGTTGCCCAGACTAGGCTCAAAGTTGTGGTCCTCCTGCCTTACCCTCCCAAAGTGCTGGGAATACAGGTAGGTATAGGCATGTGCCACCATATTTGGCTTGATACCCCCATTTTCAGGTGAAGAAACTGAAGTTTAGAAAAGTTAATTGCTGTCACTCTTCTCTTTCTATGTTGTTCCTTTGTTTTTTATTTATTTGCCAGTACTGGGGATTGAACACAGAGCCCTTGCACTGAGCGCCATCCTGAGTCCTTTTCTATTTTGAGATAGGGTCTTGCTGAGGTGCTGAGTTGCCAAGGCCCTGCTTGAATTTGTGATCCTCCTACCTTAGTTTCCCAGAATGATGGGATTACAGACATGTGCTACCACACCTGGCCTTTTTTAGATTTAATATCTATGTTGTTTAGTTATTTTGTGGCTGTTATTTACAGAATATATGTTTCTCCATACCTTTACTTTCAATCTGTTGTACCTTTGAACCTAAAGTGTATCTACTGTAGTCAGTATATAGTTGGATCTTTGAAAAAAATCCAATCTGAGTTTCTCTGCCTTTTCACTGAGTTGCTTAATCCATTCACATTTAATCTTTTTTATGTGGTTAGATTTACATCTGCCACTTAACTTTCTATTTCTGATTTTTGTCTTTTTTGTTCCTCTGCCCCTTCTACTGCTTTCTTTTGCATTAAATAAATATTTCTAACATTTTACTTACCTTAGTGTATTTTCACAGTTTTTAGATTTACTTCCTTCGTGGTTGATCTATGGTTTTTCCATGAATATCTGATCTTATAATCAGCTTCAAAGATATACTAACTTAATACCAATAAGATATAAAAATATTTGTTCTATATAGCTCTATACATATTTCTTCCCTTTTGTGATATTGCTCTCATACTTAGTACATCAAAAATATTATAAACCCAACAATTCATTCTTATGGTCATTACTTTGTATAATTTTAAGACTTTAACAAAAGCTGAGAGAAGGAAATACATTATGGTTTTGTTATTTGTGTTTTATTTTTGAAATTTTTTAAATGTTTTATTCATTTTTATTAGTACATATGTGCAATACATAATGAACACATTCAGCATGTGGAGTTGGTGCATATACATATCATATCTTAGTCCTTATTACTTCCCTTTCCCTTCTCCCTCCCCTTCCCTCTATCCCTAGATCTTCTTCCCATCTACAAAAGGTCTACTCGAACTTTTGTTATATTGACATTATTTATCATTCCTGATTTTCTTCATTTGTCCCTGTAGATTTGAATTACCAAAGTAGTTATTTTTTTAATCCTGTATAGCTTTGCTCTTGCCCATCTCATCTGTGCTCCTATTGGCAAGTACATTACATTTCTGTTATAGCACTTGTATTTTAAGCCTTTAAGAGGAGAAACAAGTTTTCAGTTAAACTATCCTTTCTAATTACATAATTACCTTTATTTGTGCTGTTTTTTAAAATGTGGATCAAATTTCATTTAGAATGAGGAACTTCCATGTCTGCTAGCAGTGAATTCTCTCAGTTTCGTTTCTCAGGAATATCTCTATTCCATATTCATTTTTGAAAGATAGATTTGCTGAAGGTAAGATTCTTGGTTGACAATTTTCATTTTTCTCTGATTACTTTGAATATGTCATGCCACTGCCTCCTATCCTCCACTGTTTCTGATGTGAACTCAGTTTTTAATTTCATTGAGGGTCCTTTGTAACTGACCAGTCATTTCTCACTTCCTGTCTTTCAAGGTTTTACCTCTTTATGTGACTTTTAGGACTATGATATGTCTGTGAATCCCCTTGTATTCACCTGCATGGAATTCATTGAACTTTCTAGATACTGGAATAATTTTTTCAATACACTTGGAGAATTTAGGGCCATTATATTTTCAATTTTTTTTTCTGCAGCCCAGTAGAAATAACTATGGTTCAAGGGTGACTTTGCCATAGGAGAAATGTCAGTTTAATATTTCTTTCTTAGTATTGTAGGAGATAGACTTCACTAAAATTGTCCAGCCATTCACTAAACAAATAAGCAAATAGCAATGCAAAGTACTCGGGGATGACATAGAGTTGCTGGAATATATTATCTAAAATGTCCAGTTTCCAACAAAATTATAAGACATGCATTGGACAGGAAAGTATGATTCATATTATTGAGGGGAGAAAAGCATGCAGTAGAATCTGCTTATGAGTTTTTACTAGATAGAGATTTAACAAAGACTTCAAAGTTGCCATTACTAACATGTTTCAAGAACTTAAGGAAAAACACGTGATTTAAAAAGTAAAGAAGTTGTGACAGTATCACAATAGAGAATGTCAATAAACAGAAATTTTAAAAAATCAAGTGGTAATTTTAGAGTTGAAAAGTCTAATAGCTGTCAGTCAGCTTTCCATTAATGTAACAAATATCTGAGATAATCAATTTATAAAATGGAAAAGTTTTATTTTGATTCATAGCTTTGGAGGGGTAGAGTGGTGGCCCCTTTGCTTTTTGGACTATGGACAGGCAGCACACCAGGCTAAAGAGTACATTGTGGAACAAAGCCATTCATCTCATAGCCATGAATGAAAAAGAGAAAGAGGAAGGCACTAGGGTCCCAAAGTCCTTTTCAAGGGCATGCCCATAATTACCTAAAACCTCTCACTAGGTACCATGTCTTAAAGTTTTCACTGCCACCCAATAGCATGAATCTGGGGACCAAGCCTTTAACACATGGTCCTGTGAGGGACATTATAGATCCAAACTATAGAAAACTGTAATGAAAAAGTTACTAGAGTCGTTCAAAGGTACATTTGAACCATCAGAAGAGAGAATTAGTGAGCTTGATGACAAATCATTGCAAATTATGCTATCATAAGAACAGAAAGGCAAAAGTGAAAAATGAATGGGGTCTCAGGGAAAAGCAAGGTGCCATTAAGTGTACCAACTTGTATATATTTTAGTAAAAGTCCCAGAAGAGATTCCTCTGCATGTAGCTGTGGGGAAGAGGGTATCCAGGACTTTTGGCTACACCATTCTGTGATGGAAGTAACTGAAAGTGAGAGGTAAGGGAAGCCATTGAGATTCCGATGCCTCAAATTCACATTGTTCTTAAAGAATTTTAATTGATTTTCTCAAATCTTTCTTCATTTGCTCTGTGTCCTTAAGACTGTCACCAGTTGGCCACAGGTTCTTTTACTCAATTCAGATAGAAATCGCAGTTTGATGTTAGCAGTTCCAGGCTTTGAGTGCCAGTGGCTCTCACCCATTAGGGTTACAGCTCTGAGCTTTCAGTATCGTGTCTCTTAGTTCTTGATGTTATAGCTCTTGGTGGCTCCCGCCACCCCTATTAGCACCTCAGCAGCCAAGGCTGCTTTCTTCAGCTCTTCCACCAGCTTCCACTGCCTCTCTGGTAGTCTCGACAGTTCACTGCAAGTTACCACTGGTTGCCACCAGTCTTGGCTCTTCATTGCTCCACTGCTCTCTAGAGCTGTTTAGGGCTAATAGGTCCTAGTATCACAAGCACTTTTTTGCTGCAACCTGCTCATCCCACTTTACCCAAAATATGAATCATGTATAGACAATAGGACTACTCAAGCAAGGCTTTACTGGGACCTGTGCTGCAGCAGAGGAAGGTAGTGCACAGGAGGGAGCCCTCCTTAACTGACCCAAGAAGTGTAAGGGAGTGCTGCTTATATAGAGGAGGAGCAGGCTATACATGAGTAGTTTTCTGCATTTCACAGACCCACTTGGAGACTTTTGCAGTAGTAACAGGGGGGGTGTACAGTCATCTGAATGTTATATAGTAGAATTTTCCAGAATAGTTGCAGGACAGCATCATCTGGGATAGGTTCGTGCCTGCTTGGCCAAGGCAAATATCTCCCTGGATGTCTGTGGGGCATGTAGTATCACCTTTGCTCATAAAAGCTCTGCCAAACTTCATGGGAAGTAGCTGCTTGATTGACAGTTCCCATGTTTCCCTGAAATGATGGGGCTAAAATCATTACTGATACTGTTTTCAGGGGATCTCCAGGAGGTGTGGCCATGTTGACCAAGGCCCATTGAGGATATCAGCAGTGGGCCCAGTCCCTCCCTGATCTTTGTCTTGTCAGGTGCCAGTTTTCTGTTGCTCCTTAGAGAGTCAGTATCAGCAGTTGAAAGTCAGGGGGAGACATCATAGTTGTCAGAGGAGCCTTGGCTTCTGTCAGCATGGCCTAGAGGGCAGGTACTGAAGCAGCTACAGAGGTGGCACAAAGACACTGGGGTCAGCGGCGCCAGGCCACTCTTGGGGAGGAGGGGGGAGCAAGAGGGTGCCCATGATGTCAGTCAGATCACACCGTTCCTCCACCTGTTGAAAGCAGTCCTTGTTTTGTTTTCTGATCTCAGGATCATTTGGACAAACTTTATGTGTTTTGTTTTTTACTTTTAAAATTTCACCGGTTTCGCTGAGAGATGGATCTGCAGCGCACATTACAGTGTCATGCTAGGAGTCCATCCACAAGCTCCTCTCTACATTTAGATTATAAATCAGCATTTTACACCTAGGCCTTTGCTACTCACTTCTAAGTTTCAGTTTACTCCTTCTTTTACTGCGCAACAGCTTTACTTTGATCTACAACCTTCAGTTTTATTTGACTTATTCCATATTACCCTTTAGTCTCACCCAAACAAAAACAAAATAGTAAATTTAAGCACCATTTGTTTGAAATCCATCTTTGTGTTTCCTAATCTTAAAAAGGAAATATATGGTCTTGACACCATAAAACAAATAAAATTTAGTCCACTTCTTATGTCATGATATAATGTTCAGAAATTTAAATTTTTCTTTGGATTAACATTAGCTAAACTGATTTGCTCATGCTATCTTAATAATGCTGATATAAAGCCATTACCTCACATTTAGATCTCAAATTGGTCATTTCCAACCCACTTTTCAGTGCAAAGTAGTACACTTGGCTAGAGATGAGAAAGGTGAGGAAGGAGCATGGAAAACAGGATGCCAGCCACAGTGGCTGTCAATGAGGATGGGGTGGGGGTGACGGCTAGATAGGAGAGAGCAAGGGGTAGAAGCTTTACTTGTGTGTCATGTCCTTTGATTTACAGTTAGAAGCACAGTTTGATCATCATTTGGCTTAATTTTAAGAAAACCCCACTTCTGGACATTAACCGAAACAAGGACTACTTTTCCTGGCTGCCAGCTCAGTTCAATTTCCATTTTAATTTGAAAGTCTTAACTGAACTTATTCCATTAAATAGCTTACTGCCTCCTACTTTTACCTTTCTATTTTCACCCAGCATTCAGTACTATTTCCCACTTTTAGTATGCCAAAATTTTATGATGATTCATATCACATTTTAGCTCTAAGCTAAGTAGATCTATTATCAGAATAGATGCAGAAGTAATTTAGTGCACTGATTTCAGCACACAATTGATTCTCTCACTGTCCATACGTTAGAGAGTAGCCTTGAAGTGAGCACAAAAGTATATTATCTTCATTTTTTGTTTTCTTATCTTTTAAAAAAACTATTATAAGTGACTCCAGATGAAATCATAGTATGTGAGGAGGAAGTGGATATTAAGGGGCCCTGTGTCCAAGAAATCAGCCTAAATTCTGGGACAGCTTTTGATGAACTAAACTATTATGCTTCTCTTCTTTCCTATAACCAGGATATCCACTGCCAAAGCTTGATGTAAACTTCCCACTGGAGCAGCGAGAAGAGCCATGGGTAAAGGAATTACAGGATTCCAAAGAAATGAAACAATTACTTGATTCCAAGATAGGTAAGTAATTGTTCATTGACATGCTAGGGAAGAAAGAACAGAAAAATTGAGTCTTAATCTGGGTGAAGAGCTTTGTATTCTGCTTAAGAATTTCTATATTCCTGCTAATGGTTTAATACGACTTTTGGTTTTCCTTCATTTATTTTTCTCTTAGAATACAATTAACATCTTCAGTTTCTATTTCTTTTCTCAGGTTTTGATATGGGGTTAGAAAATGAAGAAGATGCTTCAAAACAGAAAAAACTGGAGAATATATATCCATTTATTGTAACTTTAGAGGGGAATTCTCTGCATGGTCCCGTTATGGAAAAAGACTATGTACCATTAGAAAATCAATGGGAGCTACCCCCGGAGGATTTACAGACAGATTTAACTAAACTCGTGGATCAGCAGAACCCCACTCTAGGCGAGACACTTGAGAGCAGCAGCTTGGAAGAACCTCTCAACCCTAGGCCCCAAAAGAAGAAGAATCCAGGAGAGAAACCTCACCGATGTCCTCAGTGTGGAAAATGTTTTGCTCGGAAGTCACAACTTACTGGGCATCAGAGAATTCATTCAGGGGAAGAACCTCACAAATGCCCTGAATGTGGAAAAAGATTCCTTCGTAGTTCAGACCTTTATAGACACCAACGACTTCACACAGGAGAGAGACCCTATGAATGTACTGTGTGTAAAAAGCGATTCACGCGGCGGTCACACCTTATTGGGCACCAGAGAACTCATTCTGAAGAAGAAACATATAAATGCCTTGAATGTGGGAAGAGTTTTTGTCATGGATCAAGTCTTAAAAGACATCTGAAAACTCACACAGGTGAAAAACCTCACAGATGTCATAATTGTGGGAAAAGTTTTAGTAGACTGACCGCGCTTACTTTGCACCAGAGAACACATACTGAAGAGAGACCATTTAAATGTAATTACTGTGGGAAAAGCTTTAGGCAGAGGCCAAGCCTCGTTATTCACTTAAGAATCCATACAGGGGAAAAGCCATATAAGTGTAGTCATTGTTCTAAAAGCTTCAGACAGAGAGCAGGCCTTATTATGCACCAAGTCACTCATTTTAGAGGACTGCTTTAAGAATTGTTGAGGGAAACAGGTCCTACAGAAGCTAACACTAACTCAAAAAAATTGTAACCTGCAGTAGCCTGTTTGTTTGGAAGGACCTTTTTGTTTGAACTCATGACAACAGTTTTTTTTGGGGGGGGGTTATTAGCATTTTTATTTTGAGAATTCAAAACTGCAGACAGTATAAGAATTCCAAGTGTTGATATATTTCAATCTTTCTTTACAAAAGGTGTGGGGAGGGGCTATTTTTAAAATCCATCTTCAGTGGCATATGAGTTGTAGAAGAGCCACCTATATTAGCAGCTTTCCTAACTTGATTTATCCTGTCTCCACAACTCTTTTTTATTAAAATAGGAGATTTTATGTTCCAAGGCAGCCATGTCCTAAGTATAAGCATAAAGCATAAAAATGATGACAGACCTTTTAGGGGTAGGATCAGTATAATGGATAACCATGTCTATTGACCTATCTGTTGTAGAAGTACCATACATACTCTGCTGTGTAATTATTAAAGATGAACTCAAAACTTTAGATGTTCCAAAGTGGCAAGAATGGAGATAGTGAATTTTGTCAAACAATAAAATTACGTCAGGAGCACAAGAATGGAGGGGTTATCATTTTCCTGGTGAGAACTGGGTTATTTCCATTAAAATTTTTATATTTAAGAAAATTTAGATTTTAACCTTTACTTCTGAACTTTGCAAAGTTTGCTGGTCTGCTCAGTTGGCAGGCTGTGGTGATGGTGCCTAGTATTGATAATTTAGCTCTAGGTCTAGAAGAGTCCACTTGAAGCCAGGTGTGGTGCACATCTATAATCCCAGCACTCTGAGAGGCTGAAGAAGGAGGATCGCATTTTTGAGTCCAGCCTGAGAAAATTAATGACTTACCAAGAACTTGTCCCAAAATAGAACATCAAAAAAGGGTGGGGCAAGGCCCTGGGTTTGATCTCCATTACCACAAAAAGTAAAGAACTCACTTGACTGTGGAAGTTGTACAAGTAGGATCTAATTTAACTGAGATTGACTGAAGAATCAGTATCCATGGCTTTTTACTCTCTTTTGGTAATTCACTCATGTGTCTTTCAGTGCTTTTGAAATTTTACCCATTCCTTAGTTCATTGTCTCCTGTAAGAATGTGTCATAGAACACTTAGTTCTGCAAGATACTCTGCAAGTAAGTTTCTGAGTTGCTTCCTGCTATTTCCCCTTCCTGGATTCATAGTGCACATCAGCGTATGAGACTCTGGGAGAGATCTGCTAGTAAAGGAGGAGAAAGCACCTCTTTGGCTCAATGTTTTCCAAACTTACTTGAACCCAGTACACCTCTTTTCTTGTTCATTCAATGATAACTTACAGAACTATTATTCTGCAAATGTCCCTTGGAATACACTACCTTAAACAAATATTTCTTTAACTACAATATTGTTCTGTTGCTCCCAAGCTAGTTATCTCCAGTTGTTTTAAGGGTATTATAAAAAAATTCTTTAAAAATATACATCTTTTTGGCCAGGGATTTAGCTCAGTGGTTTTGCCGCCTGCTGCGCAAGCACAAGGACCCCAGTTCTATCCCTGGTACCAAAAAAAATATATATATATATATATATATATACATCTTTTGTATAATACACACATATATCATTTCAAGGAGGTGAGGATCACTAATTTATATCATTTATAAATTGTTCAGTGATTGTCAACCTCTTCATTTTCCTTATAAGTACACATACACGCACACACAAATACAGATCCATACACAATACCATTTTAAGAAGGTGAGGATCACAAATTCAGGCAAATTAAAAGTTGCCAGTGATTATCACCCTTTTTGAATTTTACTTATAATTACACACACACACAGTTGTTGCTTATATAAATATTCCCATATAATCGTGGTAACAACTCAAATTCCCACATGAGGGAAGAAGTCTCATTATCAGTTAAAGCTGTTAGCATGTGAAAATATTCATTGAGCCTAGTTCCTTGTTGTAATATACAAGAAATAGGACATTCAAGCATTTTTCTTTTATGAAGATATCCAGTCATTCTTTCCTTAACTAGGACTAGGGAGGTATATCTCTTCTATTGCACTGAATTGCTTGCAACTGATATCTAAGCATTTGGGAGTATCTGCTATGTGCCTAACTAGTCCTGTTCTAGGCTTAACAGAAGCTAGTAAAGAAGTACAATTCATGGGTCAGGCTCATAAAAGAGTTTATAATATCTCTAGTTATAAACAAGAGTTGGGGAACACATGGAGAACAATGCAAGAGAGTTTGTAATTAAGTGCCAAATCATATCAAGTGCCAGAGCCAGGATGTGTCTTTAACTCTTGACATCCAGGTCCCTGTATGATGCTGCTATATTTTTAGGGTTAAAATTGAGATCTCAGTAGCAATAGACATGTAATATGGGAGGAGTCTGAATGTAGAGATGAAAAATACCGAATGTAATGGCTTCTCTTTTCTCTCTTGTGGAATCGCATTCAAACCAGAAAACAGTGCCTTAGAATGGATGTGCCCAACTGCTCTGTATTTATACAATATTTTAATAAAATGGAAATGTGTATGCTATTCCTGTTTCTCTTGCATTAATTGTTTGAACAACTTAAGAGATGCTCCCCAGAACACTGGCAACAAGCATCACATTTGACTTCTGTCCCCATTCCAAGTTGGGATCACTTTTCTGTCTGCAACCATACTACACTGATTATCCGTTGTTTTTAGCATTTAATACTGACAACCTCCCTTATGTATGTTATGAACAAGCATGATTAGATTTTTATAAGACAGAATGTCTCATATTCTTCTCTTTGTTACAGTGCCCTGCATATAATAAGCATTAGTAAATATCTGTGGCATTGAATGAAGAAACATGATATTGTTCTTGGAAACAGATTGCATAGTTATAATATTGCATGGATATACCTCACTAGCACATATACAGTCCCAAACTGTCTATTATGAAGGGCAAAAGACAATACACACTTTATAAGTACTAAAAAGAGTAAATAAAATATATGCTTTCAGGCCCTGTGCAGTACAGGCTTTCAATAAATACCAAGCATATTGTATTGCCATTCTTTTTAATGATAAAAGCATTTAAGACTAATGATTTTCAAAGTATGGTTTTGGTCACATTTCATAGTTTTTATTATGTTATTGATTTCAAAATTGTTACTTTCGTTTTCATTATAATTCCCTTTTGACTCATGAGCTGTATAGTTTTGCCATTGTCCTTTTAATTTTTGGTTTGTTGTATTGTGACTAGAAAATAAGTTTTATTCTATTTCCTTTAAAGCTCATTTAAGTTTTTTTAAAAAAGACATTTGGTAAAATTTTGTGTGTTTCCTAGAGACTCAAAAATAAGTGTTCCATTTGTGGACACAAATTCTGAATACATCTTTGGCCTTCCAGTTACTTTAATATCTTCAGGATTATTCATGTGGAGGAGCAATGACATAGAGATTAGGTTGCTGCCCAGTCTGCTTCCTTGCACTTATGTACTCTCCCTTTTCTTGGCAAGGGGTCTTTTTCGTTTTTTTAAATGTTCTATGAATGTTATATAGAAATTGTTAATAGCTGTCTTAGTATCGATGCTACCAGTAAACCCAAGAGACTGAAGGAGGTAGGAGTGGCCTTGCCTGTCCAAGAAGGCTGAGAATGCTCCCTCTGGGGATCCCATGGTTGCCCTTCCTTCCTCCTCTTGAGCCCAGAGCAGTCCTTTAATGTTTTTGCGTCCCTCATCCTCCTGAGTCACCAGGGCCTGTTCAATCGTGTTTTAGGGAAATAGGGAAAGTACATGGGACTCGGTCCCCAAGTGACTCACCACTGGTGGAGGAAGAGATTTACTGCACTTTGCTACCTTGCACCTGAGGTCTCCATGGCACTCTGACGGGGACCAGATTGGGCACCTCCAGGTCACCACATGAGCCTTATTCCTGCAAGCCCCAGTTCTAACCTCCTGACGTTGTCTGAATATTCTCATACATGACCAGAGCTCATGTTTAAGACCAGCCCGAGCTCCAACTTCTTTTCTAGTCCTCTGCAGCACAGGTGCAGTGGGATGGGGTGAGAATTATCTTTTAGTCTATCCTAGGCATTAATAGTCACATTGTTCAGCCTCTAATTCTGGGACGTCATCCACTGAGATTTGGGGAGAGTGATACATAGGTTAGCTTCTTTCAAGTCTTTTTCAGCTTACATTGTGAGAGATCTAGAAAGACCCAAATTTATATTTTCTAAGGCTCTTAACATTATAAAATATTTCATATATTTTAAATATTTACATTTAATAACATATTTATCTCCTAGTACAAAAATGTGAATGTATAAATTACTGAAGATGATTTCAAAAATCTAAAGTCGAGGTAGTCTCTAAAAATCTGCCCATATCTGTTGTTGGCCCTAGAAGAGGCCTGTTTAACCCTACTTTCAAATATACAGTATTCTATAGTGTTTCTTCAGTCATCTCTTCCCATTAGGTTCCCGTCCTGTGAAGGTTGGACAGTAGATAGCAAACTGTGAAGAAAAAGAAGCCTCTCACCTTAGCCTGGAATGGGAGGAAACACTTGGCCTGCCTCTTCTTCAGAGGCAATACACTTCCTCCTGGGAAAGGTGGTATCCCTCTTCCCAAGATGGGGCCTGCATGCTGCTTCCCTCACCCCACACATACACATCGAAGGAAGTGGGAAGAGAGAAGCAAATCTGTAATTCTTTTTTTTTTTTTTTTGTACTGGGGATCAAACTCAGGACCTTGTGCTCGCAAGGCAGGCTCCGGAACCACTGAGCTAAATCCCCGGCCCCCACAAATCTGTAATTCTTATCTCAATTCCTTTACTTTTAAGCAAAAAAGTCTTATAATTAACACCGAGAAGCTCTATGTTTACCAAACAAATTACGTTGGCACAATATCTATGTCTTGATTTCGCTACCTGTTATAACAGTTTTATAGCATGCCTGCAAATTATTTGCCTGTCTTTCCATCAAAAGGCAGGGTCAATGTCCCCTGTTGTGAATCTGGGTAGACCAGAGACTGCTACAAAAAGGAATACCGCAGAAGTGATGCTGTGTTAGTTCGGAGATGAGGTCATAAAAGGCTTTGCAGCTTCCATCTTTTTCACTAGGAGCACTTACTCTTGGATCCCATGTAGGAAGTCTCTTTTGAGACAACCATTATGGTGAGGCCAGATGTAGGCTCTCAGGTGGCTGCACAGGAATAAAACTTCATTATACTCTGAAAATTAAGTTGATACTGACCCAAACTAAATTGTTATGAATTAAAGTGTTAACTGTAATCATCAGGACAACCACTAAGAAATTGACCCAAAAGATATAAATAACCAAGAAATTAAAATTTCATACTAGAATAATATCTTTTAAATAAAGAAGACAATGATGGAACTACAGACAAGAATAAAAGATATAAAACATACAGAAAACAAACAGCAAAACTGCAGATGTATATCCTATCTTATCAGCAATTACATTAAATTAAAATGGGCTAAAGCTCTAATGAAAATGCAGAGGTTGAATGGATTTTTAAAAAAATCATAATCCAACTCTAGGCTGCCTACAAGAGACATGCCTGAGACTCAAACACAAAATAACTCCAAAAAAGGATGGAAAAAGATATTGAAATATTATATTGTACACTATAAAATTATACTTATTTGTCAGTCAAAAATAAAAGCCAGGTGTGATGCTGTATACCTGTTATCCCAGCTGTTCAGGGGAATGAAGCAGGAGAACTCCAAGTTCAAGGACAGCCTGGGGAATTTAGTGAGACCCTGTCTCAAAAAATTAAAAAAGGGACTTGGATGTAGCTCGGTGGTAGACTGTCCTTAGATTCAATCACCAGTACCACAAAAATACATAAATAGAAAATTTCACAAAGATATGCAAACAATACCCAAAAGACATATCTAGAGTTTCTATGCATAATGGACTCTGAAATTATTACTAAAGTAAAAGAAGGACCTTACATAATGGTAAAAGAATCAATCTAGCAAGAGATAACAACAGTTAAAAAATTTACAACTGGGCGGAGAATTTAGCTCAGTGGTTCTGCCGCCTGCCTCGCAAGTGCAAGGTCCCAAGTTCAATCCCTAGTACCAAATAAATAAATAAATAAATAAAAAATTGCAACTAACAATATAGTCCTAAAATACTTGAAGCAAAATCTGACAGAACTGAAATGAGAAACAGAAAACTCAGCAGTAATAGTTGGAGAATTCAACATCCCCCTTTCAATTATGAATAGAGCAACTAGGCAAAAGATCAACTAGTAAATAAAAAACTCAAACAGCACACCACCCAGCAACAGCCAGAAAGCACATTCCTCACAAGTACACATGGAATATTTTCCAAAATACATCATATGCTAAACCATAAAACAAGCCTCGATAAATTTAAAGACATGAAATCATATGACATATGTTCTCTGACTACAAAGAAATGAAAGGAAAAGCCATTAAGAGAAAGAAATTTAGAAAAATCACAATTATGCAGAAATTAAACAATATACTATTAATAAGTATTGCCTCAAAGAACATATCACAAAAATAATCAAATGAAAATGAGAACCAAATAAACTAAAATATATGGGACACAGCTGAAGCAGTTTTCTTTCTGTCTGTCTGTCTTTTCTTTCTTTTGGAAATTTATTTATTCATTTATTTTTGGATTTCAAAGCAAGCTGACAAACTTTTTTATTTTTCATACAAACTCTAAATGTTACTTGTAACATCTTTTCCCAGGGCCCAGCCACATGCAGACCAAAGATGTTGGCTCAAGCTAGCAGTTGTGATTTTGTTAACCCAGCAGAACACTTTCCAAAAAGAGAATTGACTGGTTTCCATCCCTGCTCTCGGCCCTCTTGCCTTCTGTTGTTTTGGGATCCTGAGCAGCGCAGTTTTCCAACAGCCTGTCAGAGAAAGGTTCTGTTGTTTGCCTCACCCACAGAAGGAAAGTGTTTTTTTCTTGGTCATTCTATCTAAATGTTTGGCAGTTTTACTGATTTTCTCATTCACCGTCTTACTGTTTCTCCAGTGTCTTTTTCATATATTTCCACTGTGATTTTTATTATCTCCATCTTTGCTTTTTTCCCCCTTTGGGTTTAGTTTGCTTTTCTTTTTGTAGTGTCTTAACATAGAAAGTTAGGTGATTGGTTTGAGGCTTTTCTTTTAATACAGATTTTTACTATTCCAAATTTCCTTCTAAGAACTGCTTTAGAGAGCTTTCCATGGACTAGACCACCTGCTTTCACTCTAGATGCCCAAGCCCCACCTCTTTAAACTGTACATAAGGGTCAACTATCTTGCTCTTCTTTGGGCCCAATGCCCTTATGCCTTAGGTATGCAATAAATTTTCTTTTTTCTTATTCCCGGTATCTACCTACTGTCAATTTATTTCTTTATTTCTCCATTCTTAACAAAAGTATGGCATTCAACAAGACAAAAAAAAGTCAGGTAAGTTGGGCTTCATGAAAATTTAAAACATTTTGTATCCAAGGACATTACTGAAAAGTGAAAAGATAACCCAGAAAATAGGAGTGGGGGCAAATATTTGCAATCCATACATCAGAGACTATGCAGAATATATGTAGAACTTTTACAATTCAAGAGGAAAACTCAATTTTAAAATAGACAAAAGGTTTGAATAGACATTTCTTGAAAGATACAAAAATGACCAACAAACACATTAAAAGAATATTAACAATATCATTAGTTAATAGGGAACAGGAAAATAAAACTATAAGTTACTACCTCATATCTAGTAGGATTATATAGTAAAAGAAAATTAGAAAAATACATCTGAGCAAAGATGTGGAGAAGGTGGAACACTTATACTTGGCTAGTTGAAATGTAAAATGGCACAGCCCCTGTGAAAAGCAATTATTGCCATATAGCCCAGTAATTTCACTCCAAAGGAACTGAAAATATGTGTTCAAATAAAAACTTATGCATGAGTCTTCATAGCAGTAATATTAATAATAGTCCAAATTGGAAACAACCCAATGTCTATTAACTAATGAAGGGATAAATGGAATGTGGTATATCCTGCAATGGAATATTATTTGGCCATAAAAAGGAAACACTGATACAAATTACAACAATGGTGAACCTTGAAAGCATTATGCTAAGTGAAGGAAGTGAGTCATAGAAGCCCACTTACCAGAGTGTAGCTCAGTGTAGAGCACGTGATTTGGCACATGTGAGGTCCTGGGTTCTATCCTCAGCACCAAATATCAAACAAAAACAAAAACAAAAGGACCACAAATTGGATGTTTCCCATGTGTATGTGTTCTGGTTAATCTTGATTGTCACTTTCATTGCCTTGAGCAATTAGTACTGCACACTTCTGGATGTGCCTGGGTGGGTCCTGATGGCATGGCCTTAGGGACTATATCTGGTCCCTGGCCCCTTCCTGCCTGGTGATGTTACCCAGTGCTCTGCTTCCTCATAGCCATGAAGTGAGCAGCTTTGCTCCACCATGTCATTTTGCTTCGGCCTTGGAGTCAGCCAACCATGGACTAACCCCCTGAACCTTAAAGCCAAACAAACCTCTCTTCCTTTAAGTTGTGGGTGTCAGGTATTTTGTCCAGGAATATGAAAGCTGACTGATAGAATATGAATATAAATCCATGACCAAATAGTAATTGCCGGTGGCTGAGTCATGGGGAAATGTCAAGTGATTGTTTAATGAGTAAGGAGCTTCTTTTGGAGTGATAGAAATGTTTCAGAATAAGATAGTAGTGATGGTTGCACAATGCTGTGAATGTACTAAAAGTGATTGAGTTGTACAGTTTCAAATGGTTATGGGCTAGGGGTTTAGCTCAGTGGGTGAACATGTTCTTAGTATGCACAAGGTCCTGAGTTCTATCCACAGTGTAGTAAAAAAGGAAGGAAGGAGTAGAGAAGAAAGAAAAAGGAAAACAAAACACTTAAAATGGTTAAAATGGTGAATTTTATGTTATGTGAATTTTACCTCAATAAAAATTAGTTTAAAGACTTGCTAAATGGAAGTCATTGTTATTTTCCACCCAGTGAAAAGCTGAGGACTTTTACTTAGAAAACCACCAAGAAAAATATTTATTCCAAACCAAGTTCTTCCTACCAGCTAAGTTCTTTTACCAGATGATTTGATGCTGATCAAGTGGGGGTTTATTTGCTAGTCACAATTTTGTGAAATTTAACTAACTTTGGACCCTCGCTCTCTCTACACACACATTCACTTTATTTCTCAGAAAGCTACACTCAAAATATATCCTCAGAAACTGACCATGATCCCATTTGGAAATGTGTGGGGTGTGCCCTCTCTCATATTATTTACCTTTTGTCAAAAAAGTAAAAATTCTGCTCAGAGTCATCTGAGATTTCTGAGATTTCCAACTCCACAAGTGATAACTGGTTGCCAGGAAAAAGCTGGAGTTCTCAAACTAGAAAAAATTCTAATCTCTTCACTGATATGAGCTATCTTACATGAATAAACTCACACACCAGTGTGAGTGTGACCTTTACTTCTATCATCTATTATGTTGACCTCATTAAATATTAATTAGTGGAGTTTTGAACAAAAACAGATACATGGAGATCATTGGAAATTTTGAAACTCGCCGTACTCATCTATACTGGCACTCTGCTCACAGTAATCCTGCATTCCCCACGATCTATCCCCACAATGAACATCACCATGCATGAAATTATTTATTCACATTTTGCATATAAGGAAGCCTGGGTTCACAAATTAGTTTATTCTCCCTTGAGGGAGAAGGAAAGAAGAAGGAAATGGGAACAACATATTCTTTCTTTAGAGTTGGTAATTACCAAATTGGCAAACTTTAATTTTAATTTTTTACCATGCATTTGAGAAGCTAGACAGTGTCTGAATAAGACCATTCCTGCTGAATTATGTTTAATGAATGAAGCTACCAATTAGGCACTGTCATCCAGGACAGAAGTGACAAAGGACATAACCAAGAAGCAAGAGCAAACACTCACTACCAAGTCCATACCCACCATCCAATTGTCAAGATAAACACTTTCTTGCATTCCCTTAATGCTATATCCACTACAAAAAACCCTCATTTTTTCTTTGAATAAGTGAAACCATCACAATTCCCAACAGACATGAGACACTGTTTAAAAAAAAATATTTCCAAGGATTACCTGGAAAACTGATTCATAAATTAGATCACCAGGTAATATTTAAAGGATAAAACAATACTGAGTCACTAAAGAATTTCTCTAGATTTTTAATTAAATCAAACAGTGTGAGTAGCCCATCTTAGTAGTGTGCAACAACTCATTGCTGCACTCAGCTTCCTTTCAACAAGCAATGATGATCTTATACATGGTCTTCCCTGTCTTGGACACTCCTGCCACCTGTCGATTTGGCCTACATTTCAAGGTGTTATGTGCTAAAGGGAAGGATGTCTAGAAAGGATAACACTCTATACTTCATACCAGATTTTGTATATCCCTTAAGCATCTCATTTCTTCATACTCCTTTTATAAACAAAATATTTTTTCTCTCAGTCTTACCAAAGCCTTTGCTATGACTTCTATATAAACTAACTCAGATTCCACTTTTATAGATAAATAAAAAATCTGTCATAGACAAATCAAACTACAACTCAGAAAGAAACTCCAGCCTTATCCTTCAAATTTTCCGTTGCTAGAGAACTATAAAAGTGGAATAAGTCTCTCAAATTTGTTTCAACAGCACTTTTCATCTCATGATGAACTCAAACCACAATGTTCCTTCTGTATACTCAGCAGTCTTCAGGTTACACTCAGATCTCCATCTCAGTGCATGATGTTTCCAAATATTGAACCCCCCAGTTTTGGAGTCTGGTTTCCAATAAGAAGACACTAACTTTCCCATACTGCTGCATTCTGATTCACCTATGTCAATACACCTAAGATGAAGAACATCAACGAGTTCTTGGGTTAATATAGTTCTACTAAGACCCCAACCCATATACAGGGAGCACCCATCGTTGGTAAAGTTGGGTCTGAAAATTCAGTTCTTCCCTGTAATATAAGAAAGCCTCTTGGTATGGATTTATTCATGGCAAAGGTGCAAGTCTTTACAGATCAGCTGCATCAAAGGCAGGAAAAGGCTACATTACAGAGACGGTATATCCTTGATATCATGAGAATTGCTAAATTCCTGAATCATATGGAGTTCCAATCAAATATAAGCATCCCAGGAACCACTAAACTATGATCTAGAAACAGACCAAATTTATATGTTTGTTTGAAAGTAGTTTCCAATCAATCAAAAGTAAGACTCTCAATCCTATTAGTCTACTTTAAAACCTTTATTGTTTACTCCTTGAAAGAATGAGGCCATCACACTGTTCAGTGCAAAAAGCAAAAGATACATCTTGAATAAGTTTTATGAAGTTGAATATGGAGGATTGTTAAAGGCTTTGCAGATAGTTCTGCTAAGCAAAGTCTCTTTGAGGCAACACAAGTATCCTTCTGAAAAGCCCAAAGTGACGAGATGAATTCTGACGACCAACAGCCAATGACTTCTAACAGATTAAAAAGGAGAGTGAGCTATTTTCTTGATGACAAATGAATCTCTCCATGCTAAAGATGTCAGGCAGCTGAATCCTCTGAGCACATACCCTCTTGAGCATTGAGGAATATTAAGGGATTAGATATCAAGAGACCTGATCTGGGAGAGTTCTGCACATCCAGATTCATCTATAGATATTAGAGACCTCTGCAGTAGGTTCTAGTCTCCTGCTCAGTGTGTGGCACAAGGCTGAAGAAAAACTCAAAGACAGAATTGAAAAAAGTGGGAGCTGGGATGGCTAATGCTGGATCCCCAGCAAAAGACCTTGGTCAGTCTCAACCACTGATTATTATTGTACATCAATAGAGGTAAAGGCGAGCTACATGCAAGGATAAAACTACATGTAAAGATACACAGTTTGTGCAGTTTCAATAGAAACTAATGAAGGCAAGGCTTTAAAGAGAAGAGACAAAGCACTTTCACATTAGAAACAAGATAGACAAAATATATGGTGATAATTAGAACATTGTCTGTCTAATTGTGAAGGTATTAGTTGTGGGAATGGAATTTGGGTGCGAGCTACTCCAACCTCAGCTAGTATGTTATCTCCAACTGAGCCCCATAGCTTCATAGCTCATTTCTCTGGACTCAGCTACGGCCGTTAGTGGGGACATCATATTGACCTGCAGACTACCACAGTGCTCATGAGGTGCTTCCGTGAGTCATGTAGCTTAAGTCAGACTTGCTTCTTAAAGTAAGCCAATCAAGGGATTTAACTCGTTATAGCCTGCACTACTTACACCATGCTTTAGGCATAATCAATATTTTGGCTCCCAGCATATAGATGCCCATCAAGACTCAAAGTTCACTAGCCTTATGTACAGTTTATTGGATGGACTCAAGTAATTTTTAGATATTCTTCCACCAACTTGCATCATATGATTAGTTGGAAACTGATATAATCTTTGAGAGAAGTATAGAAATGAAACTCAAATGCAAAGCTCATCTGGAATAAGGCTCAGATGCAGTGTAACGAAACAAGCATAAAGATTTCCACTAGAATAAAGCTATATTTCAGTATGCACAACAACTGTAAGTCTAAGGTTAAGATTGAGTGAAGAAAAACAATCATGAAAATGACCACTGGAATAAGTTTATGCTTCATTGTGAGACAGCAAACCTTACTATGGCCACAGGAATCAGGTTAATGTCCAGCATTCAATAACAAACATAAACATGTCTCCTAGGATAATTTAACACTTCGGTGTGAAACAAGCATGAAGATAACCACTGAATTAAGGTACAGTTCACCATGAATGAATAAGCTCCAACATGACCACCATAAGATTATGGTTCACTGTGACACAGCAAGCATGAAGATGACCTCTAAAATGAAGAAGAATCAGCATTAAACAGCAAACATGAGAATATCACTGGAATAAGGTTATGGTCATTGTAAGGCAGAAAGCATGAAAATGATCTCTAAAATAAAGGCTCAATGTAAACTTACCAGGATAAAGAGGGCCATTTTTGTAAACTTAAGTTCATTATGAGACCACAAGCATGAAAAAGAAGATGGCTATTATAATACATTTAATGGCTTACACGTGATAACAAGCGCAGAAATAAACATTAGAATAAGGGTAAAGTTAGGTATACGACAGTAAGCATGAAGACAACTACAGGAAAAGTTAAGATCGCATGAGAAACTTCAAGTACAATGATAATCACTGGAATAATGTCAATGTCAGTGAGAGGCAAAACGTCTGAGGATGATCCTGGAATAAGCTAAGGATAAGTGTGCAAGAGTGAGCATTATGATGTTACTAGTAAAAGCTTAAGATTGTGTGTGACACAAAAACCATGAAAATGGCAGCTGGAATATATTAAACTTCTATAGGCAACAAAGAGCTAGACAATCACGACTGAGGTAGTTAAGGTTCTCTGTAATCTGTTTAGATGATCACAGGACAGTAATACAGGGAAGACCTCAATGAATCCAACAGCAAAATCAGATAAGATTGCTGCTTCAGCCACCCGAATACCCGCTTTGAAGGAACTGTAGTTCATTCTACATTAATGGAACACCTTAGGGGAATTCTTAAATATTACATGGAAAGGAGGAGAGGTGAAGTTACTTATTTGTTAAAAGGTAATGGATCAAGGGAATTCAGTTTCTTTTTCAGAATTAAGGCCAATGGCTAATGCAAAACTCTCTGTAGCAAACCCTCGAAATGAGTTTTGTGTTCTCTTTGTTACCGATCATAGACATTCATATACGTATAAATCATTATCACCTTTTCAACTTACAAATAAGGAAAAAGTATTTGGTCAAGTGTTTGTGGCTTTGCACCACCAAATATCCTCAAGCTGCCAAAAAGCTTTAGTTTGAGTTTCATTTTACAATATAAATGTTTGTTGTTGTTGTTGTTGTTGTTTTCGGTATTGGGGATTGAACTCGGGACCTTGTGCTTGCGAGGCAGGCGGCAGATCCACCGAGCTAAGGGGCCGGGGATTTAGCTCAGTGGTTCCACCACCTGCCTCGCAAGCGCAAGGTCCCGAGTTCAATCTCCAGTACCAAAAAAAAAATTAGGTAATAAATGTCTTCCAACACTGTTTTTTTTTTTCATTTTTTTCTTTTTACTTTTCTAGGTCCTTTGTACTCCTAAATAACTTTTAAATTTCAATATCCAATTCTTCATTTATAGCAAGGATACACAGACCTGAATTTTTATATATACCTTGTGTTTTCTAATCCTGCTAAATTCAAATACAAGTTCTAGGGGCTCCTAGAGATTTCTTAGTAGTTTCTCTGTAGATGATCATTTCATCTACATATAAAGATTTTAGTTCTACCTTGGCAATCCTATGCTAATTGTTTCTTTTTATTGCCAGACTATTTTGGTTCGGGCCTATGTTTCAAAGTTTAATGGACAGGTGAAGAGTATGCATATCTGTCTTTGTTCCCCACCTTGGGAAGAAAGCATTGTAGAATCTTTTCCATTCATATAAGGCATTTTTGCTGAAGTATGGAGTAAATGTCTTATCTGTTGAGAAGGTTCTGTTCTACTTCTAGTCTCCTGATAGCTTTTACCATGAACAGCTGTAGAATTTAGTCCAATACTTTTTCTCCAACTAGTGACACAGGATCATATGGCTCTTTTCTTTCCACTGTTAAAATGACAACTTATGGGGGTGGATCTTCCAATGATGAACCAACACTGTCATTCCTATAATAAAACCACTTTCTACATACTTCCAGATCTAACTTCTAATAGTTTATTTTGTTAAACAAATTTTTATCTATGTTCATACTTTTTTCTTCTATTATCTTTATCTGGTTTTAGTATTACACATTGTTGATTTTCTAAAATGAGGGGAGAAGTGTTCCTTCTTTTTTCTGCTTTAAATGTTTAATATAACTCATCAGTTAAAATGTATATGAGCCTGTTGTTGTCATATGCATACATTTTCAAGCTAGGAATATACTTTCTTTAATAGGTGCTTTTCAAATTTTATATTTTCTCCAGAGTCAGTTTGATTAATTTGTCTTCCAAGATACTTCCTAGAAGTTGTCAAATTTATTTCAAAACAGATTTTTGTAATATGCTTTTTATATCCTTTTAAATTCTGTAAAATCTATGGTAATGTCCTCTAAATTTTGATATTGTAATTTTAAAAATGTATAATTGATATTGTGTAATAGGAACAAAAGGTCTAAAGGGGTAGGGGAAGTGGGAGGGGTAGGGGAAAGGAAAGAAGGGAAAAGAAAAAGTATGAGAAAAGGAAAAAAAATGGAAACAAAATGTTTGCAAATAGAGAAGGGTGGAGGGGGTGAAGGGAGGGCAGGGGAAGGGGAAAAAAATAAGAACCAAGATACATCATGTAAAGGTACAAGATCTGAATGATGAATGTAACTATTTTATATCTAAAATGTATCAATAAACTTAAGGGAAAAAAATCCCCGGCTCTATAAATGTATTTTAAATAACATCATATTCTTTAAATTTTGGTATTGTTTAATAGCTTTCTTTGTCTTATAGTGTGATGGTTAATTTTATGTGACAGCTTGACTAGGCCATGAGGTATCCAGATATTTGGTCAAACATTACTCTGAGTTAGTGTGTGTATGTGTGTGTGCATGTGTGTGTGTGGTATTTCTGGATGTGATCTCAGCAAACTGATAGAAGCAGATTGTCTCCCCAATGTGATGTGGATGGGCTTACCTATATGGTAAAGTATGATACAATGTGTTATTTGTATTATACTTCTTCAGAGATAATCGATAATTTGAAATAGGAAAAGGTCCAAGGGTTTGGGGGCAGTGGGAGGAGAAGGGGAAAGGGAAGAAGGGAAAGGAAAATTTATGAGAAAGAAAAAAAAATGGAATCAAAGTCTGTGTAAATAGGGAAGGGTGGAGGGGGTGAAGGGTGCACAGGTAATGGGAGAAAAAATAAGAACTAAGATACATCATGTTCAGGTACAAACACCCAATGATAAATGTAAATGTATTGTATACCTAAAATGTACCAATAAATATAGAAAGAAAGAACAAAAGAAAGAATGAAAGAAGAAAGAAAGAAGGAAGGAAGGAAGGAAGGAAGGAAGGAAAGAAAGAAAGAAAGAAAGAAAGAAAGAAAGAAAGAAAGAAAGAAAGAAAGAAAGAAAGAAAGAAAAAGAAAGAGAGAACCAAGAAACAGAACTGTTTCTCTGGAGAATTCTAATACAAATGGTATTCTTAAAAACACTTTTTAAATGTTTGCAGTGTTTCCAATATACAAATGTATATGTTAATCATCAGACTGATTTAAACCCCTGTTGAGATTTCATTCCTCAAAATAATTGCACATTGCTCATCATATTGCTCAATGAAATTTTACCTCTTTCTTGCTTGCTCCTTTCTTTCTTTCTTTCTTTCTTTCTTTCTTTCTTTCTTTCTTTCTTTCTTTCTTTCTTTCTTTCTTCCTTTCTTCCTTTCTTCCTTTCTTTCTTCTTTCTTACTGGGGATGGAATCCAGAATCTTCACACTGAGCTATATCCCAGACCTTTTAATATATATATTTTTTTGGTACCGGGGATCGAACTCAGGTCCTTGCGCTTACACAGCAGGCGGTGAAACCACTGAGCTAAATCCCCGGCCTCTTTTAATATTTTTTATTTTTTGACGAGGGTCTTGCTAAGTTGCCCAGGCTGGGCTCAAACTTGTGATCCTCCTGCCTCAGCCTCCCAGATTATTGGGATTATAGGTGTGTGCCACCATGCATGCCTTAAATTTATTTTTAAACTATGTGAGTCATGCTCAATTCACAAATGAAAAAATTAATTGTCAAATTAAGTACTTTGTGCTTTCAAGGAGTAAACGGCTATTAGAAGTCATGCTGCATAGTTTTGAGTTTTATTTGACAGCATAGTTGTGGAACTAATACCATGGATGATATCTCTTTAAATTTTATATTCAGTTCTTCTACCTGAGGTATTATTTAGAAAAGATATGTGTGGTAGTTTCTGTTTAAAACGAAGAAGACAGAAGTTGTCCAGGGTCAGACTAATCAGGACAAGACCTGGTGAGGTTTCCTTGTCGCAGGTGTCACTGGTTCTGCCCCTTTGGTCACATTGTGCTGACTAAGCCTTAATGTTTCATGTGTGTACATATTGACTTATAAAATAGTCCTTTGGCTGCTTAATTATACTCTTGCTTCCATTTGTGATATCTAATGTGTATTCAAGGGGACAACTACAATAAAGGAAAACTCTTGTTTCTCTCAAAAATCTGAGGACCATAATTACTGATGATAACTTGATACTTGCTTTAAACAAAACAAGAATTCTTCTCTTCTATATCTTCCAATTTGAGTTTGCTTATTAGCATGTCCTGTTCATTTTTGATATTGACTTGATTTATGTACATTATCTCAGAGAGAAACAACCCAATCACTCCTTCTGTCCTATTGCATTCTCCTGGATTATATTTAGAAATCAAAAAGATGGATTTTTGAGTACCTGTATTACTCAGATTTCAGAAATTGGAGCATTACCTATACTCAAAAATCCAGTTTTCAGGTGGGCCTTGGACCCTGAATATTATCCATGTGTGGAAATTATATCCAGGTGTCAGGCATGAAGGCATTTTCATTGAATTTCCATTGCCAACAGAATCCTAGGGGCATTCTTGTCAGGTAACAGCAAAGCCTCCCAAATCCTTTATTATAATTGTAATTGCCCAATTTCATGCATTGTTTTCCCAACCTCACTTAAGATATGTATCTCTTCATGGAATTGTTCTGAAGATTATTAGCATATCTTAGATGCAAGCAGTTTTCCAATTATATTACGAATTACTGACACTAAGAGCGCAATAAAGAGAGTTGTACAATGTGCATTTCATGGTATTAGTGTCTGTGCTTAACACAGGAAAGAGCACAAAGTCCATTTCAAAGGTCTGTAACCTTTCAAAGTAGCCAAAGAGAGCCCTACTAAAACCACTGTCATCTCAGAGTGACTGTGAACATGCTCAAGTCTGTATCTTTAACAGAAAAACATCAGGTTCTTCTCCTGGGGAGAAAACAAGTTCAATAAGATAGCCTAACCAAATTGCTGTACAAGTAAAGGTTGCTGCAATGTATTATATCAATAATGTCCAGTTTTCATCAAAATATAACGAGTATGAAAAAGGCAGAGTAATAAGCACCAAAATATTTCTCCTCCAAGATATCAACAAGAATCCTGGCAAAAAATGGGCAGATCTTTGATCCACTTTGATTTTAGTTTAGTGCATGAGGACAAAGACTTCATAAACAAAACCCAGACCACAGGGGAAATACTACAAAGAATCAACAACTGGGACCTCATCTTATTAAAAACTTTTGCACAACAAAAGAAATAACCAGCAGAGTGAAAAGACAACCCACAGAGTGGGAAACATTTTTAACCAGCAGTTCCTCAGACAAAGAACTAATATCTAGAACATATAAAGAATTGAAAAAAATCAGCCCACCCAGATTTAAAGACCCAATCAAAAAATGGTCATCTGAGATGAATACACACCTCTCAGATGAAGAAGTAGAAACAGCAAATAAATACATGAAAAAATGTTCAACATCACTGGTCGTTCAGGAGATGCAAATTAAAACAATGCTGAGATTCCATTTCACTCCAGAAAGAATGGCTAGAAATCAACTAACAACAAATGCTGGTGGGGCTATGGGGAGAAAGGAACCCTTCTCCACTGTTGGTGGGAGTGTAGATTGGTGCAACTGCTGTGTAAATCAGTGTAGAGATTCCTCAAAAAAGCTAGAATTAGAGGTCCCATTTGACCCAACTATTCCCCTTCTGGGAATCTTCCCAAAAGAGTTAAAAGCATCATACCACAGTGATGTATGTGCACCTATATTTATAGCAGCACAGTTTGTAATAGCTAAATCTTAGAAACAACCTAAATGCTCATCAACTGATGAATGAATAAAAAATATGTGTTTTTTTTATATAATGGGGTACTATTCAGCCATAAAGAAGGATAAACTTGAGACATTTCTAGGTAAATGGGTACACCTTGAGAACATACTCTTACATGAAATAAATCGAACACGTATGTGTAAATATTGCATTGTCTCTCTAGTGTGAGAAAATGAAAGTGAAAATAAGACCAAAAAGAATAGCAAATATTGTGAAATAGGAAGAAATTGTTCAAAATTATACAGAATGTGAGATACTTTGCAAATACTTAAAATGTTTTATGCAATAAAAGATATACTATTATTAGGAAATGAGCTGAGAGATTAGCAAATGAAAATATATTCTTTTTAGATCATGGTACACAGTGTATTTACCATTGTTATTCTCTAATCATTTTTGTTATGAAAAATTATTTTTTCATAGAATGGCTTTATATTTTCTTTATTAATATCTACTTGTATTTTATTAAAATAAAAAATGGTCAGAATCGGTATTTTCAGCACTATAGAAATAACCCAAAGGCTTGTAGCTACCTGGAAAACATTTATGCTAAAAATGGCTAAATCTCAGTGAAAACAGCAATTTTAGAGCATTTTAACTTGCCCTGGTTATATCCTCTCCTCTCTAGCTCTGCCATAGCCGGGAAGCTAGCACCTCACATTCAAGGTGAAAACCAGTAACCTGGCATCTACAAGAATTGCATAATGGAGCTGGGACTCCTATAAAGCTTTATTCCCAGAAAATTATTACTTAATTCCCAGAAAAGCATTGTATTTGACCTGTCTGGTGGCTTCCTGGAAAATCCTACTTGCAAGCCTGTTTGTATTCTACCTGATTTGAAGCTCACAGTTAAAAAGCTTTTTCATTAGGAGCATTTAAAGGATGTTTTATGAAGCTACGAATCTATAAGGAAGCTCAATACACACAAACACAAACCACATTTCTATTAATTAACAAAGTATAACCAGAAAATGAAATTAAGAAAGCAAAACCACTTATGACAATATCAAAAAAGAATATTATACTTAGGAATAAGTCTGAAGGAGTAAGTGAAAGAACCAAGTTGAAGAATTACACTGCTTAATTTTAAGCTGCAGTAATCAAAATAATATAGTATTGCTGTAAGGGCTGTATAAAGTTGTTCAATGGGAAAAGGCAGTCTTTTTCCAAATAGTGCTGGGATGATGTTTATATGTTTAATAAAATAAGTCAAGCATAAAAAGAGAAATACCTCATCATCTTACTAATTTGCAGAATATAATAAAGTTGATCTCACAGAAGTTGAAAATGAATAATGATTACCAGAGAAGTGGGGAGAGTAAGGGTTCAAGAGAGGAGGAGAATGGCAAGACTTTGAAACAGTAGCCTGAGAGAATAAGCAGTCAGGGTAAACTTTAGGCAATAAAAAGTGGAAGGAAAATCAGGCTGTAAATTAAGTGAACAAACTGGCATAGTCCTTGAGGTAAGAAAGTGGGTTGTGCAGGCATACTGGATGAGACCTGAGAAAGATGGCCTGGAGTGTGACTGAGAACTGACCCCAAATTGTAAGGGTCAGGGGAAATGGATGTCGCTGGAGACCCCTGCAGTAAGTCTCAGCCTCCTGTGAGCCATCACAGCACCAGTGAAAGGTTAAAGAATACACAGAGCGAGACTTAGAGTGAAGCTGAGTCTTGGGTCCTGGTCAGTGCTGCTGATGGCAGCAAAGACAAAAGCCCCCAAGCACATCCAGTATTTATTGAATACAATCATGAGAAGGAACAGGGAGCTAGGGAGCTTTGAGGTCATCCAGTGAAGTACTGCCGAACACTTGACATGATGGTGCCAGGCTGGGCTGTCAGTGAGTAGGCACTGCTTATCTTGCTAGGATAGAAGAAACCAGTACTGGGACCAGGCACAATTAGCAAGCAACCCACAAGGTCAGTGAGAAGCAATAATTCAGGGAAAGGATTTTAATTGGGGTCACACTGACCTCAGCTGCACATAACTTAGCAGGGTCCTGCCTCTTCACACACCAGGTCTTAGGCCTTGGTGACAGCCATTAGCAAAGAAGCAAGACCAGCCCAACCCTGCTAGCTGACATGCCTGTTTCTTTCACACAGGACTTCGGTCTGACTCCTGATATAAAACAATATAGCCGAATTAGGGAAGACAAGAAGCACGTGCCACTCATTGCCTGCTAGTGCTGGGCAGGGATGTCTGCTACACCAAACTTCATTATACCTTTATCAGAATGCATTTCCCTAATAAAATTTCCATGTGTGTGTGTTGGGGGGGGCATATTTCTTAAGCACATTTAGGCCATCCACAAACTCATGCTTGCGCAGTAACTAAATTCCACCATTTGGAAATTCCTGCCACTTTTGGAAGAAAAATATAATTAATGACATTCTTCTGGGATCCCACAAAATAGAACCTACCCTTTATTAGATTCTTCTCTGCTTATGCTCTCTGTGTCATAGTCAACTTCTCTGTCTCTTTCCTGGTCTGACTCTGGAGCAGCCACCTTTGTTTCTTTCCTATAGTAAACTTTCCCTATAAATTCATGCTGTTGCTTGAGTTTTAATTTCCATTACCACTGAAACATATGCCCATGTTAAATGGTGAGGGGAAAGGGGAAATGATAATAAGTTGGTATGAGTGTTAAGTCACAGCTGCAAAAAGTT